>NC_137789.1:88116092-88666092 GCF_963383645.1 Muscardinus avellanarius | reverse complement strand
CTTGGCACTTAAATATGAAAAACTTTCACGCATACACACTTTCCGTACTAATTCTTACCTATTCTTTAGGTCTATTCGTGTGTGTGTGTGTGTGTGTGTGTGTGTGTGTGTGTGTGTGTGTTACTGGAGATGGAATCCAGGCGCATTGTACCTCCGAGCTACATCACAGCCTTATTATTATTATTTTTTTTTTTTTAGTCTTTTTATTTTTGAAACAGGGTCTCACAGAGTTTGCAAAGGGCCTCACTAAGTAGTAGCTGAGGCTGTCCGAGAACTGCAATCATCTGGTCTCAGCCTCTTGAATGCTGGGATTACAAGCATGCACCACCACGCCCGGCTCCTACCTATTCTTTAGGCCAGTTCCTGCAATATTTTTTTCTGCTATTCTTTCTCTGTGTTTTTTCAACCCCTTATCTGTGCTCACCTTTGTTAAACCACTTACCATGCTGAATTTTACAATTTTTTACTTCTATACACCTAATTTCCAGTTATTTAAAAAATGGACCTGCAGTTACTGATATTACTGACACATTCCTGATCCCTACGATGTTTGACATGAGTTAAGTGTTCCATGATGCTCTGAAGGAATGAACAAAAGCACCTCATTTACTCTCCCCTTCTCTGAGCTGTATTGGTAATAACATCCCACCCATTCGTATCGAAATACCAGGTTACAGAAGGGGAACAGAAGAGAAACACAATGCTCAGGAGCTTGCAAAGTGCACAGTCAACCTGAAAAGCTAGCACACACAGCCAAGCTTTCTAAACCTTTGTGTCTGGTGACACACTTTAGATTTTAGCTTTGCACCCAGAGTGCTGACAGATACAATGGCTGAGCTGTGTTATGGTGGAGAGAATCGATTTTACTAATGCATGAAACAAGTGCAGCATTTTTATGCTAAGCAATTAGTTTTTGGCAAGGAGATCTCTCTGCAGAAAGAGGAGCCTTTTTTCTGGGTGACATAACAATTTTCTTCATTGGAGTAAAATATTCTTTTCACAATCTAAGTGTTTGGGGAATACATGAAAATAAAGTGAACATTAATATTCTCTATGTGACAGGTGACATCACAATCGATGGTGCAGAGAGGGCAAAGAAAATGAGCACGAGGGTCGCAGAATTTTGATTCCAGTTCTGCATGTGCCAGTATTCACCAGGTGAAATGGTGGGGAGTCTCTCTCCAGACTCAGTCCCTTCAGCTGTGAAATGAGAAGACAGAGATGAAAACCCCTTTGCTAATTCGTATTTTCCTGCTCTCCTACTAAAATCTAGGTTACAGTTTCGACCTCCTAGATGGGTTGTTAAAGGTGCTGACAATGAAGTGATTGTTCAAAATTTGTCACAACTATGTTCGTCTAATCACCACTGAGCAGAAAGAAAAATCATCACAAAAAACCGAGCTTTTAAGGGCTTTATAAATTTATCTATCAGACATCCTCCCTCGGTAATCAAGGTTGAGACTAAATTATTCCTTGATGATTTCATACTGTTGCCAAGTAATTCCGAGTATGTTTCTATAACATTCCTGCACCCTACATTACAACTGTTCCTCTTAACTTGAAAACTTTCCTACTTGTAGGAAATGTACTTCTTATGGTAACACTAAGGCCAACAATTTTTTCTTATGGTGAATATCACTTTTCTCTTTATTTTGAATTCTTAGTTCCCTTAAATGTTTTGCACTTGAATATGCAAAGTAATTTCCACTGGGAAAAAGAAAGAATGAGTGGAAAATAATCCCATAAAGCATATGAGATAAAGTGCCATTTTGTTATTTTTTAGATGCTACAACACAAATCAATTCCTTCTAGGCTACCCAAACCTAACTACCTCACATGATAGTGGGGTTTTTTTCTTGTTTGTCTTGTAGCCTTCATCAGTAGTAGCTAGCAAAATGATAAGTATATATCAGCTAATTGATACCTTCTTGACAGTTGAAAGAATAGTTTAATAAGACACCCTTGTTAATGAATATTCAGTAACCAAAAATATATAATTTCCCTAAAGCCTGTCCAATGACAGGAAATAGTCCTGAGACAAAAAAAGCCCATCTTTATATACTCATTGTAAGTTCAAACTTACATGCACAACTGTCTGTCCCCAAAAAAAGTTATGAAATTTTGATTCAGAACCTA
The DNA here is from genome assembly GCF_963383645.1 of Muscardinus avellanarius. Lineage (NCBI taxonomy): Eukaryota > Metazoa > Chordata > Mammalia > Rodentia > Gliridae > Muscardinus > Muscardinus avellanarius. Next base: position 88,663,956 of record NC_137789.1, on the reverse strand, counting down.
TTTGAAACCTTTTATACACTTCAAATATTTGTAGTAACCCCAGTACTTGGGAGCATTAGACAGGAGCATTGTAGGTTCATGCCTAGCATGTGGTATGTTATCTAGATTCTATTTCAAAACAAAAAATAAAAATGGCTAGGGGTATAACTCAGTGTCAAAATGTTCCTGAATTCAATCCCCAGTACCACACACACACACACACAAAAAAAAAACTGTAGTAGCATTAAATCAAACAAAAGCAACTATACTCTGGACTACTATCAAAAGGTGATGGTCATAAAATATAATAAAAATTCTAGTCTCTTGAAAGCAAGGTGAAGATATTTAAGTTAATTATGGTTCATATGATATACAAAAGAAATCTTTATGATTACCTTCTTAATAATCAACTGTTATAAAGCTGATCAGCCAAATTTCAAACCTTACTTAATTTTTCAATCACAGATTAACATAGTTGTTTTTTAATTTGCTTTTATTGGTGCATTATATTCTCATATCATAATGTAAATCATGTTGACAGTGGCATATTTCAACTAAATAGTGAAACCTGTTCTTTTGGATATCTGAAAACAACCAAAAATTTTGTTCAATTTTTCTAAGAAGAAATTTTATCTCTTAAGTTTTATTTTGTCTGTTGTTAGAATCAGTGAAGTCAAACCATCAAGAGTCTAAAGAGAAATTCTACAGAATGGGAGAAGATCTTTGCCAGCTATCCCTCTGATACAGGACTAATATCTAGAATATAGAAAGAATCTAAAAGACTTTACACTAAAAAAAAACCCAACCAAGAAAGGGGAAATTGAATTGAAGAGACATTTCACAAAAGAAGAGAAATAAATGTCGAATAAATACATGAAAAAATGTCCAATTTCATTAGCAATCAGGAAGATACAAATCAAAACTACACTGAGATTCCATCTAACCCCAATCAGAATGGCAATCATCAGAAAGTTAAAAAAGAAATGCTGGTGAGGATGTGGGGAAATAGGAACTCTTCTACACTGTTGGTAAGATCGAAAACTAGTTTAACCCCTATGGAGATCAGTGTGGAGATTCCTCAGAAAACTGGGAATGGATCCATGATCTGATCTGGCTATACCACTTCTCGGTATCTTTCCAAAAGGACCAAAATCAGAGAATTACAGTAATATATGCATACCCACATTCATAGCAGCACAGTTCACAATAGCCAAGTTATGGAACCAACCCAGGTGTCCATCAACAGATGAATGGATTACAAAATTATGAGAAATACACACAATGGAGTTCTATTCAGCAATAAAGAAGAAAAAGTATGTCATTTGCAAGAAAATGAAAGAACCTGGAGAACATTATGTTAAGTGAGATTAGCCAGTCACAGAAAGTGAAGGGTCATATGTTTTCTCTAATATGGGGAAGCTAGGGAGTAATTGGGCTACCAGAAGGACTCCAGATAATGGAGGCGAGACCTTAGTGGAGCCAGGGAGATGGTCTAGGGAAAGGGGAGGGGAAAGAGCCAAGTTCATTAATGGAGATACTAGCATCAACTATGTGTACATATGTGAATATACCAATGTCAGTCTCAGTTCTCTATATTGGGAAGGAAGGAAACGGGAAGGCAGGGGACACCAAGTGCTGTGTGCATGTATGTCACTGTCAACATGATTTACATTGATATGAGACGATAATGCACCAATAAATGCATAATAACAAAAATAAATTTAAAAAACCCCTAAAGTCCATTTAGATAGGAAAACTCTGGCGCTATATTCCTGAGAGAAACCAAAAAATACAGCTATAAACCAACTTGTTGATCAAGATCTCTTGAGAAGATGGCCCATTTCTAGACCTGATCTTAGAATGTGAATCATATCTAGGGATGGGACCTAGGAACTTGCATTTAAAACTGCAGATTGCTATTTACATTCCTTTGTTGAGCCTATATCTTCATATGCTTTTTAGCAGGTAAATGTGGAATAGTTCCATTTCATGGTCAAGACAGAATCAGAGGCCATCAATATGGGCAACTGACTTAACTGTTTTTTTTTCTATCTCTTTCTATGACTATGTATATTGCTACATTTTGATTTATAAGCAAAACCTGGAAAATCTACAAAATAAATGTATTGTGGTTTATCTAGAAATAATACAGAAATAAAAAAATAAATCTGCAGATAATGCTTAAATTTAAATTTTCTAAAATGAAGGATTTCAGGTGCTTTTACCCAGAGAACAGATGAAACTAGGATCAAGTCAAATGAGTGGATGACAGTGTTTCCCAAGAAACATCAAAACCAAAGGTTTGGTGCTAAGAAAAATACACTCCCTAGGGTCAATGCCTAGAAGATGGGTGACGTTCATTAGAATTAAAAAGAGGCAGACTGAATGGATGATCAAGTACTACTCTCCACGTCTGTCAGAAAGCATTCCCTCCAGGGCATGGCCAAGAACTTTGTAGTTACTGCCATTAGCATCTCTAAATGATTCTGTTTGACTTCCTAATAACTGGTTACTTTGGGAAAATTATGTCTATATAATGATCATACACAAGAAAGAAGTAATCCAAGTGAATATTCTGTGTATATTTGAACCCATGTATATTTTCTATGGTATAGAACAGATGACTGTTTATGAATACTCTCTAATTTGCTAATGTCTATTGTCTCTTAATCCTAAAAAATCATTTGCAGAAGTAGATATGCTATCATTCTTACTTTCAGATGAGAAAATTGAGGTCCCATGATGTTGTGAAATTTGTTCAGTTTCTGGAACCAGTATTAACAGACCCAACTTACTCCAAAGACATTGTTCCTGTACTATGCTTGGCATTTAAGTAAAAAGCAAGCTATATATATATATATATATATATATATATATATATATATATACACACACACACACACACACACACACACACACACACATATATACACAATCCGCTGCATGAGAAAAATTCCTACTATCCTATAAAGCACATTATTTAATGCCAAAGCAATACCATGCAAGTATTATGTATTATTTTAAAATATCAATCCATTGGAATTCAGTGAAGCTGCCTTAAACCTTCTATAGTTTATCTTCCAATATAATAAAAGAATTACCTTAGAGACATAGACTCAGCTAGGCATGAAGCAAAAAGTCTGTAATTCCAGTACTTGGGAGGTTGAGACAGGAGGATCACAGGTTTGAGGCCAGTCTCAGCAACTGAGTGAGGCTGTCAGCAACTTAGCAAGATAATTTTCAAATAAAACATAAAATAGGGCTGGGGGTATAGCTCAGAGGTAGAACGTTCCTGAGTTCAATCATCAGTACCACAAAGAAAAAGAAAAGAAAGAAAACTCTCTAGAGATTCATGGTCATGTAAATTTTGCTTTGGGTAAAGAGCTAACATTCTGGCACAGAATGAGAATTCAGCATTCTGGATGAGTCATTTACTTCTCCGAAACCACGTAAATACACCGTAAGGAAGAATCAAACTGCTGCTATTCATTATAGCCTTGCCTTATGAAAGTTCCCTTTATGCAGTTTGATTCTTTATTTTTCCTCTGGAAATAGATGCCACAGTCTTTGTATTTGGAAGACAAGGATTAAAATCACTGAAATCCTCCAACTAGCTCCTACATTTCTCAGATGGCAAAAATGAGGTGTGAGCACATTAGTCCCAGAGAAAGGCTCCATCAGTGAATCCTGAAGAATACAGTTACATGATTTGTTAGTGATATGTGAGTAGAGATTTGTCAATATATCAAAGCGTTGACTCTCATATTCGTACTTATAAAACATAACACACCTAAATAACTCTCTCTCTCTAGAGGAAAGCTTACTTTGTCTTGAGACATGAATAATGATGCAGGTCAAGAAGAAGAGAATAAAAGTGCATCTTCTTTTTCTCATGCCTGAAAAAGTTGCTCGTTTAAATGTGTTCGCCGCATTCCCACAAGATTAGGAAAGCATGTTTACCATCTCTACCTTCAGTTGCTAATGTTCGAATTGGCTAGAGACTATGAACATAATTTGAGCTTGAGACAGTGCAATAAGCAGCATAAATACTGTTGAGAGTAAAACACTGCTTTCCTATAAATTTGTGCGAATATATTAAAATTAATATATACAAATTAATATAAACAACTCTGCCCTGCGCATGGGCGGAACATTTTCCTTGAGGAGTCTAAGGACAACTAAAGAAATTAACACTTTAAGAAAGTTTCACTGAACATGGAATTTCAGGACACATACACAGAAATGTATAGAATGTGTTCATTTTAGGCCTCAACACAGCACTTCAGGAAAGGCCATCTATGTCCATTTCCTCCTTCTCTCCTCATCTCAGCAGCCAACTCTACTGTTTTCCTAGTCAATTTCTCCCATCTCTATCCTCCATCCCATCATTGGTATGCTGACTCTTCAAAGCCACCAGTTTGGTATGTAGTTCATATCCACAAGTCTGCAATGGCTCCGCAAAGCTTAGATAAATGCTTTCCAACCTCAGCATTCAAGACTTCCACAATTCAAACATCACCTATCTTTTTTACTTGTTTTCTATTTCTCTACTCCAGGTCGATCACAGCACTTACTCATGTTTAAAAGACGTTTCCTCTTCCCTGTTCAACCTTTGCTTCCGCCATTCCCTCTGGAAGGATCAGCCATCTAGTCTCTCGTTCTTCTTCAAGGCCTATCTCAAAATTCTTTCTCCTCAAATTCTTAACTGAAATTATTTCTTCTTTCTTTTCTTGAAGCCACAAGACCAGTCTGATAAGTTGGGTCCCTCCCCTATGTGATCTCGCAGCAGAAGCCAGAATCGGAGATATCGTGAGATTCCAGGTGCCTCGAGACTCCAAACATCGCGAGATTCAGGATGTTGCGAGAGAATCGGCATGCCTATAAAACAGCGGTGCCTCTGATCCCCCACGTGACTCAGCCAGCCTATCAGGACTATGCGCAACTCTCCAGATGCGTGGCCCGTCGGTCCCTTCCCCCATGGCCGCCTGACTCTCCAGAGGGTGCCGGGTTCCGAATAAAACAGCGGTCTCTGATAACCTGGTTGGTGTTTTCACCTCCCTCCTAAACCCCCTAGCTCTATTTTCAACCTAACACAGTCTTTGGGGGCTCTTTGGTCCTCATGCCTTGGTTATGGGTAAGCGGATACTTGTCTCACCCGAGCATCCAGATAAATACCAGAGGCTCCATATTTCTCATGTCTGTTGCTTGATGGATGGAGATAAATGGTAAATATGATAGATGAGCTGAGATTCATTAGCCATAAATATACTATCCCTACTTATGTTTTTTTCATGCTAGGGATGTGAATTCCAAAGTTACAGGCAATAAGAATCAGCATCAAGGTATTGAAGGGATGTCTATGGCAATTTTTTCTTCATTCCAATAATTTATGTCCAATTGAAATATACTAATGTAATTTTAATTTTCTAGCAGCATTTTAAAAATGTAATAAGAAACAGTAATACTTTTTACATATACTTCTTTAATCCAATTTATTAAAAATATTATCAGGCATCTAATTAACATAGAAGTATTGATTAGGTGTTTCATATTTTTTATATTTAGAGACTGAAACATGGTGTGTATTTTACACTCACGGTGCATATCAACTGGGTCTAGCCACACTGCTAGTGCTGATTAACGACAGGGGGCTAGTGGCTAGCACCGAGCTGGGCCTTACATGATTGTGGCATTGATGAATCATTTCTTATTTGAAAAGAGATCACATTCTACATCTTTTTCCTCTCCAGACCATGAGTCCTGACGAGTGGAGATTTGATTAATCTATTTTATCTTGCATGATACAGTACAAGGAATACCATGAGACAGGAGCCCCGTGGAATTTTGGTACCAATTACCTTGGGACTTTTTTTTTTATCATTTCCTATTTATAATATATCTTATGGAATCCAAGTTTTATATTGTATTCATTTGAGATGGTTTTTGCAAATCAGTCCTTTCTTCCCAACTAGATTTTAAAGTTTTTGAATGGAAGAACCTAGTAGTCTACACTTGGGAGTGCCTCTAGGGCCCTGGCACAACGTAGCATACAAGGTAGGCATTTAAAAATCACTTTAGTTAATTGACTGACATCACAGAAGAATTCTATTCAAACAAAAGACTATTTATTGCACTTGGCAAATGAGGTCCACACCATTACACTGAGTTACCAGGAGGCTCAACAGTGTTATTAAGGTGATAATGGAAACAAATTAATTAATGGAAACCAATTAATTCTCAAAAAATACCTGAAAAATGTTACTTCTGAGTAGAAAAAAAAAGTAAATGGAAGCCATTTAGCTACAAATGTCTGATTAAATGCCCAAGTTAGGTATGGAATGTGTTCTCTGGAACTCCAGCTCTTACTCTTAACTGTAATTTATATTCCACCAAGAGATTTGCAAAACCCCAACTAGATAGGACTCTCATTTCAAATAAAGTGAAAGAAAATTTCTGTTAATGTTATACAATATGCCACACCACTAAATTTTGTGAATTAATCTTATAAATCATGAAATTTTTAATACAAAGTTCTATTTATCTCTCTGTTCCTTTATAGTATATATGCCAACCTCAAGGCACCTACGAATAATTCATCTTACTCCCATTAAAATGATTTTCTGCCTCAGTTAACACTTTTCCAGTAATTATTTCCAAATGATCTTGACATTCACTCATGAAATTTTAAGCCACTGAAGACAAGGCTAAATGGCATACTCTTGTGTGATACCTTCCAGGAAAGGAAAAACCAATTGTATTCTCTCCCTCACTGCTTTTTCTGCATTTATTTTCAGTCTTAGTGTTGTTTCACACACATATTTTAGCTTTTGTTGTAAGCCTCAAGATTGTCCATGTTACTATCTATAATCTACTTAGCATCCAACTTAACAATGAGCACAATTACTGGACACACACACACACACACACACACACACACACACACACACACACCAGGTAAGGAATAATATTAGCATCTATCAATGACTTTCACAATAATGTGCTACCAAGCACCTTTCAGGAGGCTATGAATATAAGATGAACAGCACAGTGTGGGTGCATGCCTTAGTCTAGTACCGAGAGGCCGAGACAGGAGGATCGCAGGTTTGAGAACAGCCTCAAAAAGTAGCGAGATTCTCAGCAACGTAGTGAGACCTTGTTTCACAACAAAAATAAAATTGGTCTGGAGATTTAGCTTTGAGGCAGAATGTCCCTAGTTTCAATCCATAGTATCACAAAATAAATACACAAATCCTAAGTAAATAAGTTCATAAACATATTTTGGAATATGGTCCAAGAATAATACTGCAAATTCTAAACAAATATACTTCAAGGATCATTTCAAATGTAGGAAAAAGCAGTTTTCTTGTAAAAATGTAGTTATTCTGTCCCTGATGTGTCTTATGATGCCTCAGAATGTGCAGTACTGAAAAAGTAGGAGGCCCTGCGCTGGTGTCAAGCAGGGGCACTTGGTATGTCTCCTTAAATGCAAAAACAAAGCTCCCAAAGTCAGGAATCCTGCTGCTCCAGTGAGCTGGTTTAGGAGTAAAGTTCTGTAAGTAAAGAATAGAATTTTCTATGTTTAAAAGAAAATATTTTCCGTTCTGTAAGTAAAGAATAGAATTTTCTATGTTTAAAAGAAAGTATTTTCCATCCCCAACTGATCTTCTGCTTCTTCTTATGAAAGAAAAAAAAGTTGCTTGAAGCTAATAAACTTGTGTGGGTAAGTGTTAAACAAAAATCTCAATTCTCTTCCACAAAAATGTTATTTTCAAGCAAAAAGGATGGAAAAAGACGAAAAGTATTTTGCAAACCTTTCAACACGTTAGAAACCATGTAAAGTTTGTTTTTTTAGATTCAGAAACATGATAACTAACAGCACAAAGTGATACCATTGCAAATCCATCATGTAACAAGCCACGACTAAAATCTAACAATAGCCCGTGTTAGCAAGAGTATGGGGTAACAGAAATTCAGAATCAGCACACAAAGATAACAATTTTAATATTGTTTAAAATAAAAAATTGGGGGATGGTCCAACGTTTTAACAATAAGAAAATAGACCCACAAACTGTAGTTTGGAATACAGAATTTGAAATGAGCAAACTATACATGCGCTAACTTGTGGATGGGAAAGACACACAGACTAGCTTGGGAAGAGTTGTTACTTCTGTAGAGGGACTGAGGAAAGGCTGAGTAGTAGAGCAAGAATTTAAAAAATTATATATTAAAATATAATTGCTAGCTGGTTGTAGGATTGTAATTCCAGTACTCAAGAGGCTGAGACAAGAGGATCACAGGTTCGAAGTCAGCCTCAGAAAGTTAGCACGACTCTCAGCCACCTAATGAGATCCTATTTCAAAACAAACATAAAAACACAACATATATGTACATACATATAATATAAAAACTATATATATACATATATACTCTAACCTCTAATCCCAAATGAAAGATAGTTTTATTTCACATATCTATTTTGTGTACATTTTCTCTTGTAATTCATGCTAAAGCATTTCTATATAAAATTCCAAAGATTTAGCCAGGCATGGTGGTACATGCCTGTAACCCTAGTACTTGGAAGGCTGAGAGAGGAGGATGCAGTTTGAGGACAGGTATTGAGACTCTCATCAACCTAGCAAGATGACCCTGTTCCAAAAACTAAAAATATGCCAGGCGTGGTGATGCACGCTTGTAATCCTGGTACTTGGGAGGCCATAGGAGGACTGCCAGTTACAGGGCAGCCTTAGCAAATAGTGATATTCATCAACCCAGCAAGACCGTTTCCAAATAAAAATAAAATAGGGCTGAGGGTAAAATGCCCCTGAGCTCAAACCCCAGTGTTGCAAAAAAAAAAATAAAATAAAAATAAAATAAAATAGGGCTGGGGGTGTAGCTAGGATGTAGGATGCCCCTGGGCTCACTTCCCAGGATCACTAAACAAACAAACAAACAAACAAAGAAGTAAATAAATAAATCCCAAACTTTTTAGATGGAATGTGGTAGGACTTTTGAAGTACATTAGACCTAATGGTCATAAAAAAAACTTCTCTGGCATAAAATGAATATTTTAAAGCTAAATGTATACACAGTGAAAATAAAATTATTACCCTAGTAGTTAGTAATGACAAGTTATATGAGAAATAATAGACCAGAAGAGGAGTTAATAAAGTCTTATTAAAATGTTATATTGATTTTCCCTCCCATTTGCAATTTTATATTATTTGTAGTTGCTGTAAAAATAGAAATCAGTAAACATGTACAATTACAACATAGCATCGTATTAAAAGGCACTTTATTTTTGCTACTGCAGTGACGTGCTCACTTATCCTAGAGTTTTGCTGCCTTTCTAGAACAGTGTCATAAAGTCAATGACAAATCAGACCTGGTAGCACAGACCTTTAATCCCAGGACTTGGAGGATGAGACAAGAGGGTCGTAGGTTTGAGAACAACCTCAGCAACCTAGGACCTTGTTTCAAAATAAAAGTTTAATCCAGCTATACCACTGCTGGGTATCTTTCCAAAGGGACCGAAATCAGAAAATCATATTAATGTATGTATATCCATGTTTACAGCACACAATTCACAATAGCCAAATGATGGAACCAACCTACGTGCCCATCAACAGATAAATGAGTTACAAAATTAGGGAATTATACAAACAATGGAATCCTACTCAGCAATCAAGAACAAAGTTATGCCATTTTCAGGAGAATGGAAGGACCTGGAGAACACTCTGCTAAGTGAGGTCAGCCAGTCACAGAGGTGAAAGGGGTACCGGAGGGACTCCAGATAATACAGGAGAAACCCCGGTGGAGAGACGGAGATGGTCTAGGGGAAGAAGGGGAGGGAGAGGGAGGATCCATGAAGGAATCACTTCCACAGACATCATGTCCATGTGTGAGAACACCAGTGTCAATCTCAATACCCTGCCTGCGGCTGGGGGATTGGGAGGGAGCCAGGGAAAAGCTTGCCAAATGCTGTGTGCATGGGTGCCACTATCCTTGTGAACTACATTATAACGTGTTGGAATAATGCACCTGTAAAACTATTAAAATTTTTTAAAAATAGGGCTGGGGATGTAGTTTGAAGGTAGAATGCACCCGGGTTCAATATTCAGTAATGCACACACACGCACACACACGCACACACACACACACACACACACACACACACACGCACGCATGCACAAAACAATGATAATGAAAAAGTAAACATTTATGTTGTATTTTATAGTCAGAGATAATAACCAATAATAATTGGAAAAAATTTTGTGGTGATGGGGGTTGAATCCAGGGGCATTCTACCTCCGAGATACACCCCCCCCAGGCCAATTTTTTTTTTATTATTTCTTTATTTTATTTATTTGTGTGTGTGTGTGTGTGTGTGTGTGTGTGTTACTGGGGATGGAACCCAGGGGCTTTCTACTTCCGATTTACACTCCCAGACCTATTTTTCTTATATTTGATTTGGAAACAGGGGCTCACTAAGTTGCCAAGAGCCTCACTAAGTAGCTAAGGCTGGCTTCGAACCTGTGAGATCCTCCTGTCTCAGCCTCTCAAGTGCTGGGATTACAAACGTGCACCGCCACGCCTGGCTTTTATTCTTTATTTTAGAACAGGGTCTCACTAAGTTGTTGGAAGGGGGGCTCAATAAGTAGCTGAAGCTGGCCATGAACCCATGATCCTCCTATCTCAGCTTCCCAAGTACTAGGATTACAAGTGTGTGCCACCATGCCCGGCTAAAAATTTATATAAGCATACATCACAGTTCACCTTTTCTGCATAGCATTAATTTCATTTATATGAATCCCATTAAAATGTCCTTAGAGCCAGGTGTAGTGGTGCACGCTTGTAATCCCAGAATTCTGGAGGCTGAGACCAGAGGATTGTAGTTCGTGGACAGCCTCACCTACTTAGGCCCTCTGCAACTTAGTGAGACCCTGTTTCAAAATAAAGAATAAAAAGTAGGGCAGGGGGTGTAGCTCAGAAGTCAAATGCCCCTGGGTTCCATCCCCAGACCCACAAAAATATACATAAATAAATAAAATAAAATGTCCTTAGATACCAAGATATCTAATATGGAAAACGTCAATGGAACTCATCACAAACTCTTGAAAAAAGTAGCTAAATGGCAATACAGTATTAAAGTTAAGGCAAAGCTTCTCAACACAAAGCTTATTTAAATATGCAAACTGGTCTATGGTTAGTTATGCTTTAATTAAAACATAATTTTATAAATTTCCAAGCCAAAAAAGAGAAAAATATCACTATAATTACCATCAACTTTCATATAACGTGTATATAAATAACATCGTGTCTTCTAACAGATTCTATTGAAGACGTTGGCACTAATAGCTCATTCTAAGGCAATCATAAAATACATTAAAGGATAAATAGAAAATTTATTGCTGACAGCAGGACTTAATTAAGGGGCCAATTTATTTGAAAGAATCAGCTTTCTATCAGTTGCTCTAATCCTGAATTCTTGGTTCTGCCAGAACTGAACTTTAATCCTGCCCTTTTGACATGGCCCAGCAAGGAGGGATTAATCCTTTTGATACTTCTGTACTTACTATGAAATATTGAGTCAGGTTGGAAAAAATTTTGTGTTGTAAAAAGATGAAGGTTGGAGAGAAAACTATCCTTAGAATTAGAAACATAATGATTATTATTATCCCTGGAAAATTTTTGAGTGTGAATTAAAACCTAAAAACAGCATGGTTTCCAAGCTAATGACCACATTTAAAAATTCAGGTTATTAACTTGGCCACTTGGTGTTAAAACTAAAGATTAAGGAATATAAAAAGCAAATTTCTCAAGGATTAACATTTACCAATACTCTAATTTAAGTATGTTTTGATTCATCTACTAGGCTGATCATGAAATTTGATAGATTAGAGATGAAGAATACTAAGTCATTTTTTCAACAACTCTCTAAAAGGAAGGATGTACTAGACCGTGATTGCTAAGCCTCTGGGATGTTGTCATACCCTGAGAGTGAACATGATTAGAGGACCCTGAGATACAACACATCTTTCTGTTTCATTGTGGCCTAAAAGTCACAGAAACAACTTCCAGGTGAGTCAGCATCTCCATGAACAAACCAAAGCTGGAACCCCTGCATGTCCATTGAATACGCTGAAGGACTTCCCAGAAAGAATGTAAAGACCACGAGAAAGGAAATAAGCAAAGGTAAAACATAGCTTAAATTAGTGTAACCAACACAGGGAAGCAGGAGAGACACAGGTAATCGAAGCTCATAATTAACAAGCCCACAATGGTGGCTGTTTAGGGTTTTGTATGTTTTGGTTTATAGGGTGATATCACTTGGAAAATATCTTGATTCAGTCTTGACAGGCTTTCAAAAATCAACTATTTTTGTGAGTTATGAAAAAAGTGACAGAAAAAGATTGGATGTGGTGACACCTGCCTGTAATCCTTGGGAGGCTGAGACAAGGATCGCAGGTTCGAGCACAGCCTTAGCAAGTACTAAGACTCTCATCAATGTAGTGAGACCCTGTTTCCAAAAAACAACAAAATCAGGCTGAGGGTGTAGTTTGGAGATAGAATGTCCCTGGGTTTACTTCAGTGACACACACACACACACACACACACACGCACGCACGCACGCACACACAAAGTGACAGGAAAGGAAACTTTTTGCTGCTCATTTATATTCTCTTTAATGGTAAAATTTCCATGACTAGGCCTTTTTCCTTTTACCAGTCATCATTTCAGTACAAGTATCACATTTTAGTGTGCCATAAACATAAAAAGTAAATGTGACCCCAATATGATGTATGAATATAATGCACCAATAAGAAATTTAAAAAGCTCCTAAAAAAAGTAAATGTGCATAAATGAGGGAAAACAAAACTATTCAAGAATGGGAAATGAGAATTATGGTTGATCTCAAGTTTGTATGTCTTGATATGTATGTTTTGACTAAAAAGACCAGTGTGGTATTGTTTTTAGTGGTATTACATGGGAAATATTTTTGCTCTTTAAATTATTTAAGTCTGTGATTGACTCTTAAGATCAAATTCTACAATGTAAGCACATTTTGGATAGACACGTTGTTTTGGGAGAAACAATATACCAAAAATAGAAAAACATTTCTCTTATATAAAAATTCTCCAGGAAAATGTTTTGATAAAACTACTTTAAAGTGATATGAAGTCACATAGGTCAACATTTTAATGCTATCTCAGAAATATTAAGAAGGTACATTAAGCTTTTCTTATAGCCAGAGCTTTAAAGAACTCAAATATGTAATTTCTATTTTTTCTTTTTTTGGTACTGGGGATAGAACCCAGGAGCATTGTACCTCCAGGCCTAGTTTTTAGTCTTTTTATTTTTGAAGCAGGGTCTCACTGAGTTGCGGAGGGCCTCACTAAGTAGCTGAGGCTGTCCATGAACTGCAATCCCCTGGGCTCAGCCTCCCGAATGCTGGGATTACAAGCGCCACCACGCCCGGCTTGTTATTTCTACTTTTAAAACTCAACCATGTTATTTCTATTTTTAAAAAAGCATTGGTTTAAAGTGAACAGCATAAGAGATATAAAGATGTCATAAATTTTGCTAAAATTGTAGGATAACCAGAGTTTAAGCTTGGAAAAAACAATCTTTCCAGAGGTGGGGTCTGCACACATGCACTGTGGACCTGTCGCTGACCATAAACTCTGGAGCTCGAGTGATCCTCCTGCCTCAGCCTCCAGCATGGCTGGGAACACCACACCCAGCTGGAGAAATATTCACTTGGATCCTAAGATTATTTAGTAATATAATTTACTAATTCCTCACACACAAATGACAGTAAAAATAAAAATAAATTTATCACAATCAGAATGAGCAGATTTAAAAATATTGATATAACCTAACTTTGAAAAGGACAGTTAGGAACAGGATAGTGGTGTCTCATATTGTTTTGGGGGGCCACAGATTTGCACAGAGCTTCTGCTACCCACACAGAAAGATGTACCAAAATATAAAACGGCTTTATCCTTGGCCCCAAAAGTTCTACTATTAGGACTTAGACCAGGAAGATATCTAAGCAATATAAAGGATCTATAAAAAGATATTCTAGGAAATTCATCTCTACCTCTCTATTCATAAATAGGATATAATATATATTTATCATTGGAGCTTGATTCAAAATATATATTATATAGCTATTACAATTATACACATACCAACATATTTCTATACAGGTGGAAGCCATTCCCAAATTGTGTAACAAAAGAAAGCCTAAACAACATACATAGCAAGCTCTCTTTTATATGAAATTTAATTTTAATATATATGTGCATACATGCAAACATTCTTATAAACATAACTAAATATCCAGAGAGATATGAACAATGAGACATGAATTTGGATTAAATTTATAAATGACAGTGATTGAGAGAATTACAATTGTGAAATCAAGGTGCCTAGGTTCAAATTCACAGTCGGGAAAGTGTGTGACCATGACTAAGTTACTTCATCTCTTGAAGATGCTATTTTCTTATTTGTGATGTTAGAATAATACTATCTACCTCATGAATGCAAAATTTTAGTCATGCATGGTGGTGCAAGCTTGTAATTACAGTACCTGGGAGACTGAGACAGGAGGACCACAAATTCAAAGCTAACCTCTGCAACTTAGTGAGACCCGGTTTCCAAGTATAAAATAAAATAGGTCTGGGGTTGTAGCTCAGAGGTGGAATGCTCTGGCTTCCATCCCCAGTACCAGACACACACATACAAAGTTAGTCAAGTTACTGGTGCATAGTAAGATCTAAGTAAATATTGTTATATATGTTAGAATCTATTGTGATAATTTAATAACAATGAACATGTATTGTTCATATTTAACCTTTTTATTTTTGTGGTACTGGTGATAGAACCCAGGGGCATTCTATCTCTAAGATATACCCCTAGTCTTATTTTATTAGTATTTTTTTTGGGGGGGGCAGTACTAGGGATGGAACCCAGGGGCATTCTACCTTCAAGTTACATCCCAGCCTTATTTCTTATTCTTTATTTTGAAACATGGTCTCACTGAGTTGCAAAGGGCCTCACTAAGTAGCTGAGGCTGTCCACGAACCGCGATCCTCCTGTCTCAGCCTCCCGAATGCTGGGATTACAAGCGTGGGCCACCACACCCAGCTATTATTTTGATTCAAAGCAGGGTCTACGTTGCAGAGGGCCTTACCTAATGGCTGAGGCTGGTTGGGAACCCGTGTTCTTCCTCTCAGCCTCCCAAATACTGGGATTAGAAGTGTGTGCCACCATATCCAGCTGTCCTTAAAAATGTTTACTTAAATACAAATGTAATAAAAGTTACAGATTAATTTCATAATTAACATTACAATTTAAATGTCTCTATTTTAAAATTATTTTTATGATTAGTATATTTGAATTTATGTCATTAGTACTACTCTGAAATAGTTCATTTTCAAAATTGTAGCATCTTGAGAGTTGAACATCCCTGAGTCAAAAAGGAGTTTGAAAACTGAGCATGGTAGTGTGAAGCTGTGGTTCTGGCTCCAGAGGAAAGAGCGTCATTTGAGCCCAGGAATCTGAGTCCAGCCTGGGGAGCAGAGGGAGACTCCAATCTCAAAAACACTAGGCCAGATCAAAACAAAAAATGGCCTGTGAAGCCAAGGGTGGCCTTCCATGGGAAAAGTGGTACAGTTACATATATGTGACGTCGCTTGTTGATGATAATCTACTGTAGGTTTCATATATCGAATTTAGCATTGTTTTCTTGGTAGCCAAGGGTAAATGGAACTAATTGCAATGAGTTATATATGTCTCCAGAAAAAAAAAATCAATTCTTCCCATTGAACAAGTTAAGCAAGCTCTAGCCAAAGAAGAGACTGTTTTCTGCAGCGTTGTGGAATAATTGGTAAGTAGAGAATTTAGTCAGTAAGGCAAGTTGTTGGGTAATTAGAAGACAACAAAGAAACAGCCCCGCCGGAGCACACCTCATGCTGCAGACTCTGCCGGTGTGTGGTTGGTCTCATCTGAATCCCATACTAGTACATTACTTTCTGGAGAGACTTAACCTAAACACTATGTTGTTATTGAATGAACATAGAGAAGGTGGTAGGAAGAATCACAATGTAAGATGAAAGTACTTTTTCTACTTTGAGGAAAAGAAAAAAATCTCTGGCACCGCAGTCATCAGGCCTCTGCAGAAGTCTAGGCTGCCTGGATTTCAGCCCCCTCTGGAGCACAGCGTGGCATCTAGACGACACACATCATCTGACACAGTGCTCCTTCGGGGCTCACAGCCCCGTGCTCAGTGAGCACGCCTCCAACTTTAAAACTAAAGTATCGAGACCGGAGACAACCAAGACCTCCAGCTCCCATGCCTGCGGTGTTGTGAAGATGGCACAGGAGGAGTGTGGCCTGCGGTCGTGCCTGTGCTCTCGCACGGGCTCCTCCAGAACATCCCCTCAGTAGCACTGTCCTTCTGCTTGTTAACTGAACACAGGCAAGGGTGAGCTCGAGGCCCCATGTGATCTCATGCAGATTTGTGCTTCCGATTTATTCACAAAAAGCTATAGTCTGCACTGTATTGACTGGCTGTGTTCTAAGCATCATCTGCCTACAACCTACACCCGTAACCCTATTTTATTTATAAATTATTATTATTATTATTATTAATTATTATTATTATTTTGGTTGTACTGGGGTTCCTGGAAACCCTTCTACCTTCGGGCTACACTCCCAGACCTACTTTATACCTTTTTTAAATTTGGAAACAGGGTCTCTTAAGCGAGCGCGATTGGCTTCGAACCTGCACGATCGATCCTCCTGTCTCCGCCTCCCAAGCACGGGGATTACAAGCGTGCGCCACCACGCCCGGCTCCTATTTTATTTTTTATGTTGAAACAGGGTGTTGCTAAGTTGCTGAGGCTGGCCTTGAACCTGCAATCCTCCTGTCTCAGCCTCCCAAATACTGAAATTATAGAATGTGAGCCCTACACATGTCTGGCTTCATAACTTACTTTTGATAGTTGAAGAAATTGAGACTCAGGGATTAACTTGGGCTGTGTGACAAGTACTTAACAATAAATCTGACAAGAGAGGTAATAAGTCTACAGCCCTTCAGGAAGGGCCTCTGTGCGTGACACCTGGAGTCAGTCTGAGTGCGAGTGTCATCACTGCAGCTGGAAATGGGAGAAATGGCTTATACTCCCTCCTTACGTCCTTGCCATTGCAGTGACCTATTTGAATTCATTGCTGGCAACATCCCAACTTTTCAAAATGGTAACCAAAAGGGTCGGAATAATCATTCAACCCTCCATTGGGAATTTCGAAATTAGTTATCATGTCTAAGCCTACCTAAACTGGGTCATATTTACAACTGCATCATTTTTTTTCTCATCCAATAATTTAAAAAAACTTCTCTCACTAAATTGAAGATGTAAATTATGCTGTCATTCCAAGACGTCAGAGACGTGAGCCACACACCAGAGCTATCTATTTGATAAGTGTTTGGCATTGACTTCAGGTATGAATCAGCATGCTTTTTCTTCAAAATTTGCCATTAAAAAGTGCTTTTGAATTCCTGGGGTCAGAATTGAACAAAAGTAAAGTTGTCCTTCTTCTGAAAGCGTTGAGAGACTTACATTTATAAGTGTGTGAATACACACTCCACTGGCTAATATTACGCCAAGCTGCTAAGTGCTTCCTGTCTATTTTCCAGAGAAAGGAAATCTAAAATGCTAAAGAAGTGATTGACAACCCAGTCCAATGCTAATCCCGACCCACCGGCACCTGTCAAGGAGCTTACCCAGAAACAATTTCCATCTCCTTCAGAACTGATGTGGGTGCCCATTTTGGTTCAGTGTTCATTGCACATCAATGAAAAGGCTTTTACCCAATTCAGCATGTATGGCTTTCTGTCCACTGACAGAGAATACTCCCTCGCCAGACAAAGCACAGCTCTACAGTTTTGTGGGGCTCAGAACACAAGAAATTTGGAGTCACTCTTTAAGAAAAGAATCTGAATTTCCAAATACAAAATTGGTCCCTGGGTTTGGAGTGGCACAGCCCTTGAGATTTATCAGCTTCGCGGTAAAGCAGCTCACGTCTCTAGCGAAAGAATCTCACTGCATCTTTAGGCATCTGCTGATTAAAAACATGTACCTGATTTGTTTGCAAAAAGACAATTACAATTACTTCAGAAGAGAATTATGATGAATCTAAGTTAACCGATTTAAGCCAATGAAAAGGACAATTTACATATTATTCAGAGTTCAATAACAGCAATCTACTTTTAGTGATTAAATACAATATGTATTAATTCTTATTTGTTCCATGCTCAGCATTCTAAAATATATATAATTTAGAGCAATATGAATAATTTTACAGGGTAATTAAGGAAGGATTGGGTATATTCTGGGCAGGAGAAAAGTTTAAAACATGAAGTGGGCTCTATTTAGCGGTCTTCGAAGTTGTCTAGTAATCTAGGTTGAAGACAGGTGAGGAGACAGAACAGCAACTCATCTTTATTAAGGTATCAGGACTCTTTCTAAATAATATAAAAGAAGACTATTCATGCATGATGTTTCCAGGAGAATCAAGTTCTGTGGGTTTGGAAATGAAACAATTATCTGCATTGTTAGAGAGGTAAGAATTCTACTTTTGTCTAGTGATTTTCAAGTCAGGCAAAGGTATCTTCAGAACTGCATTGCAAAGTAATTTCCTTTGTTTTCCCACTATACTTGGGGCATGTGGACACAGCTGAGTGTAGATTCTCATTCCTCTTAATTTTAAAGAGAACAGTTTTGACACAAAGAGAGAAAAAAAAATCATGGTGAAATGGGAAAAAAAAATACCAGGGTTAGAATTAGAAGAATTAAAATTTAGTTCCATGGTATTCAAGCTCTGGCAGCACATCAGAGTCACTTGGAGAGCATGTTAAAATATACATTGCAGGCCAGTGTGGTGGCACACACTTGTAATCCTAGTACTTAGGAGGCTGAGACAGGAGGATCACATGTTTGGGGACAGCATGAGCAACTAGTGAGACTCATCAACCTTGTTTCAAAATAAATAAATTAAGCCGGGCGTGGTGTTGCACGCTTTTAATCTCTGCACTTGGGAGGCTGAGACAGGAGGATCGCACAGGTTCGAAGCCAGCCTCAGCTACTCAGTGAGGATCTCAGCAACTTAGTGAGACCCTGTTTCCAAATAAAATAGAAAATAGGTCTGGGAGTATAGCCCGGAGGTAGAAAACCTCTGGGTTCCACCCCCAGTACCACCAAAAAAATAAATACATAAAATAAAAATAAATAAATAAATTAATTAATTAATTAATAGGGCCGGGGGTGTAGCTAGGAGGTATATATATCTCACTGGGCCCCCCATAGGTCTGAGGATCAGTCCCCAGGAATTTGCATTTATAATGTATTCACTCTCCCGTAATCCTAGTTACTTAGGAGGCAGAGACAGAATCACAGATTTGAGGCTGCCTCGGCAATTTAACAAGTCCCTGTTTCAAAATAAAAAAAAAACTAAAAGGGATGGGGGTACAGATTGGAAGTAGAATGCCCTTGGCTCAATCCCCAGTACTACTACCACTACTACTAAAAAAAATTTAAAAATAAATAATGTCTTTGTAGGTGATGTGGATGCTGCAGAAACCACAGTTTGAGGATAGAACTATGAATTTAGTCCATGGTGTGGCTCTACTTTCTTATTTGTAAATGGAATTTTTTTTTTTTTTTTTTGCGGGTCTGGGGATGGAACCCAGGGGCATTCGACCTCCAAGCTACACCCCCTGCCCTATTTTTTATTCTTTATTTTGAAACTGGATCTCACTGAGTTGCAGAGGGCCTCATAAGTAGCTGAGGCTGTCCGCGAACTGCGATCCTTCGGTCTCAGCCTCCGGAATGCTGGGATTACAAGCGTGTGCCACCACGCCCGGCTGTAAATGGAAATGTTAACCTGGAGGATGCCTCAGAGACCTTGAGGCATTAAACACTTCATAATCTAATCGAGACAGTATCCAGATACAGGCCCAGGATCCCCATCCTGTTGGCTTGCATTATATTTCTCTGAAGTATGAAAAGCCACTTAGTCCTCAACTATGATTTCCTCTTAAAGAATGATCCTTAAAGCACTATGATTTTTTTTTTTTTTTTTTTTTTTTACTGATTGAAAGACCCAATCTAAATGCAAAATATTACATAGTGCACTTTGGCTGATAGAATGATTTCTGACAGCTGAGAATGGAAGGATTGCCAGAAAAGATTTTAAAACTATATGATTTTACTCAGAAACTTTACAAAAAGTAAAAATAGAAACAATCACTATAGCAAATTGTTTTTCATAAAATTTTAATTTTGTATATATAAATATGACAACCACAAATTGTTTTATTTTTTATTTTTTTGGATAAAAATGGAATTGTTTTTTATTTTTTTTCTTTTAACAATTTTTTATTGAACATAAATAGGATACATTTAAACTATATTTGGTGCCCTCTCCCCCCTGCCCCCGTTTTCCCTTCCCCCCTCCCACCAATGGTTGTCCAGGTTAACCATGTCTTATTCATAATTTTACACATGTTCAGATGTAGACCCTCATTAATCAGGATCAACCTTCCTCCTCTCCTATCTTTCCATTCAAACTTTGCTGGTATTTCCCCTCCATTATCTGGAGTCCCACTGGTATCCTTTGTGTTTCCTAGTTTGGGCATATTAGAGGAAACATATGATTGTTTTATACCGCTCTCTTGGTACAAACCAACAAAGTCTCATGCCCGTGCTCCCCTCCCGCCATCATCTGGCTGGGGCTTTCAGTAAGTAGATCTGGAGCTTTATGTCATAGATTGCCCAGAACTTACAATGTATGCCAGCCGGATCTGCACTCTCTCTGAAGTTGAAATCACCACAATAACGTCATATCACACCTCAACTGCCCAGACAAAGTACTAGTGGAAATTCAAGATCTGCTGCACAGAACCAGCACACACCATCATCTTTTTATCTCCCTTGCCTGTTTATGATGGGTGTTTTACATATCAGTATGCTCATTCTTTTTTTGATATTATTCCATTTGTAGCAGTTTCAGACTTTACCTGCCTATATTCAAGGTCTCATGAAAATTTCCTTCAATATTTATTTATTTATTTATTTATTTATTTATTTATTTATTTATTTATTTTGGTACTGAGTATTAAACCCAGGGGCATTATACCTTCAAGCTACTATATCCATAGGCCTTTAAATTTTTTTTTTGAAACAGGGTCTTGCTAGGTTGTTGAGGATCCTGTTAAGTTGCTGAAGTTGTCCTGAATCTGTAATCCTCCTGTCTCATTCTCCCAAGTACCAGGATTATGGGCCTGCACCACCACGACCAGCTTTTAAAATTTCTCTCAAAATGGACTGCCCCACCATCATGTGAAATATTCCTCCTTTCTCCTAGGCTCATTTTTTTGATATTACATTAATATAACTTTGTGTGTATACTACACTTGGCGACTCTCACATCATTTTCACCACTGTTAGGAGTCTCAGAACAATCTCACAAGGTATCAGAACAAGTATTGTTACCACAATCTCATGATGAGAAAAATCATTTTGAGACATTAACACACTTTTTAAGACCAACTGTGAAATGCCTTCGTGTACTAATTCATGGTTCTTTACAGTAAATTATTCTTTCCTTTCTTTTTTTTTGTGGCACTAGGGATTGAACTCAGGACCATTCTGCCTCCAAGTTACACTTCCAGCCCTATTTTATTTTTATTTTTAAATAGGGTCTTCCTAATTTGCTGAGGATGACCTTGAAACTGCAATCCTCCTATCTCAGCTTCCCAAGGGCTGGGATTACAGGCATGGGCCACCATGCTTGGTTCAGTAAACTAGTTTTTAAACGTGCAATGAGGATGGTGGTTATGATAATAGTTATGTTAACAGCAGCTAACTTTGATAGCTGATCTTTACACATCTGGAAGGCAAACTTAAACACTCACAGCCACCCTCCTCACTTGGGCAGCTATCCCTCCTCCTCATAGGTGAACAAATTGATTTTAGGTATGCGGAGTGATTGACTGAGAGCACATGGCAATCAATGATGGAGCCTGGTTCAAACTGGGAGGCTCACCACAGAACTGCTGCTGGAGAAACACAGCGCGTGATCCCACTACAAACAACTGTGTTTGTAACTGAGTCTACACAGAGTAGATCACAAGTGGAACTGCGGATGCAGCTGAGGGGGTCAAGTTCTAAGAGGAATCCATCCCACTTCAAAAGGGAGGTAGTTTATATGACGAAAAATAGCATGTTTTCAAAATAAAGTGGTCTTTCTTTTCTCTGGCATTGTTTTGACAACTCATACATCAATTGTGAAAGGATATTCAAATCAGTCTATTTTCAGGGTAATTACAAATTTTTTTTCCTTAAAAGTCCTCTAAAAGAGACTTAAGAAGAAAGTTCAGCAGTACAAAGTAATAATGGTTCAAATATATAATCTGCACCAAGAGCTAAAAATTATGCAAACACACGTATATACATATATACATAGGTGTGTGTGTAAGTCCATGTGTACCTATATTACACACACATATATGTTGTGTGTATACATACATATACATGCAACATGGTATCTCCAGCATAGCACATAGCTTTACATCATGTATCAGTTTGAGTTGCCATCTCAGGATTAGAGTCTTAGCTACTTTTTCATCAGATTCAATTAATTTATTCAAAGAAACCAAAATTCTCTTAAAAAATGAGAGCTTCAGATAAGCAGCTGCCAATTAAAAGCTGCTGTGGGTGCAGCACACTAGCCAGTCATACCACTCAACACGTACCAAGTAGCGCTGTCAGCACTCACCCACATTGCTACTCGGAAGAACCACATGAGGGAGGTACAGTTTAATAGATAATCAGCAGCTAAGGAAACAAATGCAAAGAAATGATACGGTTCGCCCATCACCATACAACCACAGTTCGGGCAGATATCTGAAGCCTAACTGCTCGGTTTGCAGCTGGGTTCCTGTGTTTTCAAGCTAAGTGATTCTGGAAAGTCACCACACCTTTCTTCTTTGACTTATTTTTAAATTTTGAAACAAGGTCTCTCTCTGGGATGCCGAGAGTTTCACTAAGTTGCCGAGACTGGCCTCAAACCTGAAACCTTCTTGTCTTAGCCTCCCAAGTACTGGGATGATAAGGTTTGTACCATCGTGCCCAGCCCCAGCTCCTTTTTGTTTTGTTTTTATTTTGAGACCGGGGCTTGCTAAGTTGCTGAGGCCCTCACTAAATTGCTGAGGCTGACCTCAAACTTGTGATGCTCCTGTCTCAGCCTCCCAAGTACTGGAGTTACTTTCTTGACATACTTCTCCCTCTAAAAATAGTGCCTGCCTCACACATGATGACGTCATTTTGGCTAATTCAAATATACCAAGTGCTCAGTACAGGGCCTGGAACATAGGAAATATTTCACAAAGGACAGGCATTATGGCTGCCACTATTATTTTCTGGTTCCTGACCGAGCCTAGCATTGCCTGGCTTGTCATTCTTGTACTTAATGAAGACAAATACTTGGCAGTTTATCCTCCTTTCCTCTGTATTTTGGTGTCTGAGGAAGTGAACACAAAGTAAATTAAACACATCAATTTATAAGAAGCCATTTTTAATCAGGTGTGCTTTCTTAATTTTGCTAGAAAAAAACTCAGTTCATTTTAAATTACAACCCTACCAGCTTCTAGTATTATCCAAGAGCAAGTGGTTGGTTCATTTCTAATATAAAACATGTATGGGTTTGGATGAGAAGAAAGAAGAAATAAAAACTCTTTGAAGTATTCAGAAATTACATACAGGAGCAGCAATTTTTTTTTTTTTTTTTTGGTGGTACTTGGGGTGGAACCCATGGGGCCTTCTACCTCCGGGCTATACTCCCAGACCTATTTTACATTTTATGAGGAAACAGGGTCTCACTAAGTTGCTGAGAGCCTCACTACGTAGCTGAGGCTGGCTTCGAACCTGTGCGATCCTCCTGTCTCAGCCTCCCAAGTGTGGGGATTACAAGCGTGCGCCACCATGTCTGGCTTAGGAGCAGCAATTCTTAAACACTGATAAAGCTTACTGTATTCTAAATAGTTTCTAAATTACAGTATTTTACATCCCAGACTAAGGTCTGTACCTAGAACAGTCCAGTCTGCTCAGCTTACAGCCAGCACCATCACCTCCATGACTCTGTAGCCACTACCACCTATGGGTCCCGGGCCCACTTCCCAAGCACCCCCGGTCCTGACGAGGTGATCCAATGTCTCCCATACCAGCATCTTTCATGCTTCACCTTCCTCTCTGCACACAGAGTGTAAGGTGTGGAGCCACTGATTGACAATATTGTTAGAATTCTTCCATGGCTGGAAGTCGCTCTATTTTGTTATTTAGTAGAGTGTACAAGAACACCAGAAAGCATTTGCTATTTGAACTTAACCTTTACAATTTAGTACTTTCTTTAAAGCTACTTAAAGGTAACGACTACCTATTTTATGACAGAAAAGTGAACAACTGCACAAACTATATTTACACTTGACAAAAAGGGATTAAATGATTTCTCCTGAGCTCTACTATCAGCTGCTACCATTCATTGTACACACATTTGAATCAGAAAAAGCTATGAAATAAATTGACTTTTCTTCCACTAATTAGGATCATATGCTCATTTTCTGCAAAGATGAAGATTGCCCAACATTGGGAGAAATGAAAATACCTCAGTCTACTTTTCAACTCTAGTGAAGTATTTGTTTTCTTGTGAGGTCAAAATATGACCTCGCTTCCCACTTAAGTCACACATCCTCTCTCTCGTGTAGGAGCTGCTGTCATTTCTCTTTGGAAAAAAAAGATTCTCTTACACTGATGCTACCAACAAACTGACAAGCAAGACAGAAGCCCAGAAAAACTTTTCTCCAACAAATTTAGGATCCAGTATGTGCCAGTCCTAGAGAAACTTCAAATGTAATGCTTTAAGACACCAAGGTCTTCCAGCAAGGAAACCTATGCCCGTGATCCTAGCACTTGGGAGGCTGAGACAGGAGAATCACAGTCTTGAAGCCAGCCTCAGCAATCCTCAGCAACACACACACACACACACACACACACACACACACACACACACACACAGCACCAATGTAGTTTTAAAAAATCATTTAATTGCATTTTGCACTGTCTCTGGCAGAATCTTGTAATGTGAAACTCTTAGCTCATCCTTTAGGAAGATGAACTGTGCTAAGTAAAACCCCTCTGGGGTCCCCCCCGATGCTCTGATGTACTCAGCTTAACCTAAAAATATAAGTGCTGTCTGGAAATCAGCCTGGCTTGCTGGGTAAAGGTCCCGGAAGGCAGGTGGCTTGGCTGGAGAGAGGCCCCCGGGGCCGTGCTGAGCAGTCCTACAGGCTTTCTGTCGCTTTGAAGCTGAGTGTAGCAGCTTGAGAAGCGCTCATTCTTCCCATCCCAACATCAGCCTAATACATGTTTTTGCTTTATAAAAAAAGTGAGTAGTAGCACTTAGTCAAAATATGAACAGGATGTTTGATTTTGGTTTAAACAGAAAAAACTAAGGATTAAGTTGGGTTTAATCTGATTCGTTAAACTCTTCAAGTTCTTTCTCCAGCTTTACTGAGATATGGTTGACAAATAAAAATCGAGCAAGGCGTGGTGGTGCTTGGGAGGCTGAGACAGGAGGATTGCAGGAACAAGGCCAGGGCCATCAACCTAGCGAGGCTCTCTGACATTTAGTGAGACCCTGTTTTAAAATTAAAATAAAAAAATAAAGGAAAAAGAGGTGGGGGTGTATCTCAGAGGTAGAGTACCCTTGGGTTCAGTTCCTAGTACAAAAAACTTATAGATATATAAGGTGTACAATGTGATGTTCTCATGTATGTACATTTTGTAAGAAAATCACAATTGGGTTAATTAAATTCATCATATGACATAATTATTCTTTTATTTCTCTTTTGTGTGTATTGGAAATATGTAAGGTATACTCTATCTTTTTTAATATTCCCAATAGGGTTCTCTTTCTTAAATTAAGGAAGCCATATTAAGAAAAGAATGGTAATTGATTGAAGGACAGAGGACTTCCTAATGCCATACGTCTGTTTAAAGACTGAGTCCTCTCTGACTGTCACCTCCCCTCACCTAGCTGTATCCAGACTGTATGAGTCCCGACACTGACAATGGAGATGCACAGATACCACCTGCCCTCGCTTCTCAGCAAGCTTCTATGTGCGCCTGCCCAGCCAGCCGGCCCTCCCTGCTGTCCCCACTCTTCAGCCAAGACTTTTTTCCCCCTCAGAGCTTCATCCCTTGAGTCCCTTCTGCCAGCAGTGTTTTCCACCTACAGCTAGTTCCTTATAATGTAGTTCTCTATGGGAATGACAACTTTTCAGAGATCTCTTCATGATCACACCTCCGTCCCCATGCATGATTCTGTTATCACCAATAAAAATGTTTTTTATAAACTTGAACTAAGGAGCCAAGGGGACAGGAGTCAGGGAATCTTTGTGCAGAAAGGCATGCTGGATTTGCAGCCTCATAGGTCTGTGCAGTTCCTGACACCTGTGCAGTGAGAAACTAGGCCAGATGCACTCTGTTCATTCTGCTTTGACACATCATAAATTCAGTGTCGTCTCATTTCTGAAAAATGAAATCGCTAGGAATTGCCAGTCTGCCATAATCTTTCCCCCCTCAGAACTCAGAGGTTAAGTTTCTACCTCTGGTACCTAAGTATTCTTTCTGGTACAATAGTGATACTAATCACTAGAGTAACTATCTTACCCTTCACTCTCTGTCATATGTAGATCTTGTTTTTCCCATTAAAGATGTTCTTTAGGGAAGAACACTTTAATGCCATTGTTTGTTTCCATCACTTCATAAGTATATATAAGTTATATAAGTTTAGAGCCCATTGTGAAAGACTGCTGAGAACATGTTATATAAGCATATATGTTATATAAGTCTGTCTCCATTACTTCATAAGTATATGTAAGATATGAAAGTTTAGAGCCCATTGTGAAAGAACACTGAGAACATTTCCAGTCTCACCTAAGCTTCACATCATCCCCCAGTTTAATTTTCATCCCCAATTTCCCAAATGGCTTATTTACTAGAAGCTGGACTCAGTATTTCAATATGATTTCATAATCGATGCAGCTTTCATGGAACAAAAACAAATTTCTCAGCATTTGGCAGTGAGGACGATCCTCTTCTAGTCTTCACAGTGGCTATTTCATAAGAATTTGCATGAACAAGTGTTTTAATTTTCAAAGATAATTTGAGAACCTGCTAGATAAAACAGCTACAATTAGTCTACATATTGGAAATTCTCAAGTCCTAGTTCGTGCTTTGATGCTTACATTGCAAGCTAATGGCATTAACGTGAAGCAGACAGGATAATTCACCTTCAGGATTCTGAATCCAAGGCCAGTCTTGTAGAGATTGGAATGGGCAGGGTAGCATTGGGGTCCTTTCAGAACTGACTATACTTTTTGGTGTGTGGGCTTTATTTTTTCTTCTTTTATTCAAAAAGAGCATTAATACTAGTTCTCTTGGAGCATCAGCCTAAGTAGCAAGAGCGGGGTCTTACGTGGAAAGGAGGTCTCTGCTCACTAGAGCTCCCACAGGAGTCTGAGAGCACAGTGTTATTCACACCGTAGTACATGCCTCAAGAGAAAGATCTTTGCAGAATGAATCCTTATGGTTTTATATTCATTTAAAAATGCATCTTAAGCCCCTACCCTATGCCTCAAAGATACATGCATTACTAAAGTGTTAGCTAATTATTTTAAAAATTTTGATATCTATTTTGTTTGATGTTTCAATTATTAGTGATGGTTTTGAATACTATTCATGTGCTTAGCTTTTATTAGTATTATTAGTATTGTTTTGAATAGTATTTATGTGTTTAATTGGCAACAGGACAAATTACTTCTATGTGCAATGTTTTCTGAAATTTATAATTATTTCTAATAAAACTGTTGAACATAGCAAAACCAAAGAAAGAAAAGAGCCTGGTGAATGTTTTTTTGCACAAGCTATAAAGGGAATAGAAAAAAAGTGTAATGTCACAACCAATTACACACCTAGAAAAAACAATTTACGACTAAATGTGAGAGAAAGTCACAACCTTTTAAAGTATTAATATGAAGAGCTAAGAAAAAAGACAACTAGAAATGTTATAGAATCCCATATATTATGTATACCCTCTGCTTTCAATATGTGTAGCATGTTTAATATTCATGTCAAATCTGTTATTTTACCTGGTGAAGAGAGAAAATAATATCATCACATTCAACCATAATGTATAAGAAAATGCTTTAAGTATCATGAAGCTTGATATTATTGGGTTAATAAAACATACTCTGCATTTCTTCCATGTGTAAGGTCACGTGTCATGTCTTAAAAATCCAAGCACGAGCTGTTCACCCTGATTTGATTAAAAGTTGTAACCTTAATCCCCACCCAAAGCTGTAGCCCCCTTTATTTTTTCCATAGCATTTATCACTATCTTATATAAAATACAATATAATGCATTTTATCTATTATCTAGTTTTTCCAACTAGCATATAAGTGAGAAAAGGATTTTTGTCTTTTTTTTCTTCCATTTCTATATCCTTAGCGCATACACACAAAAAACAGCATAGATATTTACAATTATTTTCTGATGCTTTCAATCACAAAATATTATGATGAAATCAGAATATGATTAATTATAGATTTCCTAAAAAAAGAGTGCCTTTGATTCTCTTAGGACACCTTAATCATAAAAAGTAAACTTATTTATTAGTCCTAATTTAACAGAATGTAGTTACCAAAAGAGTAGGATTGTCAATTAATAGAACTAGTTCGCCTTCATGGCACTTGTCTAGTGTATTTTGGTCTTTATCAACAAGGGTAAGCCCTAGAGAGATGGTGTGGAAGAAGTAGTCTATGATGTGTTCCCTAGATACCAAGCCACTCCCTGATACTCCTCATTTCTGATACCCTTGCAAAAAGCAACATACTGACTGACACTAGTATTTATGTGCCTTCTTTTGAGAACCCTACAAGTTCTTTCAATATTAGTTTAAAGAAAAAAAAGACATTTTTAAAAATCATGTTTCCTTCTTCTGTCATCAAAAGTAGAAATTATTATCATGCATGTGCTTTTCCAATTTTGCCAGTAGAGAGAGTAACACCAACGAGGCTAAGTAGCTTCGTCATGCTGTTATTACAGCTAGAATGTGCAAAGCCTTAATATTACTGTTTTTTTAGGATGAAACATGGAATCTTAAGTTGTCTATCTGGTGATTAAGAAGAAAGAGTTTCAGAATCCAAAAGCAGTAACATAATGAGAAACGCTCATTAAGAATTAACCTGAGTGTGTTCTCTGGTTTAGAAATTTGTTTTTATCTTTTAATAATGCATTGTGATTATACATCATAGTGAGAAATTTACTTTTTACTTAATAAACATTTCTGGAACAAAAACATTCTCTAAAGATGTTATCCAAAATATAATGCTTACAATTAAAATAATCTTGATAAACCAAGATTTTTCTATACACTTTGAAAATAGGCAGTAGCACCCTGTTGGGGCTCTAAAACTCAAGACTCCAGCTATGACAATCAGCCAGAGAAATTCCAGTAATCAAAGAGAAATACACATTTCTAGATGATGCTCTCAGATGGATTTATTTTGTTGCTCCCTAATCAAGAAAAGAATTCAGAGTTGGGAGTAAAGGAAGGGTTCCTAATATCCTAAGTCTCTTCCTTATACAAGAAACACACACACACACACACACACACACACACACACACACACACATTACTAAGACAACCAGACATTTCCCACTTCGTAAATTTTCTTACTTAGTAACCTTGCCTAATAGAACCAGACAACTATGGCAATATAAGATCTAAATCTTTTTCAGGCACTTGAAATATTTAGTTTAACTTAACTTTTATCTCTCAGATCTTTATAAATAACTGCTGGACATTTCCTTATAACTCCTTATAAATAACATTTCCTTATAAAGGGTGTAAGCATGTCACATAAACTTCATTAGTATTTTTCGTAGGTTATATCAGGTTTTGGTGTCAAAGCAGGTATTTTAATCTCTGAAACACTATTAGGTATTTTAATCTCTGAAACACTATTTTAAAAATAGTAACACTATTTTAAAAATAACCTAGTGAGGCTCTCAGCAACTTACTGAGACCATGTTTCTAAATAAAATATAAAATAGGCCTGGGAGTATAGCCCGGAGGTAGAAAGCCCCTGGGTTCCACCCCCAGTGCCCCCCTGCCACACACATATTCTTTCTTATTAATTAAATCAACACAGTCTAGGAAACCTTACCCAGTCTAGGAATTAGCTTGGGTTTTGTGCAAAGACTTAAAGACTTCTGGGTCGTCAGCTTTTCATTCAAAATCTCATATACCCCATCATCTCAGCTGGAATGTTAATGAGCCTGTTGTGCTACTGGACAGACTCCACATTCAGGGAGGGCAAGAACACAACCTACCTGCCAATATGGAGCTGTGTTTACCGTTTACCAAAGCCAGACATCGAGCATTATATAATAGATGGCTGGACACAAAAAGGCTCTCACTTGGTGGAAATAAAAAGGCAGAAATAGATGATATATGGAGGAGTGGCCCTGAAATTAAGTGAATAATTTCTTGGTGGTGACAGTCTCAGAATATGTTACTGGTGAAGATGCTATTGGGAAAAGATAGTTCAATTAACACTGTAGATTACATTCAAATGTGTGCTTAAGGAGAAGTTTTTTTTTTTTAATTCTTTGTCAGCAATATGGGAGTATATGAAAGAACCTTCCTGCTTTAGTGATCATCTACCATGGTTAAGCAATGAAAGATGCAACTATTGAGATCATCACATAGGGGTTGTAACATCAACTTGTTTGCAATTACCTTGACAAACTTAAAAAAAAAGAAATATGAACCAGAGATCTTGGAAGGATCACAAAGGACTGTGTAATACTCCCGTAGGAGGACCTTGTACATCTTCCCTAATAAAATGTCTTATATTTAAAAAAGGCTTTCATTTGCACTGTAAACTACTTTTTTAATAAATTATTTATGATGCAGAATAAGGCAATTCATGAAACAAGCTATGAAAATAGTCTGGTTAGGTTGCTCTGGCTCTCAAATTTCCCATTTGTGACAGTCATTAGGCGGAGACTATGCAATCTAGAACCGATTCGCTGTCTCTAATGCACTAATAATACCTTTTGACTTTTGCATGCAATATGGAGATAATCACCTCTAATGCAATCTGTTGCATGCATTATTTACATCCTCAAGTGCATTGGTGAAGAATACGAGGAGCCAGGGAAAACAGCGGCGCCTGCTTGCTTTTGTCCTCTGGTGTCACTGCTGCTTGTTACAGTATCTATAAGCCATATTCTCTAATGAAGTAGTACATGCTCACCTTCAAATCTCGATGCATATGTTCATTCCACTTTCTTTACACCTTCATTTCCTTGGTCTATCTAAAATTGATGCTCAAGACAAGGTAGAGATGCTGGCCCACCTGCCTGCCCAGAGGTCAGTTAGAGAAATCACTCATTACCATGGATTTCCTTACTTTATTTTTTCAACTCACCTAATAGCTCCTCAAATAGCAATAAGTACTTGTTCTTCCAAAAATCAGAATTTTATTATTAAACCATCTGTATGAACTATGAAGAATTTTCGTAACTAATTCAACTAAACCCAAGATACACCTTTTTTTAAATGAACAATTAGCACTTAGAAATGGCTTGTTTTATTACTAACACTATCCCATGAATTCCTATTTTGTGGTATAGAAAGAGGAACACAACTCGCCTGGCAGGGACACTCCTGTTGGGATCATGCTGGGAGTAGGAGAGATACAAAGTAACTTATGGAAATAGCAATAAAAATACTTAAAAAACTCTAAGTATGATCTTTGTCAGAACAATTTTCTATTTGAGTAGAACATTGTGACTTTTGTCTATCTTGCTTCTGGGTCAAGAGAATTTCTTTATTCTAACTGCAAATTGGCTTGGACAGATTATATTTGCCAAAAGATTCTTCCAAACATTTATATATTTATGACATAAAAGATCTTTCATTTCTTTTATTATCTTGACTTAGACATATCACATACAATTTGGAGATGATTAAAGCAATGCCAAACTTAAATGTAATATTTGTGAATAATTCAGCACTGTGATAATATAAGCCCAAAGGTTCTGGTCTCCTGGTAGATGTTACTCAAAAGTTAGAGACTGAGCTGTGCGTGGTGGCGCATGCTTGTAATCCCAGCATTTGGGAGGCTGAGACAGGAGGATTGCGGTTAGTTGCCAGCCTCAGCTACTTGGTGAGGCCCTTTGCAAAGCTGTGAGACCCTGTTTAGGAAAAAAAAGGAATAAAAATAGGGCTGGGGATGTAGCTTGAAGGTAGAATAGTCCTGAGTATCACAAAATCCCAGTACCCCCCCTCCCACACACACACAGTAGATTGAGAAACAATCTAGAGATCCTAATTTATTCCCATTCTCTCTCTCTCTGCCTTCTTGTTCTCTGCCCTTCCCCCGCCCCCCGCCATTGGCCTCTCTGTTTTCTTGTTTTCCTCTCTGAGGTCAGTCTCCTCTCTGGTGTTTTTTTTTTTTTTACCCCTTCTCTCTAGCTTCCTGTCTGATTCTCTAGCTTCTTGTCTCACTCTTAAAAGAAAGAAAAAAACAAAACATCAATTTATTACAAGTGTGTCTACATCAAAATATATTCGTTTCAGTATGAGTCTATAGATTAAATTTTTTTATTATTTTTTTCTTTTGTTACTAAGGATGGAACCCAGGGGCATTCTACCTTCAAGCTACACCCCCAGCCCTATTTTTTTTTTATTATTTATTTGAAACAGGGTCTCACTGAGTTGCGAAGGGACTCATTAAGTAGCTAAGGCTGTGCGCGAACCGCTATCCTCCCATCTCAGCTTCCCAAATGCTGGGATTACAAGTGAGCGCCACCACGCCCGGCTAAAAAATAATTTTTTGAGAATACAAAACAGAAAGCTTAATAAAAACCTGAAAATTGCATAGGTTTTTCTCTTGGTATTTATTTTAATATTAGGGCTAAGCCCATTGAGGTAGTGTTTCTAAAATCTTGGTGCCTGTTCATCACCCAGGATCCTTGTGAAGATCTATGTTCTCAGTCTCAGCTATAAAAGCTGATGCGGTGGCTAAGGTAGATGCACACAGATGAGCCGCACTCTGAAAGGCCTTTATAGTTCTTTATTAAAAATAAATTTCACACTGGGCGTGGTGGCACACGCTTGTAATCCCAGCATTTGGGAGGCTGAGATCGGAGGATTGCAGTTTGAGTACAGCCTCAGCTACTTAGTGAGGCCCTTTGCAACTCAGTGAGATACTGTTTCAAAAATAAAGAATAAAAAATAAGGCTGGTAGTATAGCTCTGAGGTAGAATGCCCCTGGGTTCCATCCCCAGTACAACAAAAAAACAAACAAATTTCACTGTGCTAAAAGCATTATGGTACACGAGGTACATCCTGGGCGAGGTACAAGTGTATATTCACCAGCATCTCCTTGCTACATTAGGTCGCTAAGGTTCAGAGAATGTGTACAACTTGCCGAAGATCACAGAACCAGCTAAAGGGCAGAATTGGAATTCCTGGAGCATTTTCCAGTAACGCCCAAGTTCACAACCACATCCTAAGCATTTTTCAGCTACTCTAGAATTGATAAAAACTTCCAGTCTTGCTACCACTGGATCCTGGAGACACGAGGCAGCAACAGGTCAAAGGCAGCACCATTATGGGGCCTTTTGTGCATGTGTGGGCATCCTGCTATCCAAAATGTTAATACATTAGCGATACAGTTATGATAAGGATCCTTCCTGGCGGCCTCTCTAATGGCCCTAACCAAGCAATGCCTTGTTGTCTGCCCCGCGAACATTTCCTTATCTGTGATACTAGAGAAATTCTAGACTTTTCTGTCCAACTCTAACATCTGGCAAGGAAAAAGAGCCAAACTAGAAGGCAGGGTCAGAAGAAAGGATGTGAGTAAGAATGTCTTATGCATTTACATATGCATGGGGTCCAGGAGGAATGGGTGGGATCATCTGATTAAGGAGAAAGACTGAAGTCAAAAGAAAGTAATCTGTCAAAGTGAAAAATAAGAGATATGCAAAGAAAAGACTTAAAATTTCATAAAGGTCAACATACCTGAGCATTTATGCCTTTGTACTTCCCAGCAACATTTTGTGTGTAAAAAGTATTGTATCCTGCAAAATATTCTAAATTTTTATGATAATTTTATATTTATGAAAATTTGTTTTTAAATTATGTATAAAATTATACTGTTTAAGTAACTCTACTTTAAAATAAACCTTTTAAATTTTATTCTTGTTAGAAGGCAACTCTATTTCTCATATTCTTGGAACAATAATCTGTCTACTTCTAATGAGCCAAACTTATTCATGTATGATGGGAGGGCATCATTCACATTTGGAAATATTAAGAATAACATCATTATTGTAAGAGTTAGAAAAGCTAAAATGTCCTTCCTTCTTTCCTTCCTTCCTTCCTTCCTTCCTTCCTTCCTTCCTTCCTTCCTTCCTTCCTTCCTTCCTTTATCCTTCCCTCCCTCCTTTCCTTCCTTATTAAGGGAATAAATAAGAGTTTGGATGAAGTGAGACAAAGCTGTACGTGAGGATATAGAAAACAGGATTTACCAGGGCTAGGTAACTTCAGAACTACTGGAAAGTTCTTTGATTGCACAATGAAGAAAAAAATTAAAAGATGTAAAACTAGCAACCTCTAGCCCCATCTCCCAGACAAGTCAATTAGTGAAAATGTATAACTTAGTTATTTCAGTTTTTAATTCACTAAACACTACAATGTTTGATTTTATCCTCAAGAATTACACTGTCAAGAGGGAAAAGGTCCACACTTGGTGCTCAGTGATGTTTCTTCTTTCAGAATTATCCTTCTCTTATTGCAGCCTAAGATCTAAAACCTGATAAAACAGAAACTTCAGGGAATTTGGCCAGGGAGATGGAAGTTGTTGCAGTCTCTCTTCAAATAAGTCACTGGACTTTTTATTTTAGAACACATTTAAAGCCATTTTTCTTTTCTGTTTTATTTCTCCATTTTTTCTTCAATAAAGACAGTGTATAGTTGTCTTTTTCTCAAGTTTGGTTTCCCAAGTGAACTGAACTTCCCTAAGCAATAAAATCTCACTCTACCAAATAATGAAAAATAGATAGTAGCAAAAAAATATTTCAGAAAAAGCGAATGTGTTCCATTCTAGGAAGTTATTTTGGGGGGCAGCTAATCAATTTGATTAGAGAGTTTTCACCTGAAAATGTTACTGTTTCCATGGTAAGGGAGTAGTGTTGTCTACTCAACACTAGGAACTACAGAGCCATAAAGCATAGAAAACTATGACAATCCTCGAGTATTTCTATAGCAATAAAGTCCTCCCAGGAACTCAGAAGGCAAAGATATAGCAACTTTCAGTTTCTTCTCCTTTTACCATTCTCACATGATTCAAAACTTGAACAAATACCTTTGCTGTAGAAAGGGCCAGAATCTGTGTACTGATAATTCTAACACATTATCTTTGTACTTTTTTTATTTGGGAAGTTTAAGGTAATTTGACACTTCTCTTACCAGTTATCATAACCCACCAGAGGCAAAAATCTCTCTTGTTACACTTGGAAAAACCCTGTAAAACTTGAGTATTAAAGAGTGACTAGAGATCATTGAGGGAGTTACTATTGGAGGCTTGAAGACAGGACTCCTTTCAACGTATGGATTTAACAATGCTTTGTTCTCTGAGGACCCACTGCGTGTATCCTAGGGCAGTCCTGGGACCCAGCATTCAGTGGGGAATAGAAAATTCTCTTTATTTAAAAAGTGGAGCGAGGGCGGTTGCACACACTTGTAATCCCAGTACTTGGGAGGCTGAGAGAAAGATCCAGGTTCATGGCCAGCCTCAGCTACTTAGTGAGGCCCTCCACAACTTAGTGAGACCCTATTTCAAAATAAAGAATAAAATATTGGGCTGGAGTTTGGCTCAGATGTAGAATGCCCCTGGGTTCCATCCCCAGAACTACACACACACACACACACACACACACACACACACACACAAATAAATACAATAAAAAATGGTTATTCTAATGGAGGAAAAAATACATGTAAACACTGTGAAAAATGCATCAGGTGCGAATGAGTCACAGAAGAAAGATCTAGTGGTGCCTCGTAGAAGTCTTCATGGAAAAGCTGAATCATAAGTTAATCTTGAAAGACTGTCTAATGAAAAAATTGTTGAGATTTAGTCAGGGAAACAGGGCAGAGAAGAATGTTTGGGGGAAAGAAAACTATAATCTACACAGGTGCCAAATAAGGAAGGAATGTGTCTTCTGGAGCAGTATGCCATGTGACGTGGCTGGAACACACCCTGAAGCTAGGGCAGAAGCAAGCTTACCAAGGCCAACAGGAAATCTAATATGACAGCCAGGTGTGGTCAAATAGTACTTGGGAGGCTGAAACAGGAGGATCACAGGTTCAAAGGCCAGTCTCAGCAATTCAACAAGATCCTGTTTCAGAATAAAAAATAAAGAGCTGATGTACAAAAGCAAGGAAGTTGAAATTTCCTCTGAAAACTGGAGAAAGCCAAATCAAGATTTTAAGACAGGGGTGACCTTGTTAGATTTGAGTTCTGCAAAGATCACTTTTGCTCTCTGTTAAAGAGGAAATGGAGGGAGGGGGCATGGGAAGCCAGGGTTTATTTTTAGGAGGCGAACGCAGTCATGAAGCTGATAAAGACAGACTAAAGCCTTTGTAGTGTACAGTTTACTATTTATGATATTCAGTTCTCTAACCAAGTCTTTTCCAATTTGGCTTCTTAATTTGTAGCTGGCACATGAAATTATGGAAGCCACCTAGGCTAATTTTCCATGGCCACATAAAACGGTTGCGTAACCACCCCCGGAAGTCTCTGTTGTACTTCGGTGAGTCACAGCTGAAGAATTAATGAGAGGTTTCATCTGCAGACTAATGGAGCTAGCTGCAGCTTTTATCACCCATTACTCCATCGCCTTCATGTAGCTCTTAAATAATTAAGTGAGGTCTCAAGATAGAACAAATAAAAGGTCAGCAAAAAAAGATTTCAAAAAGATTCAACAAAATGATCAACTTTCAGCAAAGTTCATATGTGATAGGCATTAACTAAACTGGCATTTATATTAGTTAAATAATGCCTTCTAAATAAAGGTACACTGAAATTTTTAAAAATAATCAGGTTAATCATTGTGTTATTTCATGCTCGTAATTTGTTGGTTTTGGCCATGCAGTCCTTTATAGTAGATTTAGACTAATGAAACTTGAAATAATTTAAGATGGAGCTTAGTTGCGTTTTCTAGTGTCTGTCATCTCCCACTGACGGGAGTCACTCTGACAATTCGAGATTTCTGCCAGCAGAAATACTGCAGGAGAAATGTCGGGGTAAACAGTTGGTAAGATTTTCACAATTCCATATTTTTTAAAGCTTAAAAAAGAGACTTGATGCCGAATAGCCTGGACTGCATAAAACGTTTCACACCAGTCTCTGATGATATAGATGGAATAAAAATTGTCATTTTATGTTTCTTTATGTGAAACAAGAGAATACGGTCATAATAAACAGGGAAAGGATTGTTTTGATGAGCTAAAACAATTTCCAGGCAATTTTTGTAAAGGAGGAGCTTATTTGTTCTTGCAATCTTAATATTTTCAACTATGATTACTTGTATGCTACTATATGTGAAAAGAAGCAGTTAGCTGGGAGATCCCACTTTTATTAAAGAAATGATGCACAGAGAGGTAGGCTTCCACAAACACTACCAGCACCAACACAATCAAGATACATCTCTTATCTAGTCCAAAGGTTCCCAAATTCTTGTTTCTTGATAAATGTGTACAAAATATAAAAACTAAAATAGATATTTCTAGACATGATTCACTTCTTGGGATAATGTATTGCTAAACAACAGGGAAGACATTCTCAATGATTTAGAGATTTCCTGGAGTGTTTAAGTAATAGATCATTAGTGTAACCATTACCTGGGATATAATTAGCAAGTATTTTATTCTTTTTAAAGTAAGAATCATTGGGTTTGTATAATACACAATATCAAAAATGTAAACTATTTTAAAAGTCATTCTAAGAAAAGATGATGTCTGGCCAAATACTAAGAATGACTAGATTATTCAAAAAAGTTTTTTCTCCCCGTTAATTAAAAAATGCTCCTTAAATCATTGCCAAGGGAAGAAAAAATATGTAATGATTCATCTCAAAGCTGAAACCAAGACAGAATCTTGAAAAGTGAACTAAAGTTTTTACGATGATTAAGTTTCCCCATAGAGGGAAAGAAAAGCACTTCAAGAAGCACTGTAGGATATTTTATTATTAAATATGGAAAATAATTATCCATAATAGCAATGAAAAAGCCTCATCCATCAACTTTTCAATAATACAGAAAATGGTAAAGACATCAATGGTTCATGCACATCAGTGCCACCCTTTGCAGTCTCTAAAATATCTCACCTTAGGATTTTTAGGGGAGGTTACTGATGGTTAAACTCAGAAGTGCTTTTGCCATTGAGATACATCCTCAGCCGTTTTTATTTTTTATTTTTTTGAGACAATGACTCTGAGATGTTGAGGCTGGCCTCAAACTTGCAATCCTCCTGTCTCTGCCTCAAGAATCACTGAAATTACAAGCATGCACACCACATCTTGCTCATGTATAAATATTTATCTGCCGCATCAAATGGAAAAACTTCTTCCTCTTCAATAAATTATCCAGATAAGATGCTTCTATTTGAACTGACAGCTTCATCCTTTCTCTTAAAAAGTGTTTACTGCCGGGTGTGGTGGGCACGCTTGTAATCCCTGAGCTTGGGAGGCGGAGACAGGAGGATCGCGCAGGTTCGAAGCCAGCCAGGCTGGCTTAAGAGACCCTGTTTGCAAATAAAAAGTATCAAATAGGTCTGGGAGTGTAGCCCGGAGGTAGAAGGACTTCCAGGAACCCCAGTATCACCTCCCCCCAAAAAGTGTTTACTAACAAACTCTTAAAATCCTACTGCCTGGTTATTGAATGAGTTTTCATATCAAACAGCTGGATGACATTGTCAGCTCAAGATAATCTTTAATCAGTTTCAAGAGGAAATGCAAACCAATTTTGTTTTGTTTTTGGTGGTAGTGGTAGTGCTAGAGATGGAACCCAAGAGCCTACCCTCTCCAGGCTACGCTCTCAGCCCTATTTATTACTTTGAAACAGGGTCTCACTAAATTGAGGAGGGTCTCACTAAGTTGATTAGGCAGGTTTCAAATGTGTGGATCCTCCTAGCTCAGGCTCCCAAGTACTAGGATTATAGGCATGCACCACCACACCAGGCTAGCACAATCAATTTTAAAATTCCACTAATAATTTTCTATAATTTTGTCAACAGGTACAAATAAATTAAAATTCCTTCACAAAGAATCTTTGTAATCTGTCAAAAGGGAGACACATATATCACTTCGGGAGAGTGGTTAACGTCACAGTACTATCAAGTATAATACCTGTAATAAGGATGTCTGCTTTTGTGATGAATTATTAAAAGGAGCACTTACTGGGAAGTGCAGACTTTAAAATGCAGAGAGAGTAGTTAGGATCTGTTGATGTTTAAGAGGTGCTTATTAAAGCACATACCTGTAAATTATTATATTTTTGTATGTCTGAATTTGGACATTTATTCATTAATAAATGTTTCAAGAGCCCTCCTAGAGACTCTTTAGCTGATACAACACACACTTCCCTATAGAAAACATATATATGTAGGTTACATTTTCATTCAAGGTTGGGAAATAGTAACAGAATTTGGATGCAAAGAACCCAATGTTGTATTTTTTGGCACGATCAATTTGGGGTTCATGTCAGGACTCACAATGATTCTCATATTATCATAGTTTCATCTGCTTTGGAGAACAATGGCTCATATCTTTGGGTGTTCAAATATTCTTTACATTAGGAAACTTACTTTGTTGCATTTAAGATAGCTCATCTTTTCAACTGATCATTCCATGGTCTCCATATTGAATATTTTTCTCATTTGTCCAGAAGAGGAATCATCTATAAATTAGTCTTTCAATGTTCGGCTCTGAGAGTCCGCTTAACACGTTGAATTTTCCATAAGCCATAGAACCTATCTTTGAAGTTAGGCCTATTTTGAACATACCCTTCTAACCTGGTGAAAAAACATCTAGCACTCTGAAATGAATGCAATTTATTTAAAATACGGACAACCTAGAATAATGGCAACTTTAAATACTAGCTGGGACTATGAATCTACACGAGGTTTATTTCCCAGCAGTTATGAAAATAAGAGAAATATTGACAAATGGTACTATAAGTACCATGGTCATTTTAGATACTAAATGTATATTTCATATGAATCTTTTTTAGTGTTTGTATTAATTATAAAACTTTTATAGAGATTTTATAGGAAAACTAATTTGGGGGACATATGCATATATATTTGTCAATTATACCTTTAAAAAGCAAGACAAAATATTCCTTTTCTACAAAAGAAGTGGCTCAGTTAAAGACTGCTATTGTATAAATTAATTTTTAAAAACGAAATAGCAAAAGACAAAGCATAGCATTAGATAAAACCATGTTTAGAAAATGACTTCCTTAATAAGATGAATTTTTTTCCTAACTGATCTAGACAACATCTTTCCAAATATATTTGGGATATGGCAGGAATGTGAAAGAGTTAGTGGTTAAGGAGCCCACACATTCACATACCCACATTCACTAGGATAACAGCTAGATTTTCTAAGTTTTGTGTGACTCCGATGTTGGCAAAGATCTAATCGTCAAAGATGCTCATGGGATACGTGTTCATTTGATAACACACAGGGAAGAAATGGATTATTATTGAAGGTGACACAATTCCATTATAATCAGTAAACACAGTCTTGGTTGCAAATAATTCTGAAAAGGTCAACAATTCACTTGTGTTGACTGTGAAATAAGTGAATTATGAGCCTGGACAGAAGAAATAACAAAGGCAAAACCTCCTTTGCAAGGACATTTCTTCTACCCTAACCATAGTCATGGAAAGCTATTCTTAAAGATCCTTGGTGAGGATGCTCTTCCCTTATCAGACAACAAAAGCTACATAATTTTTCTCTAAAAATGTCGATAAGGCCACTTGACATGAGAGAGTGTAACTTGTCCTCATCATCCTAACCTTAGG
Organism: Muscardinus avellanarius; assembly: GCF_963383645.1. Classification (NCBI taxonomy): domain Eukaryota; kingdom Metazoa; phylum Chordata; class Mammalia; order Rodentia; family Gliridae; genus Muscardinus; species Muscardinus avellanarius. The sequence goes on along the minus strand of NC_137789.1, from coordinate 88,622,684 downwards.
ATGCGGGGACACGTCATCATTCAGACGGGGGATGGCACAAGTTCATGAGGCTTCTGCAGGCAAGCAAAGCCAGCTAGGCCATAAGAAATGCTGAAAAGAGAAATGCAGTATTTTAAAGAAGTTAATCTGATTCTCAAAGTAGTCGGTAAGTATAAAGACATTGCAAGTTTCTTTTATCCTTAACCTACAACAATGCTTTTAAAATCAGGTAACAAAGATTAAGTAGAAAATCCATAGCAACTTAGTAGCAGAGTCATCGTAAGCCAAGAGATGCAGCGGTAGACAGATGCATTTGGGTAGATAATACTAATTCAGACCAGGGATCTAGGGAAATCCAAAGTGATGCCCTGCTCGACAAACCTAGTGTGCTAAGGCCTGAGGAACAAGAAGCCCGTAGATCATGACCACTTTTTGGTCAACGAGTTCAGCAAAAGGGATCTAGAGTACATCTTTTAACCAGTTTTTTGGATGGAATTGCAAGTATTTCTAAAAATCAAAATCAGAAGTTTCCTATTAGGTAAAATTAAAGTAAAAATATACAGTTTGAGAAGGTTTATTTTGGCCTTTCACATGCAAATAACCAGGATTTATAAAAGATCCAGCTAAGCCAATGAGCTCTTGTAGCTTTGTATGAATCAAAGGACTGAACTTCTAGAAGTTTATCTAAAATTGAGTACCGAGTTTCGATGGACGTTAAAAATCCATCTAAAACTAGTATACTCAAACCGGACTCTAAAGGAGGTAATTGAAAAATCTGAATAAATATAAAGCAAAATACCAAAATGATTTTGGTAGGTGCCTGGAACTTAACATAAGCATTAAGAAAATATTGAACCGTTTAAGAGGATTGAAGATAATAGGAATGCTAGCCATAATTGATTCATTAATAATTTTGGGGGGGACTGGAAATATATCTATCTCCAAGATACACCCCCAGCTATTTTTTATTTTTTATTTTGAAACAGGGTCTTGCTAAGTTGCCAAGAGTCTCACATTGTAATTGCTGAGGCTGGACTTAAACCTGTTATCCTCCTGTTTTAGCCTTCCAAGTACTGGGACTGTGGGAACACGCTACCACAACCAGCTATTAATAAATACAAACACACATGTATGCATACACACACGCACACACACACACACACACCACACATATTCAGTGGTGTGGAGGACCCATCTCGGGAGCTTGCCCATGCTAGGCAAGCTGCAGCCCCAGCTCCTTCATAAATGATTTCTTATCAGCCAGCACTTAGGACTTATTCTTTTTCTTTAATGTAGGACCTGATAGCTTACATGCCAAAATACTAAGAAATAAAACTCTGATAGAGATTTGCAAAATTTTGCAAAAATTTATTTTATGGAAGAAAATGGTCTTTAACATAGACACATAAATAATGGTGCAGAAATAAGTAAGTCTGTTTTATGTTTTTTTTTTTTAAATGGGGAACTCTGAATTAGGAGTTAAAATGCAGATCTAATGTGTTCCGTTTTCTGGACACAGAAGCCCTTTGTGTTGCTGGGACAAAAAAGCCAGCAACATGCTGGTTATCATCGTGGGTGACAGGGAGAACATGACCCTAACGTGCAGGTGGGGATCAGCACCTAGAACTTTGGTTCTATTCTGGAACTGCCCTTCCAGAGGGGTGAGATGGATCTGAAAACAATTTAGTCAAAGAAGGCTACCAGGGAAGGCAGAACGGCTTCTGTTTAGGAAAAGATATCAAGAAATCCATCTCTCTTGCTGGGGGAAATCAAAAAGCTAAGGAAATGAGTGAGTTAAGCTTGCTAATCAATAAGCATGCGAATATGAGGAATCATCAATCATTTGCCAACCTTGAATGACAGCCTTTGGTCTCACGGGGTAAGAGAGTTAGACACCGGGTACAAGAAGAAATAATAATTGCACATAGAGTGTTATGAGATGTGTTAAGACGTAGTACAACAGATATTGACATGTTTAAGTGGACTATGGAAGTTGACAGATAAAATTTTAGCAGATTGGTAAGAAAAACCGAGGCCTGACTAACCTTAGGAAACTTTTACAATTCACAAAAGCCAAATTATGAAACCAGCCTAGGTGTTCATCAACAGGTGAATGGATCATGAAATTACAGGATATTTATCTGCAATAGAATTCTACTCTGCCATAATGAACAAAATTGTGTCATTTTTAGGAAAATGAAAAGCAGAGAATATTACGCTAAGTGAGATTATTCAGACACAAAAAATGAAGAGCCATATGTTTTTTCTCGTATGTGGAAGCGAGGGGGAAATCGGGTGGGTGAGGGGAGGCAGGCTTGAGGAGCAAATGCTCTCACTCCAAACTTCATCATGATGTAGGACTACGACAAACCAATAAAGATGTACTAAAAATCTCTCCTTTAGACTCTGGTAATTTGAATAAAAATGTTCTCTTTTCATTAAAAAACTAGTTATATTAGCAAATATCACTTGAAACTCTTATTAAAAGCTAAGTATTATAAGGACCTATGTCCAAACAAAAAAAGTTATAAGACCACCCATACCAGAATTACAACCCATAGCACCCTGTATCAAAAGCAATTCCTCCAGCAGACTCTACATAAACTCTGGAAATGCGGCCTCCTTCATTTATTATTGCACCCATAAATATTAGGTTTAACTCAATTAATTTGCTTATGTTCAACCATGGTTGAGCTATAAAATTTGCAATTTGGAATGTTTCAATCTTTGAGTAAAACCTTGAGCATCTATTTAAAATATATTGAAGAAATGAATGAGTTGATCTAGATGTTTTAGCTCATATCTTAGAGAATAGTAAAATTCTCAATTTTAGAAAAATAGTCTTGCAAATGTGAACATTTTACATTCTGTTACCCTACTTCGACCTTGTCAGACACTGTCAAGTGTTAAATTTCTCTAACTTGTTTAAATAACGTATTCCGTGCCTTGGGGTGAATGTATTCCATGCTTTGCAGGCAATGAGTCTGGATGAGGGTCTTTTCTAAGGTGGTCACTGCCATAGCAGTGATATGGCCCCTGCACATCAGAAATACGCACAGGACCCTCGCAAACATGTGAGCTTATGTGCGGCAGGTGGGATTAGGGAATTATCAATGTGGGCTTCAGTAGACAAAGTCACCTTTCACGGAAGAATTTGTGCTTATCACCATTCACGAGCAGAATTCGTAGGGGGAGGCGTTTGTAGACGTAAGACTGAAGGCAGAGGAGCACGTGTGTGGAGACTGGCCATGAAGCCGTTGTAGTCATAAGAGGTTTGTCTTGAAGAGTTGAGAAGAAAACGTAAGATTTCTGGGCAGGGGACTGAATTCTAGGTTTAGGGTATAAAATGCACTCTTCATGCATAGAAAATATCAGAAGTTTATAAATACATAAAGAAACCATTGGGAGTCTTTAACTGAAGTTAAACTTGAGTTTAAAATGATTTAAATAGTCAAAAGACTATACTTTCCAAAATACCATTCATACCATTATACAGGAGTGTTTCAATTTAAATATGGAGCGATTACATTTTCAAACCAATACTTTAAGCAAGCTTAGAACACACAAACAATTATAGTTAAAAGTATTATATACAAAAGAGAGTATAGTATGGTAAAACTAATATAGATTAGCTTGTTTCTTTTGTTGTTGGTGCAATGTACTAATATATCTTAATGGGGTACAAGATGGTAGAGGCATACACACACACACACACACACACACACACACACACACACACATCACTCATTTAGCCCTTCCCCAATTCCCACCCCATTCCCTCCTCCTCCCTTCTTCTCATGTTTGGCTTAGTGATTGACTTTGATATGTTTGTGAATATACATCACGTGCATTAGTAAATTTCCCTCTTACCTCCTCTAATCCCCCTCAGTTAGGTCACCTTATTTGCTCATCTATGGTTTCTTCTTCTTTGTCTAGAGTTCTTCCTATGGCTCTTTTTCTCACTATCTACCATGTATTAGGGAGAGCATCCAATTTTTTACTTTTTGTGAATGACTAATCTCACTTAGCTTCATTTTTAACTATCATTTTTGAACTAAAATAGAACATTTCACTAGTTCTTAGTCCATTTCTCCAACTAAATTTTTACAATGACTGCTTACTCACCCCAGAAAACAAGAATTCTGTGTGCCTATATACACAGATATGCAAATTTTCATGCCTATTTCCACATTTTAATGGGATTTATGCCATTTTGGTCAATTCTTGTATCTCACAGACTGCATATGCAAGACAGCATGGCGTGAAACAGTTCAGACACTGAGTTTCTAAGCAGTTTGCATAGGCCTCATTAAGTAACTTCTGCTAAGGAAACTGGGAGCTATTCAGCTGAACCATTCTGCTGTGCTCATTTGGAGGGAAGAAGACTCTTTTTGAAGAGACAAACTAATATTGAAATCCTACACTGATTTGAGAAGTCAAATATCACTACAAAGTCACTTTTTTGGCAACCATCCATTGATTTCCCATTACTCACATTGAGAGTTCATGTAGTTTGTGATATTTTAAGAATATAGTAAAATCTAGCTATAAAGAAACACATTTTTATATACACTTGGAAAATGATCAGCCTTATCATAATTTCTTTAATATAATTTTTATGGTTGCACTTGTTCTACAGATATTCATCCTGGAAACAACATAATAAAAGGATACATAGGAATTATTTTCCTGCCACGCTTTTGTTTAAATTTTACGCTTCTGGTCACAATTTTCTGACTGTGAATTCTTTACATTTAGATTAATTCTATGCATAGGAAATCCCATGTGCCAAGGAAGGTCCTTTGTACAGGAAGAGCTGGCTACAAACAGAGCCATTCATGCGGTTGCCAGTAAGCAGCGTGCTCCCAAGAGAGCAAAGTCACTACTATTACCAAGCCAAGGTATGGTTACACAATGAGTAGACGTAATAAAAAATTAATGAAACTCGATTCAAATATTGGTGGAAACCGGAGGTAGTGGCACACATCTACAATCCCAGTACTTGGAAGGCTGAAACAGGAGGTCTTCAGGTTCAAGGATAGCCTCAGCAACATAGTGAGACTCTCAATATAGCATGATTCTGTTTCAAAACAAAAAAATAAAATAAAATTTTAAAAAGGGCTAGGAATAGAAAGTGCCTGAATTCAACCCCCAATACCATACACTCTATATCTATCTATCATACATATATATCATATATATATATCATGCTTATATATATACATACATATATGATATATATATGATATATATATCATATATATGGAGAGAGAGAGAGAGAGAGAGAGAGAGAGAGAGAGAGAGAGAGAAGAGAGAGAGGAGAGAGAGAGAGAGAGAGATGGGACAGGACCAAGTTCCAAACCCTGTCACTTAACACTACAGGCTAGTTCTCCAACTGCACACTGGGAGTGATATTGGCCCCATGAAGGTCACACAGCAGGAAAATAATAATAGTATGCAAGTATGTGACTCAGGAGTTAGAAACAGTGTTTAATACCTGCTGTGCCACTCATGTATGTAAAGTCAACCAAGATACTCAACCTCCTACATACTATTTTATAAACTATAGAGGAATTATGGAAACACATTGGTGTCTTCATCGGCAATTATGTAATCTTATTTTTTTTTATTGGGGATTGTACCCAGGGGTATTCTACCTCCACATCACACCCCCAGCTCTTTTAATTTTTTATTTTGAAACTAAGTCTTGCTAAGTTGCTGAGGCTGGCCTTGAACCTGCAGTCCTCCTGTTTCAACCCCTCAAGTACTGGCCTGTTCAGAGAGACTGCATCACCTGCCCAAGGCTACACAGGAAGAGAATGTGGTTCCTAGATGACTAGTCTAGTAAGCTCCTTCCTTTTTATTTTTCCATCACAGTAAATTAGAAAAAGTATGACACTGTGAAATGGTTTCAGGGCTATTTCAATCATAGTTTGTAGGTTATCGTGACTCTTCAATGCTAAATATAAAAACGGGATCATGGAAGAAAACTTACAAGTATAATAAAATGTTAAACTGGAGCTCCAGCTCAAGTATGCACTGATGTTTAAGATTTAATAAGTCTGTCCATTTCTTATATGAAAGAACACAGATTGGGCTTGCCGATCCCTTACGATGAGTGGGGAACAGAAAGTGTAGCCCAGCATTCACACTCATCTGGGATACCTTTACCTTCCCAAGCTTCATTTAAAACAAGGGTAGTAAAATCTCTTCCATAAAATTGCCTCTGGGTGAAATTGGTGGCGGCGTGTGAAGCACTCAGCACTGGCCTCGTAGACCTTTAGCTGGAGCTGTATTTCCCTCTTGCTGACCCTCGGAGTTCTTTGTCTCTCTCTATCTCTGTTTCTCATCAGTCTACCCTCAAAGCATTTTTCTGTTAAGAAACAAGGGGCAGTCAGTTCACAAAATGGTTCCATGGAAAAAACACTCTGGGCTTACATGAAAACATGATTTTCTGTAGGTGGAATGTGTCAACCCCAATGTTTCTAAAGGCCACTTGTCTCCTGTGCCACCCGACCCTGCCCATGGTCACTAGTGGGGACCCTGAGCTGGCGGGTCACGAGGCTCAGGGACCCCGTGCAAAACAGCCCGGGCCACAGGAATGCTGGCAGGGTGTCTTACCAAGAAAAGGGCACGCAAACTTGTTATGGCAAAAAAAATGTAATAAGCTCTTACATTATACATTTGAAAAGGAAAGGGGTATTCTAAAATCCTAATTAAAATGAGTTCAAGAGGAACTGGTTATCAGTTCAGCGACATTTCTGAACAAAATATTTGAAGAACAACCTATTCTGCAAAAATAAATGGCTTAATATCCCTTCCCCCAAATAAAACATAATTCTCCTTCCTTTTAAGCATTTGGAATGAAAACCACAGAAAATATGAGGAATCAATATAAGTAATATTATGCAATAGAACACAATATTAGAATTTTAATCCAAGTGACAAATTTCGGTGATTTTGACCATCACCTGTTTCCTTTATTGCTTTTCCTATTGTCTTTTTCCATTTTAAGCATCTCAATTGTAATCACAGCTTTATTTGGTAAGAAAATCCGGGAGAAGAGCATAAACAATTGGGTATTGATCCATGAGCAAAATCTAAGAAGTAGTTTGCTCATGTCTCTATTTACATTAGTCCTTTACCATACAGAATAATCTCCACAGAAAGATTAAATGAAAATAAATATAAACTGAAACAATAATGATTGCTTAAAGCATAAAGGCCCATTCTAGATGTGATTTTCTTTTACATTATAGCATACATTGAAGGTGTGTGCACACATATATGTAATTACATAATATATGTTAAGTATAAAATGCCTATTTATCAAACTTGTTGAATAAGTGGTTAGTCTGAGCAAACTATCACCCAAAGATACAATGCCATCACCCCCAGCTTGTCACTGCTACTTGTAGTTTAGTACTGTGCTTTTAGTCAACATAAAATTATTTTCTTCTTCTCTATCTTGAAAACTTTTAGTTGACTTGAAGAAGGAGCTAATGGTTTTCACTGATTTGAATATAAATGCTTTATAATAATATGAAAGAGAACAGCTGTTATATATTCCTCTTCAGAGGTTGCATAGTTCAAAACTAATGAGATCATATAACTCCAAGGCAACTCATTAGCTTGTACACACCTTTTGTGCAGCAGAATCACAGACTCCTCTCCAGATTACCCAATACTGTGTCCAACTAGCATGCACCATTGCACCACAGGACACTTGTGACAAATGCCTGGAATTACAGCAGGGAAAACCCCTTGGGCAGCACTCCTCGCCAGTTAGTAAAGAGGAGATTCTATAGCTAAGCAAACACATATTTATCTCATTGGGTAATAAGAAATAGACTTTCCATAAAACTACACTTCACAGAAACAAAGCTATCTTGATGAAGGCAGAAGAAGAAATTGTTAGGAAGAGCTGAAAAATATTTGCAAATCTTTTTTACATGCAATGGTGTGATTTTACTGCAATTGTGCAGATTTTACTACAATTGTGCAAGCTTATGAATATGAACTATTACAATTTCGGATAATGGCCAGGCATGGTGGCGCACACTTGGAATTCCAGCATTTGGGAGGCTGAGACAGGAGGATCGCAGTTTGCAGACAGCCTCAGCTACTTAGTGAGGCTCTTTGCAACTCAGTGAGACCCTGTTTCAAAATATAAAGAATAAAAAATAAGGCTGGGGGTGAAGCTCGGAGGTAGAATGCTCCTGGGTTTCATCCCCAGTACTGCAAAAAATAAAAATAAAAAATAAAAATTCTAATAATGAATCTACCAGTCAAAAATTACTTGGTTGGATTAAGTTTGAAATTATGTCCAAAAGTTTCTTCATTCCTTCTAAACTGTGATATTTTCGCCTATGCTGGCTGGTAAAAGTTTATGCCTTTTGCTTCTTAAACCAAAAATATATTGTCATGATAATCTGTGTCATAAGCAATACATAAAGTCTTCACAAATAAGGTGTGTGTGTGTGTGTGTGTGTGTGTGTGTGTGTGTGTGTGTGTGTTTTGCTGGGGATTGAACCCAGGGGCATTCTACCTCTGAGCTACACCACAAGGCCTATTTTATTTGTTATTTTGAAACAGCATCTCACTAAGTTGGGGAAGGCCTCACTAAGTTACTGAGACTGGCTGCAAAACTTCCATCCTTCTGTCTCAGCCTCTCAAGTACTGGAATTACAAGTGTGCACCACCACGCCTGCTGAATATATGCATTTTAAGATGGATATTATTTACTTGCTTTCTGTTTTGAACACCATTGTTTGTATTTTATAGGGATAAATAAAAAACTTTTTTCAAAATCATATACATTTGGCCAGGTGTGGTGGGGCACGCTTGTAATCTTCACGCTTGGGAGGCAGAGACAGGAGGATCATAGGTTCGAAGCCAGACACGCTGGCTTAAGAGGCCCTGGTTCCAAATAAGAAAAATATATTAAAAATAGGTGTCTGGGAGTGTAGCCCGGAGGTAGATGGGTTTCCAGGAACCCCAGTACCACCAAAATAAATAAATAAATAAATAAATAAATAAATAAATAAATAAAATTCATTTGAATTTAGTCTTTGTTTTGCCAATATATCTAGCCTTAAAAATTGAAAAGTCAGCATCAATTCAATTGAATTCCATCTAGTGCTTCATGTGAAATACCATATGCTAACTCACCTACAAGAAGAAAACTTAGTTGAAAAAGTAGTTATCTCTGAATTAAAGAAAATGTATCTGCCGAGCACAGTGGCACACACCTGAAGTCCCAATACTTGGGAGTCTGAGACAGGAAGATCACAGGCTCAAAGCTCAGCAACTTAGCAAGACCCTGTTATAAAACAAAAAATTTAAAGAAAGGGCTGGAAGTAGTTCAGAGGTAGAGTGCCTCTGGCTTCACTGTCCTGTACAACCCAGCACACACACAAATGTATCTGAGTTAAGGCTGAGGAAGTAAAGTTCACTACCAGCTTAGTATCTGCTATGCTGCATAGTAATTTCCAGAGCCAGTGGCATCGGGCATGTGCATGCTGGATTCTCTGAGGACTGCTATCTATGTAATGGTGAAAAGCTTAAAAAATAAGGAATAGATGGATAAATCAGTTTCTTGAAGGCAGGGATTATGATTTGTTTACTTTCTCATCTTGGATCCTTGATAGCTAGCATATCACATAACATTCAACAGGTAAATTATTCATGTGTATTGAATTAATTGGAAAATTATTCAGATTCCTAGAACTGAGAAGGTAAAGTTCTTAGCTTCTATACCTCACACGCTGCCCAGTGCTCTGGTTAAAGAATATGCCCTGAGATGATGCCTTCTACTCTGGTTGTGTATTAGGGAACTTTCAAGATAGACTAGGCTTCACCACAAGAAGCTTTTAAATGTTCTGGGCTGGGTCCTGGAGACAGTTTCTCGGCAATGAACAAGAGCAGCCAACTTTGAGAACCACTAATTAATGTGCAAGTTTCATGTGTTTCTCAAATCTGAAGATTTGTTACATCATCATCATTATTATTAGTGATAGTCTCCAGAAACACAATGCAAGCAGCTTCAAACACTGTGTTTGTTCACATGGTTTCAATCCCATGTACGGCTTTAAAAATTGAAGACAAAGAAGTAACATTTTATTATTCCCTATGTTCAATGTCAAACATAATCCCCCAAGTATTTATGGCTTATAAAATGCAATTAACTGACTTGATGGAAAATAAATTAATGTATGATGTGATGTAAAACTCTGGACATGCATACAAAGCTAATAAAGAGTAGGTTTGATTTTCAAATAAACCAGCTGTAATGGAGGACAGCAAGAGATCGATGTCTCAAAATTCTGCCACACCTGTCTGCGGCGTAACGTTCAGCTCTCACACATCACCGTCACTTGGCAACCCTAACAATGAGCAGGAAAACCAATCCTCTTAATAGTTTCCCATTGTAACTCTGCTTCAGTTCATCCCGGAAGAAAATAATTGGTTGACCTCATCTTTTCAGCCATCAGATAGTTTCAAATGAAAAAACACAGTTCAGTTTTTATCTTCTCTTTAGACTGTTTATATTATAGGGATATCCACACATACCAATGTTTCTGACTTAAGTCGCTACTTTGTAATAATGTTTATCTATTGCAATAATTGTTTGTGGGTTTTTATAGCCACTCCATCAAGTAGATATTATGTGTATTTATTTATGCATATAGTTTATTAGATTGAAAAGCTAGATGTTAAAAATCGATTTGATATTACATTATAGAGGAAATTAGCTCTATCCATTTTTGTTTGCTTTTTTATTTGTGCTGTATAATTGAATCTGAAAAGTAGTTGCTCATGGAGTGCTAACTTCAAATCATTTTTTATGTTTGTGTTTTGCAAATATAGTCATACAATAGCACTTTGCTAGATTCATTGTTAAGATTTAGTTTCCTTTGTTTTAGTGTGAAAATGTCAAAGTTTGTAATTATCCCTTTCCAATATAAACACAAAAAGATTGATACGTAAACAGAAAGGATAGGTTAAAGAGTCTACTAAAAAATAAGCATATTCTCCTTATCAACATGAACATTTTTCAGGGGACAAAAATATATATAGGTTATACTGCTTCCATTTAAGAAGCTTGAGCATGAAGCCTAATTGTCTTATGAGAAAGAGATTTCATCTTTGTTCAGTTAAAGCTAAAAGTTGGTCATCTCCACGAGCATTTTGGAGCTCTAGATAACAATGATTTCCTCAGGACATTATTTTGAACCATTTTAATTATTGGTGCATGTCAAATGAACACCGAGGGCTATAAAAACATAATTTATAGTAATCATCGCTTCTAATTTGAAAAATCAAATGACATGTCATAAAAACTCACATGCTGGCATTTGTGTCATTGTTGGAGCTTCTTGTTGGCCTCTCAGAGCCAACTTATATCGTTTTTATGGATCTTCAAGTTTGACTTATATTTCTCTTTTTGTTTGTTTGTTCGTTTTGGTACTTGGGATCAAACTCCAGGTGTTGCGTGTGCAAGGCAAGTGTTTTACAACACTGAGCTGCTCCAGCCCTTTTATGGATCTTTAAGCTATTTGCTGGTTTAACATACTACGAAGGAAAGAAAACACACATTTAAAATATGTCATATTTTTAAATGATTTAAAGCTTTATGTTTACTAACTATAAATGAATGGTTTGCCTTTAATGTCACGTGTGTGTGTGTGTGTGTGTGTGTGTGTGTGTGTGTGGTGTATGTGTGTGTGTTGCTGGGGACTGAACCCAGGAGCATTCTACCTCTGAAGCTACACCTCAGGCCCTTTTAATTTTTATTTGGAAATAGGGCCTCACTAAGTTGCTGAGGCTGGCTGTGAACTTGGGATCCTCCTGTCTCAGCCTCCCAAGTACTGGGATCACAGACATGTATGACCACACCCAGCTCAAAAACTTTTTGAACAATATTTTCTACATGGAATAAGAACACAAAGGTGCACTGGAGCCAAGTTCTAGGACAGCTCTGCTCTTGAGTTTTGTCAATGATATTAAGGTGTTTTGCCCCATTTATTAGTCCATACAACAAAGCATGGGACACACAGTTTCTGCTGTTGATCCCTTTGGATCTGGGTATTCTAGGGTTTTAAGATGGAAGGGTATAACCTTCTCACAAGAAAGAGAACTTTCACTTGACTTGGAATAAGAGAGGTGTCAAAGTTAACATGTCACAGATAAAAACCAAGGCCGTCTGTGCATTAAATGACAGGAGTTGTGTTTCACCCCCAGGCAATGCGGCCACCCCTGGGTTTGGTTCAGAGTGCGCATTGTAGACCACTCTGTAGCTTATCTCGTGACAAGTGCAACATATTGTAAGACACTGGGCTGAAGTAAATTGCCAGGTGTGGAGTGAGTTTTAGTTTAGAAAAAAACCCGAATCAGAGTTCCCAGTCCCCTCGCAGCCATGAACCCTGTGTGTGACTTTGAGTATAGCAATACCATAAACTTCTCTTTTCTACTTGCTGACTCCTTTTCTATTTCTTATTCCAGGTAGAAAATATTGTTCCCCAAATTCTTAATATGAAAAGAAAGCCACTCTTCTATAGAAATTCACCAAACATGTATTTTGTTTATTTATTTTTATTATTTATTGTGGTACTCGGGATTGAATCCAAGGCATTCTGCCTCTGAGCTACACTCCGAGTCCTATTTTATATATTTTTAAATTTTATTTATTTATTTGGTGGTACTGGGGTTCCTGGAAACCCTTCTACCTCCGGGATACACTCCCAGACCTATTTTATATTTTTTAAATTTGGAAACAGGGTCGCTTAAGCTTCAAACCTGCGCGATCCTCCTGTCGCTGCCTCCCAACCGTGGGGATTACAAGCGTGCACCACCATGCCCGGTGTTTATTTGTTTATTTTTGAAAGAGGGTCTCAATAAGCTTTGGAGGGCTTCACTAAGTTCCTGAACCTTCGATTCTCTTGTCTCAGTCTTCTGAGACTGGGATTATAGGTGTGTGCTGCCACGCCCAGCCCTTAAATTGACTCTTAATTTTTCCACAAGTTACTCATGTTGATCTTGGTAGTGCCGAGAACATATTTAAATCTCTTTTTTTCATTTTAAAAGTCCATCTTAGCTGGCGTGGTGGTGCACGTTTGTAATTCCAGCATTCGGGAGGCTGAGACAGGAGGATCGCAGTTTGCAAACAGCCTCGGCTACTTAGTGAGGCCCTTTGTAACTCAGTGAGACCCTGTTTCAAAATAAAGAATTAAAAAATAGGGCTGGGGATGTAGCTCAGAAGTAAAATGTTCCTGGGTTCCATCTCCAGTTTCGCAAAAAAAAAAAAAAACAAAAAACTATCTTTATCAAATTTCCATTTTGTGCATTTTATTCTTCCCTCTTGCTTATTTTCTTTAGTTGATGCCTTTCTTTCTTTTTTCTTTCTTTTTTTGCAGTACTGGGGATGGAGCCCAGGGGTATTCTACCTTCGAGCTACATCCCCAACCCTATTTTTTTTTATTTTGAAACAGGGTCTCACTGAATTGCAGAGGGCCTCACTAAGTAGCTGAGGCTGTCCTCAAACCGCAATCCTCTTGTCTCAGCCTCCCAAATGCTGGGATTACAAGAGTGCACCACCATGCCCAGCTTGATGCCTTTTCTCTTAAGCCAGGACTATGGAAAGGTTATTTAACTGCTGATAGCTAAGATAAAGATAATACTATTCTTTTTCGAAAAAAAAAAAGATTTATACAGATGCTAAAAAAAGATTTTTGTTTGATATTAAAGCATGAGATAGGAAACATTTTTAATTTGTTTCTTCATCATTTCCTGCCCTGCTTTTTAAAAAATGATTCACTTAAGTTCTGATCTGTGCAGCTGGCTTGGTAGAATATAGATTCTAAGATACATAAGGATGGATTAATGTCACTTGTCATATCTGGACACATTACTATTTAGAATAATTGTGTGTACTTAGCATTTAATTTTCACTTAATTCTGCTTAAACTTAAGCACAATTTCTGAGACAATTTTTTGTGGAAAGAGAAAAAACATGACAGGAGTAATAGAAGGCCATCCATAGACCAAAGAGAAAAAAACCACATCAGAAATGTTAGTGAGGTTATCTTTTGTCAAAGTTGCTAATTTTCTTTCTACTTTTCTATATATTTCAAGGATTCTATGGAATCCATATGTGATGTTTATCCTTTAAATAAAAATGCTATATATTTTTTTCTTAAAGATCATAGAGATTCCAAGAAAAGGTTAGGTACCTGAACAGAAAAAAGTTGAGGGAAAATATACAGTTATGTTTATTTTAAAAGTTTTTTTGGATATAGCATGCATGATAAATGATAACCAACTGTCATCTTGCAGAATGCACTGAAAATGTCAATCAAAAAGCAGGTCCTTTGGAGTGAGTCAGGTGCTAGCCTCCAAAAGATCAGACGCATAAGAAATAGTCCCTGACTTCAAAGACCTGCCACCTCATTTGGAAAGAAGATAGGATGGTAACAACATGAAACTTCCCACTGTGAGATGCAGACTAAGTGGGGTGGGTGTGTTGAGGGTGACAAATCAGGGAAGCCGAGCTGGTCCTGAAGAGCTCCGTGGAGCAGGGAGACCTGCCTGGCCCAGACGATCAGAGGGCAAAGCAAGTGAAGCGGTGCAGACAGACGTGAGCATGAGATCCTGGCCCAGTGGGAACTGCGAGGTCCTCCAGGGGGAGGAAGTAATACGGGCTGAGTAAGGAGATAGCTCTTGAGGGCTCCAAAGACCTAACCAAGACCTCTCTAATTAAAGGCAGAAAGCCTGTTCTAAACAGCAAGTTCTTTCCCATGACTGCTAAATAGGAGCGGCATAAAGAAATATATCACAGTGTGCAGTACCCCAAAGCCATGTGCTAAGAAATCAGGCACTTGCTGGATGAGGTGATGGGTTGAGGAGAACATGAGGCTTTTACAAGAAGGGATCTCTAGACCACCAAGTAGGTTTAAAAAGATGCCAGTGAAATGTAGGAAATCAGAAACCGCCAACTTTTAATTCTGAAGTAATTTCCACCTTACAGAAAAAAGTGGCAAGATGAACGTAAAGATTCCTATCTACTCTTCACCTGGATTCCCATAAACGTTTCTTCCCCCTTCAAATGTTTTGAAGTAAGGAAATGTCGAAGAGCACCGTATCTATGTTCTAACAAAGTCTCTGAGTTGGGCTAGACGAGGTAGAGGCCATGGAAGCTGGTCTCTTGGGCAAGGGAGAGTTCTAGAATGGAGCATACACTGCTGGACAAGCAAACGGATCTGTGGGCATCACGGGCCCAGCAGCCGAGCAGAACAGATGGGTGCGTGAGGCCTTTCAAACAGTAGATGACAGGACTCGCTGGCTGACTGGCTGCTATTGGAGGACACAACCTACAGGACACAAAAATGTTTGTGAAGTTTCAAGGACAGCTGGCCAGGAGGAGAGCAGTGCCACTGCAGGGGAGAACAGAGGCGAATTCACAAGTGCGTGGCACCAAGCTGTGGATGTGAAGGGGCCCCAGGAGCCGCTGACCCCCGAGTCCCACTCACCCCCCCAACCCCAGGCTGGCCTGCCTCCTTCCCTCTCTCTGTTGTCCCTTGCCTGTCAGATGTCATGCCAACCTGTTGATTACATTGGTATATTCCTCCCCTTGCCTAGATTTCATCCCCATCTGCTTATAATAATGATCACAAAAGGAAAAAAAGGCTTATGAAATGAAGACTGATTTCACATGAAGTGAAACAATTCAGACTAGTAAGGACATGTCCATTCTACAGCAGCAGAAAGAAGAATTCTAACCCCATTTGGAGAGTGAAGAAAGCAAAAAACAAGGTCTATCTTCTGTGCAAAACCCTGTTTGAGATCATTTTTTTTTCTTAAGTTCTCAAACTTTAGCACACAACGGAATCAGCCTCAGGACTTGTTGGAACAGAATGCATGCCCCTTGATCCAGAGCTTCAGGTTCAGCAGGTAGGGGGAGCCCAGGACCCTGTTCCCAGGTGATGCTGTGTAGTGACCACACTTTGAGAGTCAGTGCAGAGGGTGACCAAGGAAGAGAGTTCTGAGGAGGAAGGAAGAAAAGCAAAGGATGTGAGTGAGGATAGAAGAGATAAAAGGAAAAGGTGGAAAGGAGACATAAAGGAGAAGGAAAATATAACTTTGATGTGAAAGCCTGGTGCTAAGGTACTGATACCATCACTCCTCAAACCTTGATTCCCAGGCCCATCATCCCCAATTTCTGGAAAACCTGTAAATCTTAAAAATTAGCCAAAAACTCTACCCTGTGCACTGTCTGTTAGTTAACCCTCGCCAATAAAATGTTTACGCGAAGGCAGATATCATATCTTGAGACACTATGATTTGGGGTAACTTTTAGCATTATCTACTGATCAGAGAGATCAATCAGATAGACCAGCCTAGGGGTCCAGAAAATGACCAGACCACCATGGACCATCTTGTGATCACTGGACTGATGCCATCCTCATCTCCTTTGCCCTTCCCAGCCCTTACTGAGTTTTCTTTAAAATAGTGGTATGAGCCCCCCCAAATAGTTCTTTTATTCTCAAGGTGTGTTGCTAAAATTCTCTTCCATCATATAATCCAAGGATCCTGCCCCCTCTGTCTGCCACCCCCATCTCTCTGTCTCTGTCTCTGTCTCTGTCTCTCTCAGAAATTCTCAGATCCTTCTCAGATTGAACTCTTCTTCCAGGACAGATAGAATACAAGATATAAAGAACAGGGTTCTTTTTAAGTTTGACTCACCCATCTTTTCTCATCGACACCAGGACAAATTACCATTAAAGGGGTACAACCAAAATAACTTAGGTTTTGCTGGTCAGAGCTACAAGGGGCTCCTTAGGATGCTGCCATTGGCAGTTTTATCAAGCCATCTTGAACCAGCTAAAAGAAATTTAGTTAATTGTAATTTGGTTTTTTTTCCCCAATGGGAAAGATGTCTGTGATACATTAACATTTCCCATGTTTAACCCCACTGTTTTTTATGAGGGTAACACACAATATTATCTATCCAGAGACTACTACCTGCATCAATATATTGACTTAATATTTAGGAGTGGGTTTAGTCATTGTTTAAATAGCTCTGTTGACTCTGCATATGACCATTGAGTCTCACAGGCATATTTCCAAGGAACCTTCATCCCTGTCAGGGTGGTTTTAATAAACACCGACAAAAGCAAAGGAGCTATTTTACTGCCTGTTGGTTGGCATATTGATGTATAGGCAATTTGTATATGATAAAGTAAAGAACAGGCCATTTGAATTCGGAAGTGGTATGAATTTTACATTGAGCAAAACATGGAATTCATGTCATCAGTGCTTCCTGGATCAAATTACTCATTCATTCCTCACTACTTACAAGAAATAATGATCACCAGGGCCTTATGAGAAGGGCAGATTGCCTTCTGTTTAAAATTTTTCCTCCTCCAGTATTGACAGCTTTCCATTATGCACAAACTCTTTGCCTTTAATGCATAATTAGTCCTGAAATTAAATTAGTAGGTTTATTGATTGTATATTTTAATTATTAGAAGCTTCACTTTGCTCACAAGCATTAATGAACAAATAAACCAGCACAATCACGACTTTAATTGGGCCTTGGTAATTCCTGCCAATGTCTTGTTCTCAGTCATCCTCCTAAGAGACCTTAGAAGCCTGCTGGTTGGTATTCTAGCCTCTGCCTGCTGTCTTCTCTCCTCGCCCTGAGCCTGACCTCCTAAGCGCAGATTTTATCCAGCATTGAGCTACAGAGAAGATCTGAGTTTGAATCCTGATTCTCTTTCCTGTATATTTATGATTGTAGACAAATCAGCAGTTCCCTCATTTGTGAAATAACAGGGTTGTGCTAGATAATACTGCGAGTTCTTTTAAGTTTCCAAAAGGAAAGCACAACACTTTTTCTAAGAATACTATTTCTCCAGTAATGCTGTAGAGGTCTTCACCCACAGCTGGAGTTATCCTGAAAATTTCCAATTAAAACTAAACGAAGAGGCCGGGCGTGGTGGCGCACGCTTGTAATCCCCGTGCTTGGGAGGCTGAGACAGGAGGATCGAAGCCAGCCTCAGCTACTTAGTGAGGCTCTCAGCAACTCAGTGAGACCCTGTTTCCAAATAAAATAGAAAAAAATAAAAATAAACGAAGTGTTTTCAGTCTTTTTTTTAAGATGTATAGATACACAGAGCTCCAGAATATATAATAAATGATTTTAATAAAATATTCAGTTTGTTGGAAGCAGTGATATGCTGGTAAATGTTTGAACAAGTAGTATTAAAGAAAAAAAGCAACCCTGAGTTGTCATGTTGGCTGATTTCTGTGACACAAACACTCCCACGCTGGCTGGCGGATTCCAAGTTCAATTCTATGTATCACCTTCAATGTTTATTTTGTTACTTATTGAACACAGTTACCCAATGCCATGAAAATGTTGATTACTTGTCAGTATTATGGCAACAAGTTCAGACAATTTCTTCAAACTTGTGACTTTTGAAAACTTGTTGTAGACTTCAATTTGAAGCGGAAAAATGGGGCAAAATCACTGCATGTTAGATGGGGACCATTTACAAGGCAGATGCTCAAAGGTAGTTTAATTTTTATACTGAGAAGTAAAATTGAAAAACACTATGGAGGGATACTATTTTGTACTTTTTTTTTTTTGGTGGTACTGGGGTTCCTGGAAGCCCTTCTATCTCCGGACTACACTCCCAGACCTATTTTTACATTTTTATTTGGAAACAGGGTCTCCTAAGCCAGCGCGCGCGGCTGGCTTCAAACCTGCGCGATCCTCCTGTCTCTGCCTCCCAAGCGCGGGGATTACAAGCGTGCGCCACCACGCCCGGCCTATTTTGTACTTTTAACTTTGTTTTCTCCTCTCAGTATTTACCATTTCTCCTCACCCCAATTTTATCAGCAAATCAGACCCGTGCTCAGTGACTCCAGGGAGGGATCTAGCAGGGCAGAAATAGAAATTCACAGCAATTCACTCTGACTTTATGTTTCCAAACCCCAGGCCCTTAAGGAAATTGGGAGCACTTACAGAACTAGCAAGAGAAACGGGATCAAGATGCAGGATAAACACCCTAGACAAAAACACTTGGAGAGAAAGACTTCCAATCAGATCAAAGCAAGATCCTGGGGTGGGTGGGAAGGTATGCGGAGGGCGGTGTGGGCTGCCAGCAGCCCTTGAAGGATGGAAAATGGTTTCATGGTGCAGCTAGGAACAAGGAACTCACGCAAAATGTCAACGAAAGATCCTGTCCCCAGTATAGCAATAAACAGCAAAGAGCCACTCGTGACCACTTTGATAGTCAGCTCGGTTGCAAACTCTGTGGGCACGTGACTCCAATACACACGGAGGATGACGGGGGAGGGTTAGAGACTGAGAATGAAACATGCAAGAGTCTGACAAGATAGTGCTTGAAACCAAAGTTCAGTTTCAGAAAAATAAAATCTACAATTTTCTGCCCACTCAGTGTTATGGGAAGCCAGGGGTGGTTGCCCATTGCCTGTATTCCCAGTACTTGGAAGACTGAGATAAGATCATTGCAGGTTCAAGGCCAGCCTCAGCAACTTAGCAAGGCCCTCCATAACTTAGTGAGACTCTGCTTCAAAATAAAAAAAAATAGGACTAGGGGTTTAGCTCAGAAGTACAATACCCCTGGGTTGTTACATACCCAGTGTACCTCTCCCTCTCTCTCTCTCTCTCTCTCTCTCTCTCTCTCTCTCTCTCTTCCAAACACACACACACAGAAGCAGCTGTGGGACATTATTTGAAACTTTTATAATCTATGTATCTGCTACATGAACGAAAGCTAAAGTTGTATTTTTCTTTAATAATTTTAAAATAAATTAATGACATGCTTAGAAAAATAATAATGTTTAGAAACCAGGGGAGTTGCAAATACCTGGGAAACCCAATAAATAGTGATATTCTTATGAGACATACATTATTTGAAGGATAAGTATTTTTTTATAAATGACTGGAAAACATGTATTGGGGGATTATACAGGCTAAAGCATTTATTACACAAACATAAAAATATTATGTGCTATAATGCATGCAAAAGTAACATCAATATTTTGAGGAAAAAGTACTAAAAAGTAAGTAGTGTCATTTAAATAGCCAGTAAATAATTACCCTCAGGCTAGTAAAATAAATGAATGGAGAGAGGAAAAATTAATCAAATCAATAAAGGCCATTTGTTTCATAATGTCATTAGGCTGGAGATGTAAAATAAACAAACTCTGGTAGCACTGATTTTGAATATACCTTCCCCAAGTTCTTTTACGCCTAAGCTCTGTTTAAATCTTCATAATTTGTTGACACATAAAGACAGCTACATATTTAACTAATGTAATCTCAGTAGTAATAATTGCTCTGAAGAAGTCACAGAGCACAAGTGTTGCTACCCTAGTGGGGCTCAGGAAAGCCCAGTGCTGCACGTACAGTTCCTGATGAAGGGCGGTGTGCCAGGTAGACACAGCGAGGTGGCGTTACAGGGCAGCATCAAGGGTGTGCGTGATGTGCTGTCCCAACAAAGCGGAGGCTGGCCCTTTAGAATTGAGTGGTGAGGGACAGGACCAGAGCCGTCAGGAGGAGCCATCAGGCCAATCAGGAGTCTGGATTTCAATCTGAGTGTGATGAGTCACTGAAGAGCCTCAAGCACGGGGCACCATGTGGGCCTGGGGCTGCAGGATAAATAAAAGACTGCAGGGTGGCCAGAGAGGGAGCAAGGAGCTTCCTTCTCAGCTCAGCTGATACATAACATGGCTCGGACAGGGGTGGCAGGGGAGGGGGTGAATCGTTGTTGAATTCAGGATGCATTTTGAAGGTCAGATCATCAGCACTTGCAGGTATATTAAACGGGAGAGGTGAGAGAATTTGCAGAGCCAAGAACGGCCCAGGACTGAACCACAGAAGAACTGGTGGTGCCATCTACGGAGAAAGATGAGGTTCTGAGGTGCGGAACCAACTAAGAATCCCCCTTGTCTGAATGTGCAGGACAACGGCTGCCCTGTCTTCTGAGTGTTAACTCTAGTGAATGTAGAAGGGATACTCCCACACATTTTGACCTTTATGCAGTTAACATGATGTGTTTAGAGCACTTATCTTACTCATTTGCTTAGGTGACCAGATGCTTAAAACTGTTATTCCAAGGCTTCTCATTGTTCTCAGTGATCTTTAGCTGCCACACTAGTGTTGGTTTACTTCCTAAGGGTTAAGGAGCCTCCACCTGTGCCTGCTCATTTTTGGTGCAGTAACTCACATGGGCTTAATTAGCCCTGTGCGAGATTATGTTATCCTAAGGAAAAAATGCTGGCTGTGCCTGTTTAAAATCTAAGTCCTTGCCTTCCACAGTGGAGCTCGGGATTCACCTCTGAATTTGATTTTTTTAAATCCTTATTGAATGTAAGTTAGAAAAACTGTGAAGGGAAATCTAACATTCCACATGGGTCAAGTGATTTTTCTTCAAAAGAAGATAGCAGGCATGTTTTAAAAATATGTCCTACCAATTTTTCTCTAAAATAATTCTTCCTTTGGGGGAAAAATGTGTGTTTAAAACAATTTTCTCCAAGCTCCAGTAATTACTGTATCGCCTCTACATTTTGCCATATTTCACAAAATATTTTCCACGTTACCTCTCCGTAATGTTTTCTTAAAATCAATGCACTTTTTAGGATTCAAAAGCAACACTGTGAGCAGAATTTTAAATAACTACCACTAAAATAAAAAAGAGAGGAGGTAATGACATAACACAATTATATCAGTGATTCCAACTCCCTGTTGTGGTGGTCTTTATGCATTTGAGCATAGTGATTCTAAAATATATATGAGGGTATCATTATAAATCTCACTAACATGAACAGGGAGGGAGGAAGGTGTAGTGGGCTAGGATGTGGAGGAAAACACACCACATGCTGTGTGTGTTTGTATCACCCTGCATCTCACTATGATGTCAAACACTGCACCAATAAAAGTACACACACACACACACACACACACACACACACACACACACCAGTTCTTTTGTCTCTGGTTGATTGTGAAAGCTTACCCCTACTGACATTTGCTCCATGAGCTTAGAAGCATAATCTCAGATTGGATAAGGGGAAATATTTCTTTTTAAATGTACTTTTATTGGTACATTATAGTTTCACATCATAATGTGGTTCATAGTGATGGTAACATCCATGCACACAGCACTTGGTGGGCTTTTCCCCAGCTCCCTCCCCACCCCTCTCTTCCCCACACAGGGAACTGAGATTGGCCTTGATATCCTCACATAGGCACATGAAGTCCATGGAAGTGGTTTCATCATGAATCTCCCGTACCCTTCTCCTAGACAACTTCCTCTAAGCATGCCATAAAAGACCATGATGTAGGCTTCCCAACATTAGTTTGCAAGCCACTAATGCTCAGAATATCACCACTGAGAAACACAGCAAATCAAAAACTCTTCAAGAAGAAGTTTAGTGAGAAAGAGGTAAATTTGTAGCATGATCACTTTTTTTCTTTTTGTGGTACTGGGGTTCCTGGAAGCCCTTCTACCTCCGGGCTATACTCCCAGACCTATTTTATACTTTTTATTTGGAAACAGGGTCTCTTAAGCCAGCCTGGCTGGCTTCGAACCTGCGCGATCCTCCTGTCTCCGCCACCACGCCCGGCGCATGATCACTTTTAAGATGAATTTTCAGATTGGCTTTCCTTGCATCTATTTAAGTAGAGAGGTGTTTGCCTGGAATTGTTTGGAATGCAGGCCTGAAGACTTCTTTCAATAAAAATTACTTCCCATAAGGCAAAGGGAACAAAAGGCCTTGACTACCTCTAATGGTATCTATTCTAGGTTGTAAAATATAATTCCCCAGAACTCAGCCACCTATGTGAAGAGACTCTGAAAGCCCTAGAAACTTGAATTCCTGCAGATGTTTTGCTGAGTGAGCAAGGTAAAGAATCATACTTTGTACATTTTAAGAAATTCATATTTAGTAAATCTTCCTCATGTATTTTCTTTACTTGAAATGGCCTTTTCTCTTGCTGACACTGCTCATTCCTAACGACACTGGAAATGCAGCTCCTTCCACTTCCACGGCAGTCTCTGCCCTCTTAGAATCCTTATACTCCCTGATATGTGAACAGGCAATTTGATTATTAGCTTATTTCTTTTTACGTCTTTAATCTCAAGTCTAATCTCATGGCTACCTAATATCTATCACATGTCTCCACCATGTTTTATTAATTCCAACAACATGTAGACTGTTTCAGATTTTAGAAAGTGATGTATATCCCATTACTCCCTATGGAGAAGGTGAAACATATCCCACTACACAACAAGCCTGAAGGTGGACTGCAAGCTCTAAGATCACCCACCATATAGAACACCGAGGAATGCTAGATGAAACATTCTGTTTTAAAGTCAGGCACAGTGTATAGTTTGTAACGAAGGAACCAAGTCAAGAGTTAGAAATCTGTGGTTAATCATGAATTTTAATTAAAATACCGTTCTAAGCTAGGCCTGGTGGCGCATGCTTGTAATCCAGTACTTAAAAGGCTGAGACAGGAGGAGCACAGGTTCATGGCCAGCCTTATCAAGGCCCTCCACAATTTAGGGAGACTCTGTTTAAAAATTTTAAAAAATAAAATAAAATAGGGCTGGGGGTATAGCTGACAGGTAGAATGCCTCTGGGTTCAATCCCTAGTAACACACACACACACACACACACACACACACACACACACACAAATTATTTTTTTAGAAAGTGGGACTGAGCCCAGCAAATAGACTTAAAAAAGCAGTAAGACTTCTGTATTATCTCTTTCCGTTCAAATCTTATTTCTATCCTCTACTCCACCCCTTATCAGCCTGGGAAATAACACATATGCCTCTATTACCCCATTCCCTTGCCCTTAGCAGATCTGACTAGTTGATTGTAAAAATAAAATAAAATGCAGAGAGAGAGACAGAGAGAGAGAGAGAGAGAGAGAGAGAGAGAGAGAGAGAGAGAGAGAGAGAGACACATATAAGGGAACACTGGACCTGGTGGTGTTACTGAGAGTATATATATACCAATACAATAAGATTTCTAAAAAATATTTTCTAAATAAAGCAAAATAGCAAACTACATTGTCTAGAAGCATATCCATGTATCTGAAAATTTAAAAGAAATATCAAGGAAATTATCAATAAAACATTCAGAAAAAAGGGCTTATCCCAGAGTAAGTGATTAGAGAAGGGTACATAGGAAAACTTAGAAGTACTAGCAATGGTCTATAGCAACTTTATTCAGGCAAAATATGGAAAAATAATATTTTTCCATATTTTAAATGGCTGACAAAAGCAAAAAGTAATAGTATCCTGTTATAACACAAAACTTAAACCTGAAACTATTTGGTCCTTTTGGTAAATATTTGCCAACGCCGAACTTAAATCACCATTTTTTCCCCAGATGACAAGTTTTTTTTTTTTTTTTTTTTTTTTTTTTTGTTGTTGTTGTTGTTGTTTGCAGGCCTGGGGATGGAATCCAGGGGCATTCAACCTCCAAGCTACACCCCTAATTTTTATTCTTTATTTTGAAACAGGGTCTGCCTAAGTTGTGGAGGGCCTTACTAAGTAGCTGAGGCTGTCTGAGAATGGTGATCCTCCGGTTTTAGCCTCCCCAACGCTGGGATTACAAGTGTGCACCACCACGCCCAGCCTTTTTTATATTTTGAATAATAACAAAAAATTGGATGAGCATTTGAACCATGGAAATCATATTGTTAGAAAAAATTGAGAAATAATCTTTGAGTTTTGTGAGTTTACTTTTCACTTTGATGTTTTGAAGCTCATGACATCTACCATAGATTTGCTCAGTTTAAGGAAAAGAGACCTCAGGAAAGCCAGAGACTGATTATGGAGCAAATAATAAAAAAAGAACAGTAATAAGTAATGGGTAAGTCTAAAGACTTAACTAGATGTCATAATTAGACTTAACTATAGACACGTAGGTCAGTTTTGAGACCTGGGCTCCATACTGTAGATGCAGGCAAGAACTTCACAGCCTGTTGTACATTAAATGAGGTAATGCATTAGAGATTTGCTTACTACAGCATAGGCAACTTATATATAAAATGCACGCATTAGTTTGGTAGTTTGGTTTCCATTCTTTTGGGTAGATACCCATAAGTGCCATTGCTGGATCATATGGTATGTTTGATGTTACTCTTCTGAGGATTCTCCATACTCTTTACAAAAATGGTTGCACTAATTTGCAGTCCCACCAAAAATGTATTTGAGTTCCAGCTTCTTTACACTATTGCCAACATTAATTGTTGTTTATGTTTTGAATGTTTGCCATTCTAGTTGGAGTTAGGTGAAATCTCAGGGTAGTTTTGATTTTTATCTTTCTTATTGCTAATGATATTGAGTATTTTTCATACATTTATAGGACATTTAAATTTCTTCTTTTGTGAAGTGTCATCTGCTGAGAGGAACCGCAAGAACACTGAGGCACGCATCCGTATGACTCCCCTCATGGCGCCTTGGGGACTGAGGCAGAGATGTAGTTGTCTTGATAGCAGGCAGAGATGTTTAGAGAGTGAACACAGTCCCTGCACAGAATGGCTACAGTGGCCACCTGCTTTCTTGTTACCATGTGGAAAGACTGACTGGATTTAGCCTTTGATTCCTAACATTACTAGTTTTAAAATTCTAAGTCAACTGCCAGGTGAAAGTGACTCATGTGACCTCTAAACCCTCAGTAGCAGATGCTGTATTTCCCATAGCAATTCTAACACCATGGATCGAGTCTCTGAAGAGAGTGCTCAGAAATATTTTAACATAAAGACTATTTTGAACATACAACTATATCAGAGAAGAACTGGATTGCTTGAAATAAAACTGTCAGACCCCAGTACTTTATTTGGCCCCTCTTTGATTTTTAATGAATGAAGTAATAATGCAAGTAATTGTCCTTAAGGTGCTGAAGTAAGTATTTTGAATAAGATGTATCCCCTGAGCAACACAACACTTCACGATTACTTGTGATTGACCTTGCTGTAATATTTTTACTGCTCCAACATTTTGTCTGAAGACAAAGCAGAGACAGGTGATTTCTGAGAGGTCAATAAAAGTGAAATCTTAGACTTGAGCTGATTCACAGTAAACACATTCTTTATTTATTTTCACCTGATTTCTGCACATACTTATTCACACACATTCATTATCCCCAGAACTTCATTCAAGAACAAAGTATTTGAATAGTTTGAGAGTGAACGATGGTAGCAAAGGCTGCACAGAATTATCTACTTGGGAAAATCAGACAGAGTAATTTTTATCCTACCAGACTCCATTCTCATCACCATGACTCCAACAATGAAGGCAGAAAATCAATTTCATTACCAAGCAACATTTTCAATCACAACCCTCTAAACTATTCAACATCAGGGCTAAATTTTCCAAGTATTCTATGGCTGCTCTACCTTCCTATCTGTGTGATACTTTAAGTATTTATTTTGAAAGAGGAAACAGAAACACTCCCGCTTTGGAAAGATGTGTCAAACATGAAGCGTCGTAGCATTCTACCTGCCATTCAATGCCATGCTAACATTTCCCAGAGCTCAGTGATTACATTCCAATATGCAATTAGGAAAACTTCTATTGTCCATTGTCCCAGACCTACAAAATTCACAAAGCGCCCATTAATTTCTATGATCTTCAAAAGCAGTGGATTTTATATGGAATAACTATGAATTATAATCCAAAAAGGGACTGGAAATCTCTTTTTCTCTGAAGACCCAATTTGTTAGCTATAAGCTAATTTTTTCTTGTGAGGCATTACAAGTGTATTAATTAAATGATTACAATGAAAAAAGAAGTTAGAGTATTTTACATATCAAAGTATCCTAAAGGATTTCACAGCTTTATGGCAAATGCAGAGGAGTATAAAAAGAGCAACTTTAAAAAATTGTTCATACCACTTTCATTTATAGTACTGAAATTACTAATTACTTGCTAAGTTCTATTGATAGAAAATTATCTTCAAGAAACTCAAAGCATTTCACAGATATCCCTAACCAATCTTTGCCATTTTGCAGATGTCAAGGTTACTTGTAAAATTAGAATTCTCCAGGGAAGAAAATAAAGGGAGAGAAAACTGAACTAAGCCAGCTGAGGGTAAAAGCTGAGTCTTGCTCAGTGGTGTTCTGCCTTCTTGGCCAAGTTATGCATTGTTCAAAGTGTTTTTCGGAGTTTAGAGTAGAGTTTAATTTTACATGCATGATTTTTAGTACATATATGACAATGTTTACATTTAGTACAATGTCTCCGATTTAACTAAACCCATATTTTGTTCACTTTCTTTTTTTCCCATGTGTATATATTTATACACTACTGGAAATTGAACCCAGAGGTGCTATAGCAATAAGCAACACTCCTTGTCCTTTTTATTATTATTTATTTATTTATTTATTTATTTATTTATTTATTTGCGGTACTGGGAAAGGAACCCAGGGGCATTCTACCTCCGAGGGACACTCCCAGTCCTATTTTTTTATTCTTTATTTTGAAACAGGATCTCACTGAGTTGCAAAAGGCTTCACTAAGTAGGTGAGGCTGGCTTCAAACCTGTGCAATCCTCCTGTCTCAGCTTCCCAAATGCTGGGATTACAAGCGTGCACCACCAAACAAGGTCTCTCACTAATTACTGCATGATGGCCTCAAACCTTCGAACCTCCTCAGCATCTCAGGTATTGAAATGACAAGCGTGGACCACGGCGCCCAGCTTAATTAAACCGTGATAGCCAAGATACTGGATACCTTCAGAAACCAAAGATTTTTATCAACAAATTCAGAATGAGTTGTCTATCACCAGGATATATGATCTTAGTTATTTGACCTTCCTGGATTTCAAATAAATTATCCATGTACCATGCACTCCCAGGTTTGTTGTGAGGATAAAATGAGATGAATGCTAAGTGCCTAGAACCTACAGCAAGTGGCAAGTTTTCTATTTCACTTTAGGTATAAAATGCCAGCTGTGGACTCATCCAGTCAGTTTCTCATCTGGGTCAGACGTATGCTGGTGTTGCTCATGTGTGCGGCAGAACTTTCCATGAACAGAGTGAAAGAAAGGTGATTGAGTTATTTTGAATAGCTGGTTTTGCTGTTCCTGTACCAATAGTGACAGAAGCTATATTCAACCTCTGGGGATGAGATCACACTGGGAGTTTAGGAAATGCACGATGAGCCGACTCCGGAGTCAAGCTACCAAGAGGAGGAGCTGCACGCTGCTCCAGGAGCACAAGCATCACTTTGAGAGAAGCCCGTCAAAATTATTGTTCATTTCATTAAATAACGCAAATTTTTACTCAAATAAATCTAAATGATCGGATTCAGGGTTTTACCTTGATATTTTTTCAACTCATTTCCCCCTAAATGTACCAAAGTTTTCAATCTGTATTATCTTAAGAAAACAGAGTGAAACCAAGCCCAATTTCAGTCCTGGTTCTTCTGTTTACAAGTTTTATAATTTCGGGCTACATTTTCCAAATATTTGAGACCTGGCTCCATGAAATATAGGATGTATGTACCTTACTTAAAAGGTTATTGAAAGAGCCAGGTGTTGTGGTGCACGCTTGTCGTCCCAGCAAGAAGGCTGAGACAGAAAAATCACAGTTCGTGGACAGCCTCAGCTACTGAGTGATGCCCTTTGCAACTCAGTGAGACCCTGCTCAAAATAAAGAATATAAAATAGGGCTAGGGGGGTGTATCTCGGAGGTAGAATGACCTTGGGTTCCATATCCAGTACAAAAAAATAAAGGCTGTTGATAAAGGTTGTTGAAAGTTTCAATGGGAATGTTCATAAAAGACTCACACTGGATGCCTGGTCTACAACAGGAACTAAAAAAATGATCATTTTCTACTTCTTTTAATACAAAATATCTATTTAGAACAAGAACCACATTTCAAATATATTGTTAAATGGCATTTATTACTGACCCGGCTCGTATTTCTACAAACTGAATGGCTCAACTTCTTCTATAAAAATATTGCTTTCAGAATAATAAAGGGTTGGTTTTAAATATTTTCCATGCTTCCTGAACGATGGAGCACTTGGCTTTCTTCAAAGTAATCACTCACAATAAAGGCTTTAACTTAAGCAAGCTCTGTCTTTGAACATTCAACACAGATTAAAATATATTTCCCCTTCAAATTCTTATAGCCAAGAATAATATCAGAACCATGAGAAATATCAAAGGGTAGATTATTTTGTTTGGCAACCAGTCATCCTTGACCATCCTTTAAAATTATGAGGGACACAGAATTAATGAGCCAGTGTGCTGTTCTTATTTTGACACAGAAATTATATTTAGGAGGTCCCAACAGCTACACTTTCCATTATTTAAAACTCTGCCTCCTAAGTATTTCATGCTTCTGCTTTTCTCTCCTGCATGTTATACTCAACTGTCCCATTCAGGTCCTCACTATGTGCCAACTTAAGGGCACGTTTCTCCTGGCCTCTCAGTATCTGCACTCAACTTCTCTGGTCCATCTCTTTAACTGATGATAGTGGAGCAAATTCTACGAGACCAATTAGACCAGACCATGTGTCTACACAAAATCCTTCAGTAGCTTCAGAACGGGATGTTGAATGCTTTCCCTAATATGTGAGAGTTAGGGAGAAATGGGTCATAGGAGGAACTCTTGAAAGAGGAAATCCTATAGAGGAGCAAACAAGGCAACCTAAAGGAGGAGAAAGGAGGGGGAAGAGGAAAATCTCTAAAGCACACAATGTACTTAAACATATCGAAGTCAATCACTAGGCCAAGCAAGGGAGGGAGGCACGGGGAGGGAATGGGGTGGGAATTGGGTAGGGGTTAAATCAGCGATGAGTACATGTTTGTACACACAAGTTTTTTACCCCAATAAGTTGCATGAATATAATGCACCAATAAAAAAAAAATATGGGAAGCTAAGAGCCAGAAGAAAAGGAAAGTAGAGACAGTAAACTTGACATTAATTTCAGTAACTTGATAATTCCTAAGTGGAGCACCCGGCATAAAATTCTCATTTGGGGCTAAGGAATGGAAAGAATATTAGGCAGTCTCACAAAGTTGGCAAAACAGAATTCAGGGTTCAGATCCAATCTGGGGAACATGACAGGCTTTGCCTTGAGATTTCCAAAGGGCTGTAACCTAGGTTTAAAGGTGAGGCAGAAACAGATCGAAACACAAAAAAATGGAAATCCAGCCTTGAGTGATCTTGTTCCCTGGTTGGGTTAGACTGATCTGCCTTTAGTTTGAGCCTTGCAAATAAAAATTAAATTATCTGTGGAGGAAAAAATTTCTCTAGAGCTTCCAAAAGTGTTTCCATGCATATTGGTCAAAATCCAATAAAATATTATAGGCATGCCAGAAACAAACTCAGGTCAAAAAATTATAGAAACTGACCTATGGGTGGGCCAGAGTAGACTGCTAAGACCCAGACTTTAAACAACTGGGATATGTATTTTTTGTTGTTGTTGTTTTTTGTTTTTGTTTTTTTTTTGCTGGTACTGGGGATGGAACCCAGGGGCGTTCTACCTCTGGGCTACACTCCCAGACTTATTTTATATTTTTTATTTGGAAACAGGGTCTCTTAAGCCAGCAGAGGCTGGCTTCTAACCTGCGGGATCCTCCTGTCTCAGCCTCCCAAGTGCGGGGATTACAAGCGTGTGCCACCACGCCCGGCTGGAATCTGTATGTTTGAACAGAGTTGACCACCTCAGAGCCATTCTGAACTTTAGGTATCATCAATCTTAGTGAAAAGCAATGCTATAATATTGGGCCAAACCCAGGAGGTCATCTGTGGCCTCGTCCATCTCTCAGTCCCCAGATCCAACCCATTGACTCTCCCTTAAGTATTCATTCCTGAATGTGGACTTTCTTACTCCATGGTTGTCAGGTTATGTCAGTCAGAAAGGAGCCTCCTACCTCTGAAGCTCCCGGGAGGGAAAGGAAAGCAAAGGACCAGGCCTTGCTAAGTTTCCCCCGGCTCACCGCTTCTAGCTGACACACATTTTGTCCTATCACAACTTTTCATGACTCTCAATTCTTTAAAACACTCAAGTTTAATAGCTTCTTGGGTCTTTATTTCCTTATAAAGGCCCTCATGTCCTGTAAAACATTTTAAATAATTTGTATGTTTTTTTAAATCTTTTTTCAGTCTGAATTATAGGTTCCTAGCTAGAGACCTAGAAAGAGAGAGAAAGAGATTTTTTTTCTTCCCTACAATTCATACAGACTCAACCAGACCTTCTGTCAGTATCCTTTCTAAAATGATTCTTCTGTTCCCTTTACTGGTTCTTCCTATGGTTCTTTTCTTAATCTACAACTCATTTGTAGAATGTCTGTTTATTGGCTACCTCCCACTGAAATGTAAGCCCAATGAATAGATGGCTCACCTCCATTTTATTCACTTCTCCATTTCCTGTATTTGGAATTGCATTGAGCTCACAATAGATAGTCACAATTACTTGCTGAATAAATAAGCACATCAACACTGGCAGCATCGGCGCAGGTCTCCATTGCCTTGAAAACAATTTGCAGCTAGAAGGTATTTCTGTAGCTGGACCCAGTCTTTACCACATGAACGCTCATTTCTCTGGAGTTCTCTCTTCACTCATTCCTCTCAGAATTCAGTGCTATCGGGACTTAGTTGCATCCTGTAGCATATATTTATTTCATATCCATTTTGTGTAAAGAATTGAGATAAGCAAAATGCTGGACATAAATGGCAGAATTAAACATCAACAGAGGGCCAACAAATGAGGATGACTGAGCAAATGTGCTCAAGATGCAGAAGTGATTCTGAAGCAGGCAGATAAATAAGAATCCAGTAGAGTTGTTCATTTCATACAAAGGAGCAACACTTTCCCCAGTTGAGGTCTGAGATTTCATTAGTACAGCATTCGAATCTCCTGAATTGGAACAACCATGAACTATATTACATGGATATATCACACTTCAGCCATTCTGCAGGTTGTTTGCAGACTTTTGTCCATTTATACTGATCATTCTCTTTCTTTATTGGCAAAAATGGTCCATCTAAGATTTGAGGATAATTTAGGTATATTATATGAATAAGTATATTACTGGTATAAATACTATTTTTCTGAGTGGCTTGTGAACAGAATAAAAAAGCTATTTCCTATATTATCCTCCTCGGTTGTTAATGTGATTTAATATTTTACACATGCCTTATCTAAAATGCATGTAATCAGGCTTATAACATAACAGAATCTTGTGTTCCTTATGTGTATATAAATCCATGTATTCCAGCCTGGAGATGATTCTGATTGTCACCCCTAGGGGAAAGGTACTACTTATATATGATGGGTACAAGTGAGGAATGTTCCTATTATCATCCTACAGTGCCTAGGATATCTCCCATAAAACAGTTATCTAGCCAAAAATGTGCTAAGGTGGAGAAACCCAGATTTATTCTCAAGTCTGATGTGCCTAGACTTAAATCTTAATAAATTCCTACCAGCAGTATTTTGAATCAGTCTTCCAAAGCGTTGAAACCTGGAAGTCCTCTTCTCCTTCTTGCTGCACAACTCTTAGCCATCCCTCCAAGAAACAAGTCAGATTCATCTGGATTCAGGACTCTGTCGGAGCAGGTCACCCTCCTCCTCATGGATCTGAGCAATTGCCTCGTAGCTACAATATACACATTTACCACATTGCCTCTTTGACATTTTGCAGATTGTTCTCAAGTATCTGGAAACTGTATAATGGCTTCATAAGAAGTACATTCACCATACTTCACCTCTTAATTTTAGAATAAATTCCCTGTTCTTTTTTGAAGGGGCTAATAAATATTTTACTTGGATGATAACCCTGGAGCCACACACATGTTCTTTTATTCTTTGTGATCAATTGTCTTTTTTTCCCTTTTTTTCTAATAAATGCCCTCTAAAAGTGTATCATTCATACTAAAGTGTACGCATTGCAGTGTATAGTTTAAGGAATTTTCTTCCTTTTTTGTCCAGTATTGGTGATGAAACCCAGAGGCATTCTACCTCTGAGCTAAACCCCCAGCCCTATTTTTTATTCTTTATTTTGAAACAGGGTCTCATTAAGTCGCAGAGGGCCTCCTAAATAGCCAAGACTGCTGAAAACCTGCGATCTTCCTTTCTCAGCCTCCCAAGGACAGAGATTACAAGTGTGTGCCACCATGACTGGCTGCTTAAGGAATTTTCAAATGGTGAACACATTAGGTTAACCACAGCTCAGAACAAGAAATGGAATGTTAATCACAGGTACCACCCCCACCCTCGCTCCCAAAGGTAACTAACTCCTCTTCTGACTGCTACCCCCATAGATTACTTTTATCTGTGTTGGTGCTTGGAATAAATGGAGTCAAGTGACGTTTACTATTTTTGACTGACAGTTTTTCTCAATATATTTTCAGTACATTTGTGTCACTACACATAAAAGCAATTGTTTTCATTGTTCCACGGCATCTCATTAAGCCACAATTTACCAATCCACTTGGCAACCGTTGGTAGATATTTGAATTGTTTTTGGTTTTATAAACAAAAATACTTTGATTATTCTTGTCTATGATTTTTGGTTCCATACATATACCCACACATGTATTTCTCTCGGTATATGATGAGCTTTAATAGATACTGCCAAATACCTTACAAAAAAAAGAGTGAAAATTTATACTCCCACCCGCCATGCAAGAGAGTCTCAGTGGCTACATAGCCTCACTACAGTTGGCATCTGTCTTTCTTATTTTAGCCATTGTGGCATTATTTATAAGTTTAGTATATATTTCCATGATGACTAATAAATTTAATCACTACTCATGCTTATTGACCTTTTGGACATCCTTTTATGGAGTAGTTACTTATGTCATCTGCTCATTTGCATTAGATTGCTTCTTTCTTATATTGACTTGCAGGGCTTCATATATGGGTAATATGAGCATAGTAATAAGTAAATAGCTCAAATAGTGTCGCCCACTCTATGCATCACATTTTCATTCTCACAGTTGTGACTTTTTTAATTTTTAATTTTTTATTATTTTAGGGTCGGGGGATAGAACCCAGGGGCATTCAACCTCCAAGTTACAACCACTGCCCTATTTTTTTTTATTCTTTATTTTGAAACAGGGTCTCACAACATTGCAGAGGGTCTCACTAAGTAGCTGAGGCTGGCCACGAACCATGATCCTCTGGTCTCAGCCTCCTGAATGCTGGGATTATGAGTGTGTGCCACCACGCCTGGCTTTAGTTGTGACTTTGATGAACGGAAATTCTTGATTTTTATGTATCCCAATTTATCAGCGTTTCCTTAAAAGTATGTTTTTAATTAAGACAACTCAGTGAAATCAGCTGGGTGTTATAGAATTCTCCTAGGTGTATGTATAATGAAATGTGTTGGGACTCCACCAAGTTGTCTTATTTTTTTTTTTAACTTTTATTTTTATTGGTGCACTGTATTCATACATCATAGTAGGATACATACTTTTGTAGACATACATGCACACTTTTCCCAGTCAGCCCCCACCCAATCCCCACCCCATTCTCTCCCTATCCCTCCCTCCCATGCTTGGCTTAGTAGTTGACATCTAGTATTATGGCAATTTATCTAAAATTAAAAATGATAATCTCACATAACAGTTTCATTTGTCTGATACCAAGCTTTTGATGACTTAAAGATAATATTTCAATATTTCTTTTTGCTTTCTTTCTTACCAGAGAATATTTTTTTTTCTATTTTTTAGGTGAAACTATCATATATTTATATATTTATTTTTCAGAAAAAAATCTATCCTAATATGGAATATGGACTCTAGGTACCCAAAACGATCTTGAAAAAGAACAAAGCTAGAAGATATATATTTTCTGATTTCAAACCATATAAAGCTACAATAATTGAAACAGTGTAGTACTATTCTAAAGGCAGATATATAAACCATTGGAGTTAAATAAAAGCCTAGAGCTAAATTCTTCCCTATATTGTCAAGTTATTTTTGACAAGGTTTCCACGAACATTTGGTGGTGGAAATATTAATCTTTTAACTAAATATTGTTAAAAAAATAATTACATGGAAAAGAATAAAATTGGACCCTTACCTAATCCCATATACAAATATTAACTCAAAATAGATAATAGACCTAAATATAAATCTTAAGACTATAAACTTTTAGGAGAAAATCTGGGTCATTAAACCTCACAACATTGAAATTGGCAGTGATTTCTTGGTTATGATTTCAAAGGCACAGGCAACAGAGGAGTATACAAACTCCCTAAAAAAAAAATTGTATATCCAAAGACAATGTAAACAGAGTTAACAGTTACTAATAGAATGGGATAAAATATTTCCAAATGCTATATCTGAAGGTGTATTAATATTCCAACTAGGAATCCTAGAAATTAACAACAATAAAGGCAAACAATACCCTTTAGAGATAGGTAAAAGACTAACATAAATAATGAATCTCCACAGATAACCAATCTTAGTTGTTTGTTGGATGGAAAATCTTGTTTCTCTAGTTCTGGAGTGTGTTACCTATTTCTTCTTTGTAGTTAATCTCTTTGAGTATTTTCTCTAGTGCTGGTTTTGAAGACATAAATTCCTTCAGTTTCTGTTTGTCATGGAAGCTTCTTATTTCTCCATCTAATTTGATAGAAAGTTTTGCTGGGTAGGACATTTTTGGCTGGAAGTTGTTTTCTTTCAGAGTTTGGAATATGTTACTCCAAGCCCTTCTGGCTCTCATAACTTGGTTTGGGAAGTCTGGAGTGATTCTAATTGGTTTGTCTCTGAATGTCACTTGGCCCTTTGCTTTTGTTGCCTTTAAGATTCTCTGCTTGGCTTCCACATTGGTCATTTTGACAATTATGTGGCATGGGGATCCTCTTCTCCGATCCTGTCTAAAGGGAGTTCTATAAGTTTCCTGGACCTGTGTATCGACCTCTTGCTCTATGTCTGGAAAATTTTCTGCTATTACTTCCTTGAAGAGATTGTTGATCCCTTTGGTTTCACTTTCTTTTCCCTCCTCTATTCCAATTATTCTTAGGTTAGCTCTCTTAAAATGGGCCCATATTTCTTCAATATCAGATTCCTGCTGTCGGATATTTTTTTCTAGATTAGAAACTATGTGTTCATTTTTGGATTGCTCATCTTCTAAGAGCGAGATTCTGTTCTCCATGTGTTCTAATCGGTTGTTTATGCTTTGAATTGAGGCCTTTACTTCATTAATTGCATCCTTTATCTCTTTTTGGCTCTCTCTGAGTTCTTTTCGAAGCACCTCTATTATTTCTACAGTTATTTTCCTGATTTGATCTTCTAGAAATCTCTGATTTTCAGTTTTATCGGGTTCTGATGTTGTGGGGTTGTGGGCATTTATTGCTCCAGTATTATTCCTCTTTCCCATGATTTCGGATGTTTGTGCCTTCTCTGGGTTCTTCCCTTGGGTCACTATGACTTCACTTAAGGTGCTCTGGATCTCGAGTCAGTAGTATCTCAGACTCCTTTACTGGGTTGTATCACAGAGTCTCCGACCCAGAGAGTCGATAGAGGCTGCTTTAGACTGTGGGGGGTGCCAGGTTGCACGTTCTCCTATGGTGTGATATCTCTGCCACCGCCCCTCCCCCACTGGGTCAAGTCCCAGGGAGTACAGTACTGGGATTTCTCCTCTGTGGCCCGCAATTTGACTCACTGTTCTTGAGTACGCAGATGTAGCTGTACTGGCCTCGCTGGATTCGGTGCTGCTGCCGCTGGTGGCAATATGACGCCGCTGCTATGCCCTCGGCTGTGGGGCTGGTGTTTTTCTTCTTGGTTTTGGTTTCCACTCTGAATCCCTGCAGCGTGTGCTGAGCTCGGCCACTGGGAACTTTAGATGCTCTCTGCGCGGAGAAATCCCGCCTGGCTGTTTCGCAGTGGCTCACCTCGGCTTGCTGTAGCCGTCCCGTGAATTCGCCGGCAGTATGGCGCTGCTGCCGCCGCGTCTGCCGCGTCCTCGGGCGATAGGCCGGTTATCTCCTCTGTGGCTCTGTTCTCAGTCCGCTTTCTCTCTGGAGCCTGGTGATTTTTTGTTTCACTGGTGATGGTGTTTTCTGGCTATGAAAGGCGCTGATTTTGTGGTAATGGAGGTTTGTTGTTAGCGGGGCTCTTAAGCCCCGCTTTTCTCGGTCGCCATCTTCCCGGAAGTAAGTTGTCTTATTTTATTCACCAAAAGTGAGCACTATAACTGTTGTAGGAGTCTGCCAACCTCTCCTGTCCAAAGACTGTTCCACTGTAAACTGAATACTACATTTCAACTTATTCTTAAATTATATAAAGGAAGAGATAGAAAAGTTATGTTAAGAACTGTGCAATAAAGGGACAAGAATGTAACACTTTAACCTGTTACTTTTTATTAGTATTCTACACTCTGGGCATGTGTATACATGCCATGATTATTTATCAAAACTCTCTAGTCATACAGCAAAATAATGTAATCACAACATAAGAAACACAAAATTAGTTTATATTAAAATGTATAATTCTTTCAAAACATGATTGTGTGTGTGTGTGTGTGTGTGTGTGTGTGTGTGTGTGTTTTGCTGGAAACTGAAACCAGGGACATTGTACCTCCAAGCTACAACCCAGACCTTTATTTATTTATTTATTTATTTATTTATTTATTTTTAAACGAGGTCTCAGTAGGTTACTGAGAGCCTTGCTAACTTGCTGAGACTAGATTCAAATCTGCAATCCTCTTGTCCAAGCCTCCCAAGTCCTGAGATTACAAGCTTGCGTCACCATGCCCAGCTCAGATAATTTCTTGAAGAAAATAATTAAAAATTGCAGAACTATTACAGGGAAATGGATGGAACTGGAGGATATTAGGCTAAGTGAGATTAGTCAGCTGCAAAAAGTAAGGAATCAGTTGTTTTCCCTAATATGTGAAAGCTAAGGTGAAATGGGTCATAGGAGGAACTCCAGGTTAAAAAGGAGAGCCTATAGAGAAGGAAATAAGGCACCCTAACTGTGGGGATGGGAGGAGGGGAGAAGGAAACTCTTTAAAACACAGGATGTACTTATTCCTATCCTAGTCAACCACTAAGCCAAGCTTTAGAGGGAGGGATGGGGAGAGAGTGGGGTGAGGAGTGGGTGGGGGCTGGCTGGGTGTGTGTGCATTTATGCCTACACAAGTTTTTTACCCCAATATGATGTATAAATACAATGCACCAATAAAAATTATAAATAAATAAATAAATAAATAAATAAATAAAAATTGCAGAACTATTTAACAAGTAAAGAAAATGCTAAGAAAGACTAGATATCTAAAGCAACATCAATAATTGAAGCCCCTTTTGCAATTTAACATTCACCCAGTGTATAACAAGGTTTAAAATATCAAGTATACCTATGTGTTGGTACATATGAGCAGGTACTTTCCTCTACCTTTCGCTAGTGACTTGTTCACTCCAATACCCTGCTTCTCTCTGTACGTGTTTTCCATGGGCTGGCCTGGATCTGATAGGATCTGTTATCCACTTAAGATCATTTTAGTTTTTCTTTATTACCTTTCATCTGAGTACAATTTGTGTATATATACATACACAAACACATATACCCTTTATAGATGCAATAAATTACAGCTTTATAAGCCTAATTAACTTAAGCTTGGCTTTAATTAAATTTTGGGAATGGACGGCATAACAAAGTTCCTTTGATAATGTCATTAGCTGGTAACTACATATTTTCTAATTACAAAGCCAGATTTTAATTATTATTTATTACATACTGCATGTTACTAGTTTCATTGTCATCTAAACAAATTAGAGCTTGTCAAGTGGAATGAAAGCACAAGATCTGAGGGTTCTCTCCAATTACACTGAAGAGCAGGACTTTTCCTGTTGTTGTTTTCCAAATCACACACCTTTAGCAAATGGTCAGATAGTTTTGTATCAAGGCCATCATAGGTTTGTAAAATTAAAAGAGTACACTGAACTTTAGAACTCGGTGTGTGTTAAAGACCCCCTAGGAGTCTATGGAACATGAGAAATTCTGAAATAACTGGGTAAAGCTTGTTCCTTCCTATGGAATGCATATGGAATTATCAGACAATGATCATTGTGTGCTTTTATGGGATGGTACTGGGATTGAACCCAGGGACATATCTGAAAGGGGCAAGGAAAACAGGCAACCTTTACAAATCTTAATTCTAAAGCCCCTTTGCTTAAGACTTGTTCTGGCCATCCCACTCCTCAGCATCTTTCCAAAAGAACTGAAGTGTTCCTGTGTTACAGTAGCACAATTCACAATAGCCTAAATATGGAATCAACCTAGGTGCCCATCAACAGATGAATGGATAATGAACTGTGGTCTCCACACATGTAATGAAATTTTACTCAGCCATTAAGAAGAGCAAAATCATGTCATTTGCATAAAATAATGGATCTAGGGAATATTATGCTAAGTGAGATCAACCAGTCTTAGAAAGTCAAGCTCCTATGTTATCTCTCATATGTGGAAGCTAGAAAGAAATTGGCAGCAAAAGGGGGCTCAGTCAAATGAGGAGAGAGAGCAGATGAGTGGAAGCGAACTGCTACAGGGTGGCGGGGAGGGGAAAGATGAGGACTAGGAAAAGGAAGAATTCAAATAAGGCTAGGGGAAGGGGCAGGAGGGGCACATGGAGGAAAGTACAAATGATAGAAACATGTATGCCCGAATCACTTAAATCTCACCATGGTGTATAATTACACTGCACCCATAAAAGTATTAAAAATCATGTGCAGAAAATCTCAAAGAAGGAAGGAAGAAGACTTTTGCTGACTTTCACTTGCAAAGGATTATCTATGAAAGCGTACAATGAAAGGATTTTGCTCTTCAGAAAAGATACAGCAAAACGTTGATGAACATCATCATAGACCCGTGTTTTCTGTTCTTAACATAATGACAAAAGGGTGTCAATACCTGCCCTGATGAAGTCAAGTCACAGATGCTAAACTGTTAAATAGTAGGCCACCCTTCACCTGAACTCCCTCAGTCATGTAAGGGATCCACTCTTGTTCCAAATTCTGGACCAAGTTGGAGAAGCTATCTCCAGGTGAAGGTAGGATCAAAACATAGCAAGATATTGCAAAACACTCAGTTTGTTGTAAATTGTAAAAAAATATAGGCAAAGAGACACTTTGGAGCCATTGACTTCATATAGCATAACTTGGCTTGCAAAGATTAAAGAAAAACAAATCTAAATGTGGTCTTAGCCGGATGGGTAAAAAAAGTTCTACTTTTTGTCTAATTTGAGAAGTATGTTTTCTATGAATAGGCCTCAATCTAATAGAATTCAAAATAAAAATTTATCTGACAAATAATACAGATTCCTTTCCCTGACTCCCCCTTTGCAGTTTTGTCCTGGTGTACATATTTGTCTTTTCTCCTCAGTATCACTGTTGTGGTAATAAGATATTTTGGCAATGGCTAACAAACCATGCAAGACAGCACTAGAGTTGTCGGCACCCACCAACAGCTTGAGTCTAAGTACCTCACTACTCAATTCTATCTTACCATGCACCCTGACTCTAAGCCCTGAGTATTAGAGAACTCAGATTCCGAACAGGACAGAACAATTGGAACAGAGTTCCCCAGATAAAGAAATGAGAGGCATCATTGAGGTCACAGACAGTGTAGACTCTGACTTCAACACTCTTTTACCACAGCGGATCACATGCTGGCCATCAGAAATCCGTATAAACAAATGTCCCAGCTAGGTAGGGCAACTTAGTGAAAGCTGGTTTCAAAATGAAGCATAAAATTGATCTGGGGGGTGTAGCTCAAAGGTAGACCATCTCTAGTTCTACATACACACACAAAATACAAATGTTTCAACCAGAAATAGCCAACAGTAGAGGGGAGAGGCAGAGGAAAGAAAGAAAAGAGTACTCATTAGTGGTATAGTGTGGCTTTGGAGATGATCAAACCAGAATACCTGTAACTTCTCTCCCACTGAGGAACCTGACTTAAGGAAAGTTATTCTGTTTGAACTTACTTTTTCTTAAATGGACATAATATCGCAAGTATAATCTTGCCATTTAAGATTATGAGCTTGATCTTAAAAAAAAAAGTGAAAAGTGGTGTTAGAGGGAGAGAATTAAGGGCAAGCCTATAAGCATGGCTCAGATTCCTGAAAGTCGCAAAACATACATAAAATGTAGATTCTTCTGACTTAAGAATTTTAAGAACTCTCCTTTCTACTCTGCGCCTAGAAGATACCAGGGGCTTACTTTATAATTTAGCTGTATCTAGAAGCATAATTGTTTATACACAGTTCAAAATACAATCATAAAATGTAAAACAGGTTTATAGTAACATTCCCAGAAACCATGCCCATGAATGTACACATCATTATTGCTACAAAGTGCCCAGAATTCCTTACATGAGTTAAAATGGTAACAATTCATCAGCTTTTGTTTCTCCAGGAATTAGCATGCCATAGGCACTGCAACTCATTTTGGAAACAGGCATCTTCATTTACTTCAACTTGACCTTAAGAAATCAGAGAGAAACATGCAACAGGGAGTGATGGAGAACCCAGAGATCTGCAGCTTGATGCTTCCCGGGCGAGGGCATCCGGCACTGCGCCTTCGTTAGTGATGACAACTGCAAGATTGACTTGAGCATCAACCACCACTTCCTACTGTCACCAGGACTTGTGAGTCAGGACGTCCTACAGAGAAATCTCTTGTGGCATGGAGTCACACACACACATGTACATGCAAGGACACATTATATACATACATATGCAAGTGTATATACATGGAACCACACAGCTGCACATGTAGGGCGCGCGCGCGTGTGTGTGTGTGTGTGTGTGTGTGTGTGTGTGTGTGTGTGTTGTTTACCAAATTATCCACTGTATTTGGAGCAAAAAGACAAGAATTTAAACCCTAATTTTATCTCTTAACTGCCCACCATTCTATAATCTCTGTTTGAACAAAAGCAACTGTCCTCTGTGTTCATTCTTTGATCCTTTGCCCCTGGGAAATTTCCAAACAGCTGTCCAATAAATATTTCTTAAATAAAGGAACAGCAAAGATTTTTTTTTAAAAAATTTAAGTCCTGTGCCAGTCTCTTAAATTAAATGTTATCATGCCATTCTTAGAAGTATATAAATGAGGTAGAAATCATGCTAAAATAAGGCAGCAGAGGTTCACAGAGCCTGGAATAAGTCTTAACAAAAGCCATACAATTTTGTAGGTGGCACAGCCAAAACCCTTTTGGTTTTGATTTCTGCTTCTGTAAATTGAGAATGACAATGTGTGTGCTCTCACATGGTAGTTATAAGGAGCAAATTAACTTAGCTGCATGCACGTGGTCTGTAAAGAATGAAGTGCTGTGTAAACGAGAGGCGTTATTACTCTAACTTCAGATGCTTAGGGGCAAGACGTGTAACCATCAGTGCCCCACACAGGGTGCTGGCATGGGTGCCTGATGAGAAGGTCTTTAGAATCGTTTCATATCCCAGAGACAATACAATAAGCTTATAGGAGAAAACATTATGGCTTACTAGGGAAATAAAACTCCTAGACTTTGGATCCAATTCATTTTCCAACTATGTTACAACAGTAAAACTACTGACAGCAAAAACATGGTCTGTCCACTTGCTGACTGCACCACGAGTCACACTATCTTTCAAATTTAGATTAAGAGAAATGTAAACACTGGCCAGGCAGGGTGGCACACACTTGTAATCCCAGCATTTGGGAGGCAGAGACTGGAGGATCGTGGTTCGTGGACAGCCTCAGCTACTTAGTGAGGCCCTTCACAACTCAGTGAGACCCTGTTTCAAAAAATGTGAAGACTAAAAAATAGGACCGGAGTTGTAGCTCGGAGGTAGAATGTCCCTGGGTACCATCCCCAGTACCACAAAGAGAGGGGGCCGGGGGTATGCCTATCATTCAGTATTTCAAGGCAAGTGTTTTCCATGGATTTCTTTTTCAAATACTTGTATAGGTCACTTGTGAATTTGATAATTTTAAGGTAAATATAGGGACTTGTTCTTTGGGTATGGTAATAATAATAAATCACAGACTCAATGACACAGTATTATTTGGGGTAATAAAACGGGCTTCTATGCTTTGTTATTAGCATCTTTCTATGACAAATGTCTTAGCAGATTGAGAATAATATAATTTTTAAATGCTAAAGAAAATATAAGTAATAACATCAAATTACAAAATGACTTTTTTCAGTAAGAGTCTAGAGATACACAACTAGAAATATAAATCATATTAAGAAATTTTGGGGGGGGGTTATTCAGGTCTAGAAGAATTTCACTTCCTGACAAAAGAAT
Source organism: Muscardinus avellanarius (assembly GCF_963383645.1). Taxonomy (NCBI): domain Eukaryota; kingdom Metazoa; phylum Chordata; class Mammalia; order Rodentia; family Gliridae; genus Muscardinus; species Muscardinus avellanarius. The sequence goes on along the minus strand of NC_137789.1, from coordinate 88,579,397 downwards.
GAGCCAAGGATGCACTCCCATATTGGTTGTAGCATTTTTATATATTAGCCAAAATATGGCATAAATGAATGACTGCATAAAGAAACTGTGGTACATAAACACACACATAAAAAGAGAGGAAATCCTGGCTGGGTGTGGTGGCGCACGCTTGTAATCCCGTGCTTGGGAGGCAGAAACAGGAGGATCGCGCAGGTTCGAAGCCAGCCGCGCGCGCTGGCTTAGGAGACCCTGTTTCCAAATTAAAAAAATGTAAAAATAGGTCTGGGAGTGTAGCCCGGAGATAGAAGGGCTTCCAGGAACCCCAGTACCACCAAAAAAAAAAAAAAAAAGAGAGAGAGAGAGAGAGAGAGAGGAAATCCTGTCATTTATGACAGCACTGATGAGCCTGGAGGAAATTGTGTTTAAGTGAAACAAATGATACACAGAATGGCAAAAACTGCATGATATTACACGTGGAATCTTAAAAAGTTGAACTCAGAAGGCAGAAAGTAAACGATGGTTACCAGAGTCTGGGACTTGCAGTTTAAAATTTGTTAGATAGTAGGAATGTGTAACATGGTGGCAATCATTAATAACCAGATTGTTGTATTTTGAAAATTAATGAGAGCAGCCCAGCATGGTGGTGCACACTTGTAATCCCAGTACTTGGGAGGCTGAGACAGGAGGATCACAGGTTTGCAGCCTCAGCTACTTAGTGAGGCCCTCTGAACCTTAGTGAGACCTTGTTTCAAAGTAAAGAATAAAAATATAGGGCTATAGCTTAGAGGAAGAATGGCCCTAGATTCAATTCCCATTACTGAAAAAAAAATCACTGAGAAGATAGCTTACATGTTTTCACCCAAAAAACATAAGTATGAGGTAATGTCCATGCTAATGACCTCAAAGAAACTGTTTTGTATTGTATACATATTTCTAAATGTCATATTGTATAAGATAAACATATACAATTTGATTTGTGATTAAAAATTAAATAACATCGTAAATTTCAAAAAGGAAAAAAAAGAAAAGGACAACTTTCTCTCTGTGTGGCATGTTTAGAAAAGCAGAAGGCAGGCTGCCAAGTGTTAACTTTCTCACAACACAAAGTATATATGCTCTTGTACTGTAGACTACTTGCTACAGTTTGAAGGTGGCCAGTGTTTACCAGGGGACAATGAGCTCCAGGTTGGTCTCAGGGAGGCAGCTTTGGAAGAAGTTGTGGACCCTGAGGAGGTGAGAACTAAGGATGTCCTTAGCCCATTGGAAGTCTACCCACGGAAGAGACTGGAACCCACCAGTTCACTCGGCTTCTTGGCATTCTCAGACTCCTGCTCCCTCTCTGATGCGCCACCCTCCCAGATGCCAACGCCAAGGGGCCACCCAATCTTGGACCTGAACCTCCAGAACTGTGAGCAAAAACAAAGACCTTTCCTTATTCTTAAGTAGCTTGCGTCTGGTATTTTTTTGTAGTAATGTGAAGCTAACTAACACGCCACCTCATAGACTTTCCAAATCTTAGCATTATCATCAGAGTGACATAGAAAATATTTCAAAAGTAATTCCAGACTCTTACCTGGCTTCCACCCCAACAACATTGGCCACAATGCTTCCTCTTGAATGAAGTTCAAAAGAACCTTGTTATACCAAATAACTGGACTAAGAAACACCAACAACTGGACTTATACCCTAATGGTAGGATATCTCATTGTCCAGCTAGGTACACATGATTGAAATCTCTTCCTCCCCTCCGTTTCTTCATCTATAGAAAGGAGAGGAAGGTGCCTCATGAGACAAAATGATACAGCATCTATAGAAGTGGTGTGTAATTCAGATTGGGTGCTCAGAAGATACTGGAGTCATCCCATAGCCCTACTACCCTTACTTTTATTTTCTATTTTAATTTTATCTTTAGAACTGCCTTTATGTTTATGGCACAATGCCTGATTTGTAGAAACAAAATAGTGACATTAAACTTACACCATAAAACTGAAACTTATATATCTGTACCATATTTCTACCATGATGATTTCCTCCATATAACTCATTAAAAAATTAACTGCTCCTGTCAGGCATGGTGGAGCACGCTTGTAATCCCAGCGCTTGGGAGGCTGAGATAGGAGGATCACACAAGTTCAAAGCCAGCCTCAGCTTCTAAGTGAGGCTGTCAGCAACTTAGTGAGACCCTGTCACCAAATATAATATAAAATAGGTCTGGGAGTATAGCCCTGAGGCAGAAAGCCCCTGGGTTCAAACCCCCACCCCCAGTACCACACACAAAAAAATTAACTGCTCCTTCCCTACCGCTAGGTCCTATGGATGAGCCATATTTCTAGAATATTTATTTGCTCAGCCTAGTATATGAGCATAATATGCTCCCCCTTAGTGTTATTTAGCTCCTCTAATGCATTGTGTCAATCAGGGCTGATTGCGTGAATATTTCAAGTTGCTGTTTGAAATAACTATTCAAACCATTACAATGTTGTTAGAGAGTCACCAGCTGTAACATTACTAATGAATATTAATGTTCTTTTATATTTGGCTGGCACTGAAATAATAGCAGTTGTCATGTAGCATCAACAATTTTAACTGGGGCACTCTGGACAGTCATTTTCAGTCTGAAATGCCCTCTGGATTATGTTTTGTGGTCACCACACAGCCATGAAGTCAGCTGTGATCAATATCACACACAGCAGGATTGTTGGATAATGTCACAATAAAATGAAACAAAAGCAGTTCATCTCCCCCTTCTTCTGTTTCCATTCTATAAGGTGGATTAAATGCCTTCTAATTTTCTCTGTTTGGCCAAGAGATCCATAAGAACAAATTTCAATGTTTTTTAATCAATCACATTGAAAGAAAATAACAAGATTGGAAGGGAATAAGAAGAACTCAGTTGCAGTAGGTAAGTTTCCTGCCATTTGAGAAAGATCTAGTGTAAGAATTTACTTTCTTTGCCGTATCCACAAGAGAGATCAAATCATTCAGACGTGGCAAAATATTTAAGGTTTTTTTTAAGTCGTCCTGACAAGATGAATGGAACTGCCTTAGAAGAAAATAAATGTTCAAAGCAATCTATGGATTATTAAATCTACATATAGAATGCTGCACACACCCTTTGATAACTGGCAGTTAAGACATGGTATAGCCACAGCCTGGCCCAGGTACTTTATGTCTTTGGTAGTTAGGATTATTTTTAAATATCATCATGAAAAAATATCTGTTTACAAAGGCAGACCACATGTATAGTATTACACATGTAAAAGTAAAACCTAAGGATAAATAGGTATACCATGTGTAATTACCCCTCTTGTGATACATTTACACTAATGATATCAAGCACTACCTTTCCTGGGCATCCCATGTTTGCCAGGTCCTGTGGAAACATTTCCTGGCACTGCCTCCATCACCCTTCAGGCTGTGTCCGGGGCCCCTCCCGCTGTCATCTCCATCTTACAGATGGGCACGTAGGTCATGAAGCCAACAACAAGGTCAGGCTTTGACTCTAGGCCATCAGACACTTGGTCCTCAGCCCAGACACTTGGTCACTGAACCACTGTTTCTAGCTGAGCATGGTGGCGCATGCTTGTAAACCCCAGCTCTTGGGAGGCTGAGACAGGAGGATCGCACAGGTTCAAAGCCAGCCTCAGTTACTTAGTGAGGCTCTTAGCAACTTAGTGAGATCCTGTTTCCACTCTAAGTAACACCATAAAAAAAAACAGTTTGTCAGTAGTATTTAGACATAGAGATATTTATGGTTTAAAATTTACACCATAATAATTTTTTAAAGTAAAACTTTTTTTTTACTTGTAACATTTTATTCCTAAAACATAATCAAGACGTCATTATCGACAAAATAAGATGGGCTGTTGACTCTAGACATGAGAACTTCCCAAAGTGTTAGTGGCCAGGGCCACTTGGGATGGTGCAACTGAAGGAGTCCTAGCCCTCCTCCTCCAAGGGGCCCATCCAACAGCATCCTTTATCTTTTCAGTGGGGGATAGGGGGACAAGGAGAGGATTTATACGAGCTTAGCTCTTTTCTCTCAAACAGGTCACTCACGACCAATGGAAGGAAAAATCCTGAACAAACAGAGCGTGAAAGTTCCATCAGTGTCCCAGGGAATGATGCTGACCAAGTCCTTATATTTGTTTTTGCTTTTGCTTTTTTTATTTTTTGTGGTACCAAGAGCATTCTACCTCTGAACTAGCCCCTCCCTACTCCCCCTCTTTTTAAACTTTTCTTGTTTAAAACAGACCCTCACTAGGTTGCTGAGAGCTTCCCTTATGTTGCTGCGGCTATCCTTAAATCTGTGATCCGTGTGTCTCAACAGCCCAAATACTGATATTACAGGCTGTGCCATCATACCCAGCTACTGTCTTTGCAACTAGGGACTATCCATCTCTCAATCACTGTGCTCATGATACCAAGCAAGACAATCAAAGATGAAAGACACTTTTACAGCAAACTGAGACATTTTTGAAGTCCAGATACAACCAAGAATTATAAACAAATATACAAATAAGAATTCCTAAAAGTATGTTTTCTTTAGACAGCTCATGTAGTCAAATGTACCTGCTTTGTGAGTGGTAAAAGACCTAAAAAATCTCCTTCACCCTATTCGGAATTCTTTCTGTGTGGTTGGTGCCTCAAGGCGTCTGTGCCAGACAATCAGACACTTAGCACCTTTAAAACCCAGGGAGCAAACTAGAGTGGAACAACTAAGGGAATTTTCATAGCTTGTATAAGAGAGAACAATTAGAGATACCTCTTGATTATCCTGATGGGCTCCACTCGATAAGAAAACAGGCCTAATCCAGAGGACTCAGCTTTGCTGAATAAATTGTAATCATTTTCCATTTTTTACTTCTAGTAATCAAACAACAAGTACATCTAGTAATATGTTTGCTAAACATGGACTGAAGACTACCCATTCTGAAATCTACATTACTTGTTTAAATGCCCAAGCATTTTAAATGACTGCTTTTCTTTTGTTTGACCACCATTTTATAATTCAACACTGTAAAAAATATAAAGCTCTCCTCTCTTTTTTTTTTTTCAGTACCAGGAATGGAACCCAGGGGTATTCTACCTTCAAGCTACACCCCCAGCCCACTTTTCATTATTCGTTTTGAAACGGGGTCTCACTAAGTTGTGGAGGGCCTCACAAGTTGCTGAGTCTGGCTGTGAACCTGCGATCCTCGTGTCTCAGCCTCCCAATCCTGGGATTACATGGAAGGATTATGCACCACCAGGCCCCGCTTAAAGCTCTCTTTCATTCTACAAACATTCCCACCTTCCTATTTTTACCCATATGTAAAAAGAGAGAGAGAGAGATTCAAGGATTAGGAGATCAACTGAATTCAAAGAATGATAATCCAAATCGATTCATATTGTTTTTATAACAGTCACACATAGGTAAAGGCCAGAATCTGAGGATTCAAAGGCTAAGAATTAGACCTGGTGAAGATCACTGTTCTATACTATAGATGAGATCATTCTAACGCAGGGTAAGTTCCCACAGCTGTAGAGCAATACCATAGGTGCAGCTCTTCCGAGCATATTTTCAACCAAACTCTTAGTTTTACACAAAACAAGGAAATAGTGAACTCATATTTTTTATTTTGTAAGTGTGGTTATATTGAACTTTGACAGCGTACTGTGTAGACTATATGGCAGGTATTGCCATATTATTTTTAAAGTTGTTCCTTCATCTTCTTATTTGTTTTGTGTATATGGGAAGGGACTGAAAGAAAAAAATGAGGTGCTCTGGTCCAGTGTTGAGTGATGGCAGAGAGTGAATGAAGTGGGGCACCCAGGACAAGTGCCACGCACGTACGGGCATGGTGCACTGCGTGTCCAGCAGCCTCACTGCCTGTCCTCCTTGAGGAGAGGCTACAACAGGGCCTGCAGGTGATTTGTTAGATGCTAAGCACTTCAGAAACTGAGACTGAAAAAAAATAGTAAGCAGAGCCAAAAGTGCATCTCCCTTATTCTGGAAATACAATTTTCCCTCTGAAAGAAATTTAAAGGTGAATTTCTTTCTCTCTACTGGATTTCTAATGCACTCATCTTTGGAGAACACACATCTATAGATAACCTTATGGCTTATTTAGGAGCCCAGCATCAGGTGCAAGTCTGGCATCATAGTCTAGCTTGTTAGTTCAGAAGAAGGACTTGGACTTGCGATTCAGCACCAAACTCTAGTCTTGACCAATCATTCCAAACTGTGCAAGATAACATGTGGTAATAAGTTAGCAAGGCGTTTTATAGATCATAATTATTATTTCATTTGATGATCAAAGCAACTATAATTTGGATCGTGCCACTACCCCCATTTTATAGACTAAGAAACTAAAACTCTGACAGCTTGTGGGAGTCTTCCAAAGTCACCACCATGAAATTAATGAGGCTGAAATTACTTTCAGCTCTTCTAGCTCCAAACTTTGTCACTTTTTAAATCCTAGGAGACTGTTGCCAAAGAATGTACATATATAAAGCAAACCCACCCCTTGTATCAGCAAACCACTCAGGATATGCGCTCTATAATGGCAGAAATAGGTTATTTTCATATGTAACCTAGATCAGTTCAAATAGATGTTGTGTGCTCCTCAGAGCAGACCCTTGACAAAACTGAAATTCTCTGCTTATTTCCTCAAAATGTGCTTGAGAAGCAGGAGGGACAGGTATGTTTGCATCACCCCAGTTGCTGGCCTGCACCCACGTGGCATGGGATTTGAATCTTCAGCAGGACCAAGACCCGGCATGGAATCCCTGAATGACTGCTCAGCTTAATCTGAATGAACTTGTATGACCTCAGCTCTGAGTAGATATTCATTCATTCCCAGGATGGACTCAGACAATAAGCAATTCAAACCCAGAAGAGAGGCCAAATTAGTAAGTCATGTTTTTACTTGTGGGTTTTTCTTGTTTTAAGGGTCATAATACACTAATAATTGAATTAAATTTATGACTCATCTTATAAAAGAATACCTACCATGGACTTCTGTAAGAAATTTCAAAGGATTCATAGATATACAAAGCCTACACATAGGCACCTTTTTTTTGAACATAAGCATTTCTGCTATAATGTGAAAGAAAATCTGTGCCCTTTTTCGTCACATACAATAACTTGGTACAGATGATTGAGGAGAGCCAAAACCTAAGAACAAAATAAGACTAAAATTGGATAGATTTTGCTTACATAGAGATGTTCTGTTGTGACATCTGGGCTGAGGAAACAGAGTTTTGTCAAAGACCTAGTAGCAGACCAGTTCTAAAAGAATGTCAATCCCTTTTGTTAAGTGACTAATACTATGAACCCAGTATGGTGGTGCACACTTGTAATCTTACTACTTGGAAAGCTGAAACAGGAGGATTGGGAAAATTGTGAGTTTGAGGCCAGCCTCAGCAATTTAGTGAGACCCTCAGCAAAATAGAAAAAATCCTGATTCAAAGTAAAAAAAAAAAAAAAATTAAAACAGGATTGGCAGTATAGCTCAGAGGTAGAGTGCAGCTGGGTTCAATCCCTAGTACAATACATATATATTACTAGGGATTAACTATCTTAAAATTTTGACCTAACTAGGAAAGAGATAAGTAGCGAGCACAATCACGGTTGGTGACTACAGGAATAAACAAATCAGAGATTCATGGACAAGCACAGATGGAGCGAGCCTGAGAGTCAGCCAGGACTCTCATTAGGCCAGGACACACGCCTACGAAGAGTGGAAGACATTCCGTAGGAATCCGTGCAACAGGTTACATAACATGCCCAAGATGAGAGGTGTCCAACAGATACCTGTAGAAACTTCACCCTCTCTGAACCTCTGAATCATGATCTGTGCACAGTCCAAATACTTATGGTAAAGGCCAATTTAGAGACATCAAAAGTATAATTTATATGGCCATTTTCTCATCCAGCAAGAGCCCCTCTTTGAAAGATGGAGAAAAGATTATAGTCTGTTGGGTTCCCTGACACTGTCATAATCCTTGGTTAAAAGCAACAGACATTTAAGCTAATGAACAAGATTCCATTATTTTTTTACTATTAAAATAATTTAATGCATTTTTTTTACAAGTTTTGTTCCCAGAAGAACTTCTATGTCTGTAAATCTTCAAAATCCTATCCTTACATTTTAGTATTCAGGGACTTGGAACTATGAGGGTAAAAGCAAGCAGCCTAACAGGTCTTCTACTTGCATTTTATTTCAACATCATGCTAATAGTTTCTAAGTAATTATTCAGTACTCTGAATGTAAAATAGCTCTAAATAATAAAGGAAAAACAAAGTCAATTTGAAATAAGAGTGCTATCTTTAGGCAAGCTGTTAGGACTTAGTGACTCTTCTTCTACTTTCAGATTTAAAATAATAACTGTTGTCACTGAAGAAAAAGTGTAGCCAACTGTTTTAGAATTAATAATAATCATGATCCAAAGTTCTGACCTATGACCTGCAACAAATAACATTGGGCATAAGTTTTGGGTTTTTAATTTACTGTTCCACGTATGGAGGGCTAGTAATTTGGGAGACAACCCTAGAATTAACCTGAATGATGAAGTCCATGCCTGAATATTTAAGAAACTAAGCAGCCGGGCATGGTGGCGCGTGCTTGTAATCCCCCCGCTTGGGAGGCAGAGACAGGAGGATTGCGTTGGTTTGGATCTAGCCTCGCTGGTTTAAGAGACCCTGTTTCCAAATAAAAAATATAAAAATAGGTCTGGGAGTGTAGCCCAGAGGTAGAAGGGCTTCCAAGAACCCCAGTACCTCTAAAAAAAAAAAAAAAAGAAAGAAAGAAAAAAAAAGAAACTAAGTGCTTCTAGTACCAAACCCTTAAAGTTTAGTTACTTAATAGTCATACATACATTCTGCTTAGTCATGTGGGTTTCATGATAAAATCTGAGCATGCTCTCTCCATTTTAAGTGGGTTAAGTTGATAGAAAGAAAGGTAGAACAATTTAAATAAAGGCTTCAATTCACATTTCTGTAGAATATTTCTCCTCTGAGAAGGCAGGACACATGATTTTTTAAAAAATCATAAGTTTGAAGTACGACTTGGTTGCTACTTCAATGATAGCTGGGAACGGGCAGCTTATGCACTACCTTTGATTTAAGAAAAAAGTATAACAGTGGAGAATTCATTTGAACCACCGCCCCCATGCCACTCCTGAATGGCATGGGGCTGTGACTATCTTCTGTGTTTCTATCTTTTTAATAAACTCCTTAAATAAAGTATAATAAAGCCGGGCACGGTGGCGCTCGCTTGTAATCCCCGCGTTTGGGAGGCAGAGACAGGAGGATCGCGCAGGTTCGAAGCCAGCCGCGCGCGCTGGCTTAGGAGACCCTGTTTCCAAATAAAAATGTAAAAATAGGTCTGGGAGTGTAGCCTGGAGGTAGAAGGGCTTCCAGGAACCCCAGTACCACAAAAAAGAAAAGAAAAGAAAAGAAAAGAAAAGAGTATAATAAAGAGTGATGAGAATCAACATTCACCATTCTTGGATCTTCAGCAAATTCAGGATCCATGTAGAAAAACTCTGGCATATCTACTTCTTCTTGGGGATTAAGTCTTTGTTCTTCAAAGCAGAAGCTCTGTTTCTTATGGAAATACTGTCTAGCTTCAAATGGTACAACATAATAAATAGAAATTCCAATTACTGGTTTATCAGTAGGATTCTTAGCTTTATAAAATGCCAGTGCAGACTTTCCTGGTACCACATCTGTTTCTGTTTGCTGAGGTCTAAAGTTCCACTAGAGACTTGCATGCACATCTGCATTGAAGGTAATCCTAATGATTCCATCCTTAGCATGCTTTCAATCTGGTCTGACACATGACCTGCCACTGCTGATCCTCCAAGTCCAGTGGTCTGGCAATAGAGTCCATAAAGGGCCACAGAGGAATAGGAGGCCCCCAGCATGCTCACGGTGGCCACATAGGTGACCATCTTGTTCCCTTAGGGTGCCTTGGCAGTGACATTTTGGCCAAGTCCGGGGCCAGCCTCAGGCGCTCCCATGTCCCGATCCACCTTAACCCTCTCTCAGCTCCTCCTGTCCTAAGAACCCGCTCTATGCTCTCCGCAGCCCCAGTTGGAGACTCAGGGTGGCTCCAGTGCCAGCCACAGAAAGTGAGGCACCTCCGTTCCGGTGCCAGAGCCCTCCCATCCAAAATTCCATTATAAGCAAAAATACAAGAGATTTGTTAAAAGGATACTGAATTATTCAGAATCACAGGAAAACTCTATGATTTATTCCATCCAATTTACTAATTCTTATTTTAATTTCTAGAACTTTGGGGGTCTTATTGAGAAAGTTTCTACCTGTACCTATATGTTGGAATATTGGACTTATGCCCTCCTCTAGTAGCTTCACAGTCTCTGGTCTAACTTCCAGGTCTTTGATCTAGCTCCAGTTGGCTCCTGTGTAGGGTGAGAAGGACTTAGTTCCATTTTTATACAAGTGGATAACCAGTTTTCCCAACCCCATTTGTTGAAAAGGCTGCCTTTTCTCCAGCATATGTGTCTGGCACTTTTGTCAAAAATCAATTGGCTATAAGTGTGTGGATTTGTTTTGTATCTTCTATTCTATTCCATGTGTTTGTGTTTTGCACCAATACCATGCTGTTTTTATTACTATAGCTCTGCAATATAATTTAAAGCCAGAAATTGTGATGCCTCCTGCATGGTTCTTATTGCTAAAAATTGCTTTGGCTATTCTAGGTCTTTTGTTTCTTTGTACAAAATTTACAACTGATTTTTCTAGGTCTGTGAAGAATGACAGTGTTATTTTGATAGGAATTGCACTGAGTCTGTAGATTACCTTTGGCAGAATGGTATGTTGATATTTATTCTACCTATCTAAGTGCAAGGAAGATCTTCCCATCTTCTAAGATCTTCAATTTCTTTCTTTAGTGTTTTATACTTTTCATTGTAGAGGTCTTTTACAGCTCTTATGATTAGGTTCATTCCAGGGTATTTTTTTGGTTTTTGAGAATATTGCAAATGGAATTGTTTTCTGGACTTCTTTTTCAGTGGATTTATGGTTGGCATATAGAAAAGCTATTGATTTTTAGGTTGATTTTGTATCCCACTGCTTTGCTAAATTTTTTAAAAACAGCTCTAAGTAGCCTTTTGGTTGAGTTATTTGGGTCCTCTTAATATAAGATCATGTCATCTGCAAATAGAGATAATTTTAATTCTTCTTTTCCTATTTGAATTCCTTTGATGTCCTTCTTTTGTCTTATTGCTCTGGCAAGAATCTCAAAAACTTTTTTGAAAATGAGTGATGATAGTGGGCACTTCTGCTCATCAAAGGAAATCATCAAGAGTCTAAAGAGAAAGCCTGCTGAATGGGAGATCTTTGCCAGTTATCCCTCTGATAGAGGGCTAATATCTAGAATATACAAAGAACCTAAAAGACTTTACACTAAAAAAAACAAATAACCCAATCAAGAAATGGACAATTGAATTGAATAGACACTTCACAAAAGAAGAGATTCAAATGGCCAATAAATGTTCAACATCATTAGCAATCAGGGAGATGCAAATCAAAACTACACTGAGATTTCATCTAACTCCAATCAGAATGGCAAGCATCAAGAAGCCAAAAAATAATAAATGTTGGCTACAATGTGGAGAAACTGGAACCCTTCTAAACTGTTAGTTGGAATGTAAGTTAGTTCAGCCACTATGGGGATCAGTGTGGAGATTCCTCAGAAAACTGGGAATGGATCCGCCATATGATCCAGCTAAACCATTCCTGGGTATCTTTCCAAAGAAGTTGAAATAAGAGAATTACAGTAATATATGCATTATGTTAATAGCAGCACAGTTTACAGCCAAATTATGGAACCAACCTAGATGTTGGTTTACAAATGAATGGATTTTGATGAATGCATTACAAAATTATGAGACATCTACACAATGGAATTATACTCAGCAATAAAGAACAAAATTGTGTCATTTGCAAGAAAATAAAAGGATCTGAGAAAACTGTTAATTGATATTAGCCGATCACCAAAAGTGAAGGGTCATATGTGTTCTCTAATATACAGAAGTGAGGGAGTAAGGGGGATACCTGAGAGACTCCAGATAATGGAGGAGAAACCTCAATAGAGCCAAGGAGGTGGTCTGGGTGAAGGGGAGGAGGAAGACAGATTCATTGAAGGAATTACTACCACCAGCTGTGTGCACATATGTGAAAATACCAATGTCTCAGGGAGATGGGGAGGCAGCAGGGTCGCTGTGTGCATGTATGTCACTGTGAAAATGATGTACATGATAATGTGAGACTAAATGCACCAATAAAAGTATATAAAAATTAAAAATTATTCTGAAAATAAAAAGAACCACAGGAACACTGAACAGTAGCCAGTTAAAGGTAGGAGGCAGGGAAGTTCTGAGCACTAAGAAGCCTAAATCAATAGACAATCTCTTTAAAGAAAGGGAAAATCCAGTTGTTTCTGATCCTTTGTCTCACTGTTTAAGACTGGAAATGAGGAGAAGGAGAATGTGAGTCGTCTAGCTTGGGTCACGTGTTCACCTTTAGATGAAGGACAGCAACATCACAATTGACAGCTCCATCAGGACCACGTGGGTGAGAGATCGTCAAAGAAGTGCCACATCAAAATGGGAGAAGGGAGTCCTTGCTAGGCAGGAGAGCAAAATAAGTGTTGAGATTTCCCCCAAGGGGATCAGGTGGGATTGCTAGAAAAATAACCAGATTTCTTAAATACTGTCAGATCCAATATAAGGTTTATAAAGTATGTAAAAAGCCTTAAATAAGACTAGACTTGAGGAGAATTTGATATATAATCTAGTTTCTGAAAACTAAGTCTAATATCTTTGATACCTAAGCTGTAGATATTGAGTAGCTCAGGGTTATTGTTTTTTTTTTTTTTTTACACACTGACTCTCATTTAAAGTGATTCACAAATATAAAATATGACCAGAAGAAGACCACAGGCCAGGCATAGTGGCACATGCCTATAATCCCAGGACTTAGGAAGCTGAGACAGGAGGATCTCAAGTTTGAGGACAGCCTCAGCAACTTAGCAAGATCCTGTTTGAAAATAAAAAGGTCTGGGGGTGTAGCTCAGAGGTAGAATTCCCCTGGGCTTACTCCTCAGTACCCCCGAATCACATATGTAGAAAAGTGGTTGTAGGAGTTTTTTTAAACAGTGGCATTCAATAGTAAATTAGTTGATCTCTAGCATCCTTTATTTGAAGCACTGTATGAACTGCCAAGATCAAACAAAAATATTATTCATAAGGGAGAGCCAGAAATAGCAACCTCATTCAAATCCTATATGTTACTGGGAATGCAGATGTGTTTAATTTCTGATATCATGTCAAGAAAAATTGAACAGGAAAAAAACATAGAAAAAGTGTCTAAGTAAAACAACAGCAAAATAGGCACGAAACATTAAAACAGTAACTGCCAAATGTGATGGAAGCTGTTGATCAAGCATCAGCACAATGTTTAAGAAATGACATAATTAGTAGGAAAGGAAGCTGCTGTTCATGTGCCCCAAATAATGTGTACTACCAGAGGATTAAGGAGGAATTATTCCATTTGTACTAATGAGCTTTCTTTCCGCGTGCCCATTTCCACACGTAAAATGAACATTAAGGACTATGGACAAATGACTTTGGCTTCTATGTTTAAGTGAGATAATTAGGAGAAATTGTATGGTATGAAATTTCCTCTTAAAAAGTAATTCCACTAGATAATTTAAATTCAATTATAATAAGCAAAATATCTCTCCATTCTCTGAGTGCCTCTCATCAACCTATTTCTTATGCTTATTTTCTAACTTCTGTTTTGGTTATGACTGGAAGGCTTTGAGAGTGCCTTTCAATTAATTCTGAGCGATCCTAAGGTAATGCCAAGTTTCAGCTCTGCTCAGTTTTCTGCATTGGTGGAGCTGCCCCGCTGCCTCTGCTTGAAGGGAGGCCAAGCATTTCTGACCACAGGACTCACCCCTTCCCCGGGCACTCAGAGCTCTCGCCCCACTCTCCAGGGAACCTCAGAGAGTGTTCTTAAATTATGTCTAGTGTGCCTTACATAAAACAAGGCCGCCTGACCTGAAAAAGAATACAAACTGCTGTTTCAGTAGGCAAAGTTAACTTTCTGATTATTCACCATAATGCTAAGTGAGACCAGCCAGTCTCAGAAAGTCAAGGGTGGACCCCAGAACAAAAACTGAAGTCAAATAAAGAAATAAACCAGCAAAATAGTGGAAGGGGTTGGGGAGGGAGGTGGAGAGGGAAACACTGAGGACTGAAGAAGGGAACGGTTCAAAGAAGTTACGCCCATACAAGATTTCACTACCAGTCTCACTAACACGCATGATGTATGGGGAGGGAGGAAGGGGAAGGAAGGTGGGCCTAGGAAGTGAGGCCGTGAAACACACCAAGTGCTGTGTGTGTGTCTGCTTGTATCACTTTGAATCTCACTATGATGTATAAATACATTGCAACAATAAAAGTACTAAAAAAAAGTCAGCTGGAAGACAGGAGGGTGGTTAGACAACTCAGGTCTGGCCCCTTTCCTTCCATACATGTGCTTTTTGTTTGTTTTAATAGAGTCAAGGTAAAATGGTGAAAGTAGACCAGGAAGAAAGCATGGAAAGAGCTTTAGAGATAAAGGTCCGATCACGCTCTGGGCATTCCTATGTAGTATGCTCAGCCAGTTAGAGATTTAATGATTCGGGGGGGGGGCTTCCAGGGACGATAAAACCTATTAACTTTCATGTCACCTATAGGTATGAGATACGTTGTTTAGCTAGGGCCTACACAACATCATTTTCCTACTGACAAAAAGTGTACCTATTTACTGTGCCCCATGCAATATTGTGAAGCCTATGTACACCGTAGAATGACTAAATTTAGCTAATTAACATAAGAATTACCTCAAACAGTGATTTTTGTTGCATTCACCAAAAATGTATTAAGTTTTTAAAAGTACTTAGTTCAATGGCAAAAAATTTCAGCCCTTATAAAACTTAGATAGTGCCTGCTAGTAAAAGTTGAACAGGAATAATTATATTTATCTTGATAAACATAAGCATAGCTATATTATTCCATTTGAAATTAAATGTATTTTATAAATAATTTTTCCATATTGTTTTCCTGAGATTATTTCTTCTTTTTTTTTTTTTTTTTTTTTTTTTGCGAGTCTGGGGATGGAACCCAGAGGCATTTGACCTCCGAGCTACACCCCCTGCCCTATTTTTTGTTCTTTATTTAGAAACAGGGTCTCACTGAGTTGCAGAGGGCCTCACTAAGTAGCTGAGGCTGTCCGCGAACCGCGATCCTCCGGTCTCAGACTCCCAAATGCTGGGATTACAAGCGTTTGCCACCACGCCCAGCTTTCCTGAGATTATTTCTAAAAGTCAAAACTAAATATTTCTGCATTTTCTCAAGTTCTATAAACTAGGACATGATTGAAATTGCTAGAGAACTGTACTTTGAGATCATTAGATCTGGAACTTCATCTTAATTGGCTACATATTCTTTTTTATTGTACTAGAAATTAAACACAGAGGCCATTCTCCCTTTGAGCTATACTCCCAGCCCCTTCTATTTTTATTTTATTGCATTTTGAAACAGGGTCTCATTAATTTTCTGAGGCTGGCCTTGAACTTGCAACCCTCCTGTTCTAGCCTCCCAAGTACTGGGAGTACAGGCATGCATCACTGTGCCTGGCTTGGCTATTTTTTATTCTTAGAAAAGTTCTTGGCATCTAATGGGTCCTCGAAATGCTTACTAAGCTAATTGGAACTGTCTCAAAGATAAGAAACTCACTCTTTGAGATTCAGAAAAAGGTTTAGCCTTGCTGATCAGAGCCAAACTCAAGACCTAAGAACTGGTAGCTATCTGCTAAACAGCATGAGACTTATCAAGAACCTTACACCAAATGCATCAAGATGTAACCACATCCAGAATTTGCGGAACACCCCCCCCCATACTAGTCTTCCAAATGCTACTGAAAAGCTCACAGGAAGCCACAAATAGTCTGACTTGATTCCTTTGCTCTTCTTTTTAAAAAAAATTTTTTAAATTTTTTTATTGGTGCATTATATTCATACAACTTATTGGGGTAAAAAACTTGTGTGTACAAACATATACTCATCTCTGATTTAACCCCTACCCAAATCCCACCCCATTCCCTCCCCGTCCCTCCCTCCCTTGCTTGGCTTAGTGATTGACTTCGATATGTTTAAGTGCATTGTGAGCTTTAGAGATTTTCCTCTTCCCCCCTCCTTTCTCCTCCTTTAGGTTGTCTTGTTTGCTCCGCTTTTCTCCCTAACTCTCACATATTAGGAAAAGCATCTGATTTCTTATTTTTTGTGCCTGACTAATCTCACTTAGCATAATGTCCTCCAGTTCCATCCATTTCCCTGAAAATGACGTAATTGAGTTTTTTTTGATGGCTGAGTAAAATTCCATTGTGTACATATCCCACAGTTTTGTAATCCATTTTGATGGTGCATTGTAGTCATACATATTAATGGGGTGTAAGATGGTGGAGATACACATGCACACATCACCCAATTAGCCCTTACCCAATTCCCACCCAATTCCCCATCCCTCCCTCCTTTTCATGTTTGGCTTAGTGATTGACAATTTTTGTGTGTGGGTCTGGGATGGAACCCAGGGGCAGTCAACCTCCAAGCTACACCCTCTGCCCTATTATTTATTTCAAAACAGGGTCTCACTAAGTTGCAGAGGGCCTCACTAAGTAGCTGAGGCTGTCTGCGAACCGTGATCCTCCGAGCTCAGCCTCCAGCATGCTGGGATTACAAGTGTGCACCACCATGCCCGGCAAGTGATTGACATTTATATGTTTGTTAATGCACATCATGTACATTAGAGAATTTCCTTTGCTCTTCTAAACTGTAAGTTCCATGAGTTCTGGATTTTACCCCAAACCCTAAGTTAGTGTTTCTACAGGAATGGACAGGGTCAGAAAATGGCTACATTACCAGGCCCCTATTGAGTCTTGTCTAATTGCATATCTTGTTCCCATTTGCTCTTTCCTATAGAAAGTATTAACCCTCGCAGACATAGCTCCAGCTAGCACTCACCTTTGTAATTATCGTTTGGGAAGTCTCTCATTATTCATTATCATGCCACCATGCTACTCTCCAGTTGCCTCACGCGTCACAATTGTAATTTTACATTAGTCTAAATTTTTTTTTTTTTGGTACTGGGGGTGGAACTCAAGGGCATTTTACCTCCAGCTACACCCCTATCCCTACTTTTATTCTTTATTTCGAAACAAGGTCTTACTGGGTTGCAAATGGCCTCACTAAGCAGCTGAGGCTGTCTGCAAACCTGGATCCTCCTGTCTCAGCCTCCCCAATGCTGGAATGACAAGTGTGCACCACCACGCCCGGTTATACTAGTCTAAATTTTTTATTATTGTTTCACCCACTTACCAAGAAGCTGAAAAAGGACATTTTTGTTATCATTGTGATCTCAGCCTTTCATGCAGTGACCAAAACATAGTAGGTGCTTAATTACTACTTATTAACTGATTCAATGAATCACTCATTGGACAAGTATTAGATAGCCAAGGATTATTAAGAAAGAAAAATATAGAGGGGAGATAATTATTTTAAAGTCAACTAAATATATAAGGTAAGAATTTATTGAAAAATTTAAACTATGATGATCCAAGTAAAACTTCTTATTTTACCCAAAGATGAAGCTGAAGTTCAGAAAGGTGAATTGACTTAATGTAGTTCATAGAATCAGAGAGTGGTAGGCATCATCCTAAAAACCAGACTTCTTATTCAAATGTTCTTTCTATAAAAACACACATTCTTAAATACAAATAAATGATACACTCTGGTAAAAAATACAATAGATCCATTTAACTTTTTGTCAGCCTCAGTTTGCCAAAAATAAACAGAAATTGGCTGAGAATAAAGGGCATGTTGAATTTTAATTCATTTCAAAAGAGCTTGGAAAGTGTGTACAATCATTACATCTGCATATTTGTTATGATGAAATATATCAGAATGTGTCTTCAAAGTAAATTGAAAAAGAAAAATAAGTAAACAATTTTACTAACCCACGCTATGCAGAACTCAAAAACATTACTTATAATAACTGCTATTAATACTGGTCATGATAGTTGTAGCAAAAAGAAGCATGAGGAGACAGGCCATCTGCATGAAGATGGCTTCGGTAATGGGCTGATAAACGGTGACTCAGTGAGCACCTTGGGGGAAGTCATACCTTTGAAGCCAAGGGCACCAAATGCTTTCTACCCTCAATGTTTGCCAAGAGACAGCTGGCTCTGTGCACATTTCCATTAAGAACATAGGGCCCAAGGGTGATGCTAAATTTTCCTTTTACATGACTGAATGCCTTCTGTTTTGCGTAAAGTTGAGTGTACCTTCTGTAGACTAAATCATGCAAGCATGTTTACCAGAGCCTTAATAAAAACCATTTATTTTGTCTGCAACCAAACTATATGACAAACAAAATTTTGCATGATGTATAGAAAATAAAAATGAAATTCTACCCTGCTATTGAATAGACACTTCCATTTTGCCAGTCATGAGATGAAATTCTAAGGAGGTAGGTCACAGTCACATAGAATGGCATTACCAAGTCCATGACTGTTTCGGAACTTCATTTTCTTCAACTTTGAATTCTGTACCAGTGCACCTCTTGTATTCAACAAATAAGCAATCAAAAATAATGTGCATTTACTGGACACTCTAATAGATCATATTTAAGTATGCTGAAAAAATTAATGAATCTACAATGCTCTCTATCTACTTTGAAAATGTATCAAGTCCTAATTTATACAAAATGACTTCAAATTTGTGTGCTTTACTAATTTATTTATAAGATTTGATAAAATTGACCATATGGAATTGGCATTGGGTAGACAAAATAACATACCTATGCCATTTTTAAGACACATATACTTCTTTTCTCCTTCTAATTTCTCTTCTCTATATATTTCATGTTAGCTGAAGTATGCTGTCTTAACTCAGCAAATATACATCTACTGCCTTATTGAGGATCCCTTTATTACGTTGCTTAGAATTATCTTAACTGTGCTGTTACTGATTTAGTGGGAGAATAATACAGAGACAAATTTTAATGACTCAAATCAATGGATGCATTTTTCTGGAACATGTTATCAAAATAGTTGCTGATACAGAAGAAAAAGGAAAGGAACTCTTATTTTAACAAATAGATAAACATTGCCAGTGTCTGTTGACTATTGGCAAAATGGTCAATCAACAGAGAAGAGAGAAAAGTACTATCCATGGTATTTGGTATAGAGAGTGGTGGTAGAAATAGTAGGGGAGTTTTATGAAAACTGGATGTAGAAATAAGACTGTTTGTTTCTTGTTGCTGGGCTAAGAATGAAGATGCAGAGAACTGTAATTAACAGTTCAAAGCAAATGGAGACAGCAACATTGCTAGGCAGGCAAAAAATGGTAATTGCAAACTGTAACTTACTCCACTAGTTAATTGGACTAAGAACCGACATTTGAATCATCTTGCATGAGTCAGCTCTAGTCTAATGGGCTTGCTTTTTAAAATCTGAAGACAGAATATTTTCAGTAGACTTCCAAACGATGTGTGTCCCCAATATTTTCCGATTAATTATGTTTGTGACTTTGAAAGATGATAAGTGTTAGATTTATGTGTTTATATCTGTCATCCTTTTGTAATTAGCTATTCACATGGACGAATAAGCAGGTTAAGATGTGTTATTACTCTTAAAAAAGCAGGCAAAGTGACACATTTGGTTAGCCCTAAATCACTCTACAAAATTTATTGCTCTTTTTTTTAATGCTAGACTATTTCATGAGGGTAGGTTAAGATTTTGATGTAACAAAATGGTTTTAATTCATTCATTTTAGTAAACTAAAATTAAGTGTCCAAGTCTGTGGGGTCTATAGCACGTGAACTTTCATAATGGCTTTGAACTTGAATGCTGGTCATAGGAGAATTTTTTTTCTAGTTTCATTTCAGATTGAATTGTATCTTGAGGAAAGATGTTTTTCTGCACATTGCAGCAACTTCCAAGGAAAGGTGCCATTGCCAGGCTTAGAAAAGCAATGAAGAGATGGATCTCAAATCATATTTAAAATTAGGAAAAGAATTAACATAGAAATGATTTGGTAAACACGTTTATCAGTTTATCAAATGTAAGTTTTTTTGGTCTCACCAGCTATTAGGGCTCACTCTTCACTTATGTAGTCATATAATAAAGTTCAATAAATAATTTTTTAATGTTAATTCAGAACTGTTCAATGAAGTAACATGAGTTAAGAATATATTATATATGTTACTGTATATATGTATATATTGGTGTTTAGGTTCTTTATATATGTGTTGAATATAATATATATATACACACACACACACACACACACACACACACCATACCATTTTTCCATTCATTCAGTTTTTATTAGATGCAACACACATACAAAAAAAAATACTAAAACGTGTTTTAGCAAATGATGACCACCAATAATACACAGAGGAAGTAGCAATTTGGCATGCTAATTATCAAACTGTTTACTCCTTTACTAAACTTTTATTGCATCTCCTATAACTGTCAGTGGCACCACTGGCACTCCAAGTAAAGACTGGACTCAATTAGTCTCTCAAAGTAGAATATACTGAGTAATATTGTGACATGTCTACTCAGTAAACAATTAAAATCCACAGTTAATTATTTTAAATTATTGTTTGGTAATACAAATAGGAAAAATATTCTATGCAATACAATTATCTTGTCTCCCATGATTATGATAATAGTAATTTTCCATAGAAATATAAGAAATCTATTAGTAATACCTAAGTTAAAGATCACTTTCAATGTAAATATCACGTGGCATTCGAAATTTGGTCAAAATACATGTTTGACAAAGTAAAATATTTTGGTGAGTTGTTTTTTTGCATTTTGGAAATGAGAAGATAAAAATATTTGCTAGTCCCTTTTTGAATAAATTTTTCTGTGTGTGGTACTGGAGTGGAACTCAGGGACTTTTCTACCGCCAGGCTATACTCCCAGACCTATTTTATATTTTATTTTGAAACAGGGTCTCACTAAGTTGCTGAGGGCCTCACTCAGTAGCTGAGGCTGGCTTCGAACCTGTGTGATCCTCCTGTCGCAGCCTCACAAGCTCTGGGATTACAAGCGTGCGCCACCACACCCGGCTTGAATAAAACTTTAAAACAGCAATTAAATGGTTTCTCCAAATACTCATGGGAAGTGCTAACAGGAGTAGGCTCAGGATAAAGGTCTATCATGATCAAGCTGTGTTTTAATGAGTCAATATGATACAGTCTGATTGAAGTCTGCTATCACTAAGCAATGGACCTGAGTGACCTTTTATTTTAACATAGATGCTTCAAGAAATAGACTCTTAATTACCACTTCAAAGAAATTTATATACAATCAATTTTAATATACTTCCTGTCACCTTTTATGTACTCAATGTGCAGCCTAACACTTGTCACCTATAATAACTAAAGCCCACTCATTCAAATTTTCATTTGAAATGCATTCAAATTTTATGCCACCATAAAATTACCCTGAAATACATAAAGTTCCTATTTAATGTCTTAAAAGTTCAAATGCCTCCTAAAAAAAACATTCAATTATTTTAGCAGAGTTTAAAATATTAAGGTTTATGGCTCTTTAATCCACTCATTTTGATTTTCTTTAATCTCTCTGCATTTCTTGCTCTTTTATTTAGCCCATCAAAACCAAGTGGGGAGTATATAAACATGGAATTCAATGAGTATCACCAAAAACTCTATTTATGTACCATAATGGGAATTTTAGAATTGGCCTCTTTGTGATTAACGTGCAGAGCTTAGAATGTAGGATCAGCTAATGTGGACTCCACCAAAAACTCTATTTATGCAATATAATGGGAATTTTAGAATTGGCCTCTTTGTGATTAACGTGCAGAGCTTAGAATGTAGGATCAGCTAATGTGGACTCCTCAGCATCTTGTCTTTCACTGGTGATATTATAGATGGATTTTAAGTTATCATTTGTGCCATGTGTTGAAATAGAGGCAGACTATTTAGTAGTGTTAATCAGATTAGTATTTCTTCCAAAGGCTTTTTCTTTATTACAAAAGAAAAAATAAAACTAATACAATTATTGTAAGACCTAACATCTGCCTCTCCAAAACAAGAGAGACATCTAGAAGCAGAATTCCGTTCCACATGGTTGATTGGCTTCATCTATCCATACTCAAATCTCTTTAGAGCAAGCTTTCTCATGAATAAGGAAATTCAAAGTGAAAAATTTTCCTGCTTCAATTTAAGGCCATACCCATCATGGTTGAGCAAAATGAGACCCAAAGATAAATTGACTTGACCTAATTAGAGAGCAGCAGATAAACTTATTGAACTGAAATTGTCAGAGCTAAGACTTGTATTAGACTTAGAATTAAGAAACTGGTTCTTTGCTCAAGAAAACCATTACTTTTTATATTCATGGTGAAGGATCAAGTATTTAGAAGAGAAAAAGAAAAAATATATAGGATGATTCCTGTAAGAGTCAGTGTATATCAAGACCAGATTATAAAACCTAATCACAAGGAAACACTCAGGAACTGACTAGGATTTTATGGGAATATAATTTGGGATGCTTTCACATTTTGCAGTTAATATGAATGTCTCTCACCTCCCAGTTGAATTACTCATTCGCAAACATGAAATATATTGCTAATTTTTAAAGAAAATAATGACACTATTAACTATATTACCTGCTCTTCAATAACTAGAGACCACTGAAAAAGTCCCAAGAATATCCAAATAGTGGTTATAGTCTTGCTATTTAGAACAACCTTGAACAGGTCAGTCACTGACTTTCTCTAGATCTCAGTTTCCTCCCTATTCAGTGGGCTTGATGATCTTTGTGGCTTCATTGGATAGTTTTTGTAAGTCTACTTTTTAATCCTTGAAAATATTATAGTTTTACCAGCTTCCATTTACTCAAATCCAACTTGCAAACTTTCCAAGTGAAGTATCTTCCATTCTGAATAGCAAAGGAAAATATAAATTCTCTCTTTGAAGTCTTGTAATATATCTCACAGTGCTTAGGTTTTTTGAAGTTCATCATTTTATGATAAAAATTCATATACTTTCTTAACCTGTATTAGATGCTATGTTGATATCAGTGTGTGATATAAAACCAACCTCACTCTAAAGTATAAGCAAGAAGATGCACTAGATTTATACTTGACTTACCTTACACATGCCAGGCTTTCTTATACCCCAAGAGTTTGGATCCGGAAGAGCAGGCCAACATGAAAATTGAGGGCCTATGTCTACGGAATCAGTGAGGACTTCCCCAATGCCATTCCTCAGGCTTCACTTTTTTTATTTCTTTTCTCTTTACTTTTCTTTCCTTTTCTTTTCTTTTCTCTTATAGGGCTGGGAATTGAATCCACGGGCACTCTGCATCCAAGCTACACCCTCAGCCGTATTTTACTTTTTATTTGTTTTTTTTTCTTTTAAAATATTTATTGGTGCATTATATTCAAACATCATATTGGGGTAAAAAAACATGGGTGTACAAACATGTACTCATCGCTGATTTAACCCCTACCCAATTCCCACCCTATTCCCTCCCAGTCTCTCCCTCCCTTGCTTGGCTTAGTGATTGACTTCGATATGTTTAAGTACATTGTGTGTTTTAGAGATTTTCCTCTTCCCCCCTCCTTTCTCCTCCTTTAGGTTGTCTTGTTTGCTCCTCTATAGGATTTCCTCTTTCAAGAGTTCCTCCTATGGCCCATTTCTCCCTAACTCTCACATATTAGGGAAAGCATCTGATTTCTTATTTTTTGTGACTGACTAATCTCACTTAGCATAATGTCCTCCAGTTCCATCCATTTCCCTGAAAATGATGTAATTGAGGGTTTTTTTGATGGCTGAGTAAAATTCCATTGTGTACATATCCCACAGTTTTGTAATCCATTCATCTGTTGATGGACATCTTGGCTGGTTCCATAGTTTGGCTATGGTGAATTGTGCAGCTATGAACATAGATGCACATGCATTAGTTTGGTAGTTTGGTTTCCTATCTTTTGGGTAGATACCCAGAAGTGGTATTGCTGGATCAAATGGTATATTTGTTCCCATTCTTCTGAGGATTCTCCATACTGTTTTCCAAAGTGGTTGCACTAATTTGCAATCCCACCAACAATGTCTTAGAGTTCCCACTTCTCCACATCCTCGCCAGCATCTGTTGTTTGTGTTTTGAATGATTGCCATTCTAGTTGGAGTTAGGTGAAATCTCAGGGTAGTTTTGATTTGCATCTGTCTGATTGCCAGTGATGTTGAGCATTTTTTCATGCATTTATTGGCCATTTGAATTTCTTCTTTTGTGAAGTGTCTATTTAGTTCATTTGCCCACTTTGTTATTGGATGCTTTGTTTTCTTAGTGTTGAGTTTCTTGAGTTCTCTGTATATTCTAGATATTAGTCCTCTATTGGAGGTGTAGGTAGCAAAAATCTTCTCCCATTCTGTTGGCTCTCGATTGAGGTTCTTGTTAGTTTACTTTGCTGAACAGAAGCTCTTCAGTTTCATGCAATCCCATGTATTGATTTGCCTTTTAATTTGTTGTGCCTTTGGGGTCTTGTTGAGGAAATGTTTATCTGTGCCTATGTGTTGCAGTGTTGGACCTAATGCCCTCTTCAAGGAGCTTCAAGGTCTCTGGTTTAATTTCTAAGTCTTTGATCCATCGTGAGTTGACTTTTGTTACAGGGTGAAAAAGTGGGATTAATTTCCAATTTTCCTCATATGGTTAACCAGTTTTGCCAACACCATTTGTTGAAGAGGCTATCTTTTTTCCAGTGTATGTTTTTGGCCCCTTTGTCAAAAATCAATTGGCAGAAAGTGTGTGGACTTGTTTCTGGGTCTTCTATTCTGCTCCATTGGTCTATATATCTGTTCTTTTGCCAGTACCATGCTGTTTTTATTACAATGGCTTTGTAGTATAGTTTAAAGTCAGGTATTGTGATTTCTCCTGCGTGGATTTTGTTGCTGAGAACTACCTTGGCTATTCTGGGCTTTTTGTTATTCCAGATAATTTAAGGACTGATTTTTCTATGTCTGTGAGGAATGATCTTGATAATTTAATGGGCATTGCGTTAAATCTGTAGATCACTTTTGGGAGGATGGCCATTTTAATGATATTTATTCTGCCAACCATGAACATGGAAGATCTTTCCATCTTCTAAGATCTTCTTTGATTTCTTTTTTCAGTGTTTTATAATTTTCTTTGTAGAGATCTTTTACCTCCTTGGTCAAGTTTATTCCTAAGTATTTTATTTTATTTTTTCGGGGGGAGATCCTGAGTGGAAGTGTTTTCTGAATTTCTTTTTCAGTGGATTTATGGTTGGTGTACAGGAAAGCTTCTGATTTTTTAAGATTGATTTTGTATCCAGATACTTTGCTGAATTTGTTGATCAGTTCTATAAGCCTTTTGGTTGAGTTCGTTGGGTTTTCTAAATATAGTATCATGTCATCTGCAAATAGTGAAAGCTTGAGTTCTTTTTTTTCCTATTTGTACTCCTTTGATTTCCTTTTCTTGCCTTATTGCTCTGGCTAGAGTCTTTAGTACTTTATTGAAAAGAAGTGGTGATAGTGGACATCCTTGTCTCATTCCAGTTTTTAGGGGGAATTCTTGAAGTTTTTCCCCATTTAATATGATATTGGCAGTGGGCTTATTGTAGATTGCCTTAATAATGTTGAGATATGTTCCTTCTATTCCAATTCTCTGCAGTGTTTTTATCATAAATGGATGTTGAATTTTATCAAATGCTTTTTCAGCGTCTATTGAGAGGATCATGTGATTTTTGTCTTTGATTCTGTTTATATGATGAATTACATGGATTGATTTTCATATGTTGAACCAGCCTTGCATCCCTGGATGAACCCTACCTGGTCATGGTGTATGATTTTCTTGATGTGGTTTTGAATACATACTGCTAGTATTTTGTTTAATAGTTTTGCATCCAAGTTCATCAGAGATATAGGCCTGTAGTTTTCCTTCCTTGTACTTTTTATTTGAACATTGAGTTTCAGTAAGTTGTAGAGGGCCACCATAAGTTTCTGAGGTTGGCCAGGAACCACAATCCTCCTTTCTCAGCCTCCCACTTACGGGGATTACAGGTGGGCGCTAAGCACCTGGCTCATCAGACCACACTTTTGAGGATCGCTTTCATATCTTCCATCTAAGCTGACAATGGCTCAGGGTGTGAACTAGAAAGGGCAAAGACATGGGGTTTGGGGGTCTGTTTTTGCGCTTAAATTTTAGTTCTACCACTTGTGATTGGTACAGTCTTGGGCAAATCACTAATATCTCTGCCATAGTTTCCTCTTCTTTAAAAAGAGAATAATAATATTCTCACTTCTTAGATTATTATATTACCATCTATGAGTTAATATGGAGGAAATTTCTTGTGACTGTGACTGGAACATAGTAAATATCATGTAAATATAAACTATTACTTTCATTATTATTGTTTTGATAAATGCAAAGTTATTATCCTGGAAAATTAGATAAATAGGCTCTTTGTACAGTCCTGCCTACTCCATCCTCTCCCCAAACACTGTCCATCCCAATAATGATGTAGAAATTGCCAAAATTTTTCAAGGTCAAGCAAAACAAATAATTTGAAATACACAACTAAAGTAGTACATTTACTAACTTAAGTTATAGAGGATAGTTGGACAGAAAAAGGACAGACTTCAGAAGACATATTAAGAAATATAAACACAAAAGAAAACCATACTTGAGAAAAACCATGCCAGACACAAAGACAAAAAAACCATGATTTCACTCCTGTGAAATCTAAGAAAGCTAGATTCATAGATCCAGAGAGCAGAACAGTGGTTTCCAGAGGCCAGGGCCCACAGGACAGTGCTTAGGGAGACATTGCTGCACTGAAACAAAGTCACAGAGAGGAGTAAGGGCTGGTGTTTTACTGCACAGAGGGTGATATCCCTATAATCCAAAATAGAAGATTTTTAATGTTAACATCACAAAGAAATGGTGAATGTTTAAGATGATAGAGAATTTAAGTATCTTTAGCTGATCAAAACACAGTGTATAAATATACCAAACCATTACACTGTAGCCCGGGAAGATGTACAATTATTATTTGTCAATACAACTTTTTATTTTTATTTTTTGCAGGTCTAGGTATGGAACCCAGGGGCATTCGACCTCAAAGCTACACCCCCTGCCCTATTTTTTATTCTTTATTTTTGAAACAGGGTCTCACTAAGTTGTGGAAGGCCTCACTAATAGTTGAGGCTGTCTGCGAACAGTGATCCTCCAGTCTCAGCCTCCTGAACGCTGGGATTAGAAGCGTGTGCCACTCTAAAAGGCATCAATACAACTTTTTAAAGTTATTTTTCATGGATGTAAAACCTATAAACACTTCACTGTGATTTCAGTGTATTATTTCTGACTAGAGGAATAATTTTTGTTAAAGAAAACTTTAAAATAGAGAAATATAATGAAGTACTTTAATCACCAATAATTCCATCTGTTAACACTTTTGTGTGTTTTTTTAAATTGCTCCATAATTTTTTCCATTTTTGCTTGTATATGTTTTAGTATCTAGCTTTTCTTTCATGTCAAAATTTTATAGGGAAATTAAATATGTATACCACTATATTTAATACATTTAAAGTAAATTATATTTTAATATGTTTAGATAAATATGCTTATTACTCTTAAAACATTTCCTTTTTTGTGGTACTGGGGATGGAACCCAGTACCTTCTACCTCTGAGCTACACCTCTAGACCTATTTTATATTTTATTTGGAAACAGGGTCTCACTAAGCTGCTGAGGCTGGCTTCGAACTTAAGATCCTTCTGTCTCAGCCTCCAAAGTACTGGGATTACAAGTGTGTGCCACAACACCAAGCCAATTAAAACATTTCAATAGCTATATTCTTTAAATATTATCCCACTGTCATATATTATATGCATTTCATATTTTTCTTCTATTTAAATATTTCTGGAAAACATTACATACAAATGTCTGTTACAGCTCAAATGATTTCCACAGGCTAGTTTCCTACAAACCCTAGAAGTGAAGCGTCTGAATTAGATTATGTGGATAGATATACACTTTGTGTAGATACACATTGCCCAGTCACTTCTCCATCAAGACTATAGGAGCATTCACATCCCTCCGCACCTGTGCCAACACTGTCCTGAAAGCTCATCTTCCAAGTGGTCTATGGAAAATGGGCAGTGGACCTGAAGGAGGCCAGAGGGGGAAGGAAGACTGGAGGAGAGAGATACCTCAATGGTCATGATGTACAGACACAAAGCTAATCAATGTGTTGAGCACAGGAAAGTGAGGAGAGTGTAAGGATGGGGTGGGAACTGGGAGAAGGCTCAAAAAGTCCTGTGTGCACGTGTGCCTCCATCATCCTGAACTTCAAGACATATGACTACAAGGTACCAATAAAAAAGGGGCGGTGGTATTTCTCTTTGCCTGTGCCTGACATGTAGAGGACTCAATAAATGCTGGGGACATGAGTAGTGTGGTTCTTGCACCTTATTTTCACCATCATCTGAATTTGTATGTATTTAAGCTATGCTACACTTGGACTGCTTCATATAGTATGTGATAAAGATGAGTAGGAAATGCAGTAAATCCAACACCTTTGTGTAAGGACCACAAATCTGAAACCACTGAAAGAGCTGCTAAACAATTCCCTAATTGTTTTCCTTTTAGAGAATTAACAAAAATATTATTTACACCAAGAGAGCAATCATGCTTACTATAAAAGTAATTTTGCTCAAATGAATTAGAGCTTCTAATGGAAATTCTGGCTAGAGGCCAGAGGAAATACTTGGACACAATCCTGTCTAGATACTGGAGACAGAAACCTAACCAATTGCTTCATCTTCTCCAGAAATGGCATTGATCACTTGGGCGTAAGAAACACTATGTTTTGATTATGCTTAGAAGATTCCAGTGACCATCACTAAAAGCAAAGTGAAAAGGTAGTAAAAGGAATAGCAATGATCCATGAGCCTACACTGAGCTAGACAATAATAAATAACAGTAGGACTTGACAAGTCATCTGAAAATGAGTAAGCAGCTCTTCTTAATATTTTTCAAATCTGTACTCACTGCCCCTCTTCGGTTCCTGCCCTGTTCCTCTCACCGGCTTTATGGTAACAGTCTCTTGAGCATCACCCAGTGGCATTTCCTCCCTGCCATCCCATTCTTTCAGCCCTTATCATGTGTGCACTAATATATTCTCCACGCTGCTTGCTTATAGCTCTTTAGATTAAAAAAATAAAATCCAGAGCTGGGCATGGTGGCGCACGCTTGTAATCCCCGTGCTTGGGAGGCGGAGACAGGAGCCTCACTGGCTTAAGAGACCCTGTTTCCAAATAAAAATATAAAATAGGTCTGGGAGTATAGCCCAGAGGTAGAAGGGCTTCCAGGAACCCCAGTACCCCCCCCCACACACAAAATAAATAAAATAAAATCCAGTAATGTCATTTCCCTGTTTAAGATCCATTGACTTTAGGAGAAAAAGAACTTAAGTCTGTAGATCTCCCATTATCTATCACAGTGTTTTTTTCTATTTTAATTTACTTTCATTTGTGCATAGTAATTGCACATCATAAGAGTGACAAGAACATAAATGCACACAGAGCTTGGTGTGTTTCCCTCTGGAGCCCACTCCACTCCCTCCCCTTCCCCATACATGGCTTTGAGGTTGGTAATGATGATTTCGTACATGTGCACAGCGTTACTTGAACTGTTGCCTGCATCAGGTCTCCTCCCTACCCTCTTGCCTCCTCCATCACTCCACTGGATTCTCTCCTGCCTCAGCTAAAGTCTCTTTTCTAACCCAATTTCCCTCTAGCTTCCACATATGAGAGAAAACATACAACCATTCACTTTCTGAGACTGACTAATCTCACTTAGCATAATATTGTCTAGTTCCATCTATTCCAACAGCCTAAATTATGGAACTAGTCTAGGTGTCCATCCGCAGAATAATGGATTACAAAACTGTGTTCTGTACACACAATGGGATTTGACTCAGCTAGCACAGTGGTTTGGAAGTTTGGTGCATCCAAGAATCATCTGAAGGGCTACTTTAATCAGCAGAGAGAAGTCTAGGACATGCATTTCTAGTAAATTTTCTATTCATTATGCCACACTGCTCAATATGATGTTCTCAAATCCCTGAGTCTGGCCAGGTTGATTCTTCTATCTGGCATGTCTGTCTCCTCTGCCCACAGGCAAACCACTCTGCCCCTTGTGCTGTGTGCTCCTGTGATAGTACCAATATTCTTCTCTCTCATTGTGCCCTGATCACATCGTGTGTTATTTACACTCCATGGTGAGGTTCTGGAAGGCTATTTCTGATCTTTTTATACTCAGGGCCTAGTAGAATGCCTATTCCCTGGCAGGAAGGCATTTGAATGCTTCAGGCATAAGGACTCTAATACCTGGACAACTGGTCCACTACAGTGATATTTTTGTATCCCTCTACCCTTAGTGAGTAGTTGAAGATTCTCAAAGAAAAGGGCCCATGTTCTAGAAATACAAAAATGGAATAGATTTTACCTCACTTGTTAAATTACAGAGAAAACACAAAGTGGAGAGAGTTAAGGAAGAGTGCAGCCTCAGCCTTTGGATAACCAGAGAGAGTGAAGACAGCAAGCCAGTCTCAGTTTCAGAGAGGTCTGCAGGATGCTCCTAGGCAAATATTTTGATTCTCTAGTTTATCTAGATAATATGTGTGTGCTTTAATTTTTAATGCCACATAACTTTCATCTAATCGCACTCTGCTTGGTATAGCATAGAAGATGCAAAGATTCGGATCCTTGTTAAACATATGAAAGCATGATTATATTTCAACCCAAAGTGAAGGTCTGCAAAATAGCATCTAGCTGTAAATACAGATGTCAAAGTCTACTACAGAGCTGGTTTATAGCACTGTCATCAGCCAAATAAAATACTTCCATTCCAATTATACTCAGAAAGAAAATCTAATTCCCAAAATGTAATGAGTTTTTTATACTTCCAATGCTAAGAACTTTTTATTAAAATGTCTTTCTACTGTTGTATTGATTTGGCTTGTACTCAAAAGCTCTTAAAGGGCAATAGTTAAGAATTAAGCATTTTAGTCCAGTTAGACTTCTATTAAGACCAAACTACATCTAGAGAATTGTTGTGCTAAAATATTAAATGCAAAGCTCAACCTCCCTATGTTAAATAAATATTGTAACTATTAGGATCAATTTTTAGAAAATCATTCTTACTGTTGTCAGTATTTTCTGCATTTAGGCTAGACATGGCTTATATATCACCGAGTTAACCTAAATGATTTAGCATTTATCATACATGTTAAAGAGAACTCAGATGAACATTTTCACATCGACTCTATTGACTGCATTATAGTCTTATTTTAATCCTAGAACTATATACTATCAATACTGTTAAAAAAACAGGCAGCAAATCAGTAGCAGTTGAATGAAAAGTTGTTTGCCAAGTTTACAATCGTATTTTTGTGGCAGACACACTCAGCTGTTTCTGATTCATTAGCTCTGTATTGTCCTCAAATATTAGGAGCTAAAATGAATCTAAAAATAATTAAAATAGTCTTTGATGAAATATGCATCACTACCATAAGGTGATTTCAGATTTGTTTCTAATTTTTACTTGTTTCATTTAGTAGTAGTATACTCACAGAAAAGATATACCAGTAAATTACAAGTTCTATTGCCCAGCTAGAATTGGGCTTTGCTTATCCCCATTGTTGAGACAAACCCTTTAGGATTCTCTAGTCACTTTAGCCACTTTCAGTAATTGGTTCTTTCTTCACTTTTTCTGTGTTCTAATAAGCTGCTAGATCCAAGCCTTCCTCAAGGGGAAGAGATTCTACGATACTGTGAACATCAGGAGGCAGGGATGATCCAAGCCACATACACATGGACTACCATAACTCCCCATTGAGTTTTCATAATTTTTTTCTCTGACTCCTATAAGATCCTATTTACTTTAGCCGGGCGTGGTGGCGCACACTTGTAATCCCCACGCTTGGGAGGCGGAGACAGGAGGATCGCTCAGGTTCAAAGCCAGCCGCGCTGGTGTAAGAGACCCTGTTTCAAAAATATAAAATAGGTCTGGGAGTGTAGCCCTGAGGTAGAAGAGCTTCCAGGAACCACAGTACCACCAAAAAAAAATATATATATGTGTATATGTATATATATATATATACTTACTTTATCATCTCTCGAGTTCACGCAGAGTACAATTCTACTTTTTAGTATGCTTACTATATTAATGAACATAATACCAGAGTAAACCTTCAAAATGACACTCCAAACTTAAAATCCCCTATAATTTTCTATCACAGAAAGATTTTGGATTAAAGTACATCTTTTAAAAGGTATTCTTACTTTAAATATAAGAGGCTATAAAAGCTTAAAACTGTAATATTTTTTAAAACGTCTTAAATAGGTGCTACTGGCTTGACAGTTTATAAGGTTCATCTTCTGCTTTTTGAGGTAGTGCTGTTGAAATCACCATTTTGTGCATGCTGGGCAAGCATTCTACTACTGAGCTATACCCTCAACTCCTAAACTGCACCGATTTTTAGTTTTAATTTTTTTTGGTTTTCCTTTCCTTCAACCTTGTAAATCAAGTTACCGATGCATATACTTTTTACATCAAGCAGAGGCTCTTGGTCTCTAACACCCTCTCAGGATCTAATGATGCCCTTTAACAAATGTGGAAGGGAGAATGAAGAGCCTGTGGTGATGTGGATGTTAACTGGAACTTAAAGACAGATTACCTCTTGATAAACACTATTCTGCATAAAATAACCACTTCACTATAAACGTGAAGAGCTACAGGTAAGGTGGAATAGAATAAATTTTAGGAATGGGTAGAAAAGAGACATAAAGGAAAGACAAGGAAACAAAATTTTCTTTGTAAGTTCCTCATATTTCTTCAGCCCTGCCACTCTCAAATTTCTGTGAAATCCATTAATGGACCTATGCACTATGAATTAACCTCCCAATAAACAGTTTAAGCAAAGAGAGAGACAATATTATGAGAAAACTACAATTTAGGGGATGTCTCAAACATTATCTATTGATCAGAAAATGGAGACCCCTAAGCCTAAGAATCCTGAGAATGGCCAGAGCACCATAACCTGTCTTGAGATCACTTTATTTAGGTCAACCTCACATACCTTACCTAACCCACTCTTCACCCAGTTTCCTTTAAAAGAAGATCCAGGAACCCCGATAACCGTAAACCATCTGCAGATCACCAGATTGATGTCACTCCTACCTACCCTCCCACAACCACCCTTCACCAGGCCAGAGCACCATAACCTGTCTTGAGATCACTTTATTTAGGTCAACCTCACATACCTTACCTAACCCACTCTTCACCCAGTTTCCTTTAAAAGAAGATCCAGGAACCCCGATAACCGTAAACCATCTGCAGATCACCAGATTGATGTCACTCCTACCTACCCTCCCACAACCACCCTTCACCAGGCTTCCTTTAAAAGAGTAGGTGGGGACCTTCGTCTCACCCTCAAGATGGCCACATTCCTACCTGGTGTGTCTTTATTGCTTTCTTAAATAACTCTTTGTGCTTCTGCTGGCACGCACTCAGATTCTTTTCTGTCATGTATGTCAAGGTCTTCACGTGCCCTGAATCGAGCTCCCCCTCCCTCTGGGAACTCTAAACAACCCCTTTGTGGAGATATCTCTTTTCCCATGGCAAATCAGGTGAGTACTGGTGAATTGGGTTAAAGGATTTAGAGGGTAAAATCCTTTTGTTAGATACACATGAAATTATTTCAATCCAATGTGCCTTAAGTTGTTACTGATGTTCAAGTGGACTAAGTAAGCTCAGTATTTTCTCAGTCATTGTTGACTTGAAAAGCTAAAGCTTAGCTAGTCCTTATTAATGCTCAAGGGGTAGCAGGTGAATTACTTTTGCCCGAAAAGGTATTTCAACTTTGAGATTTCTCAAAACACATAAATCAATCTTCACAAGCAATTCATCAAAAGGCCAAAAAAAGTGGCAAGGATACTCTATAACCAAACCTCTGACAAATCTTAGCTTATATTTTAAACCATTTTGTTAATATATTATTAACATACAAAAGGCTATATATATTTAATGTGTAAAACTTGATGGGTTTACCGGGCATGGTGGCCCACGCTTGTAATCCCAGTATTTTGGAGTCTGAGAGCAGAGGATCCCGGTTTGTGGAGAGCCTTAGCTACTGAGATAGGCCCTTCTCAACTCAGTGAAACCCTGTTTCAAAAATAAAAAGACTAGCTGGCCGTGATGGCACACGCAAAATCATCCCCGCGCTTAGAAAGCAGAGACAGGAGGATCGCGCAGGTTCGAAGCCAGCCGCCCTGGCTTAAGAGACCCTGTTTCCAAATAAAAAAATATAAAATAGGTCTGGGAGTGTAGCCCGGAGGTAGAAGGGCCTCCAAGAACCCCAGTTCCACCTAAATAAATAAATAAATAGATAAATAAATAAATAAATAAATAAAGACTAAAAAATAGGGCTGGGAGTGTAGCTTGCAGGTACAATGCCCCTAAGTTCCATCTCCAGTACCACAAGAAACAAAAACAAAACAACAAAAAAAAAACTGATGGGTTTAAGGTTATATATTGTGGAACCATCACAATTTATGACATAAACCTATCCATTACCTCCAAAATTTTATCTTGCTCTTTTATTTAAAAGATGCTACCTATATGAATCTAAAATAGTCACATTCATAGACACAGAGCAGAATGGTGGTTTCCAGGGGCTGCAGGGAGGGTGTTAGCCAGAGGGTAAAATTTTTCTATTATAAAAGATGAGTAAATCCTAAAGAGATATTATACCTCATAATGCTTATACTTAGCAATGCTCTATTGCATACTTAATGTGTGAAGAGGGTATATCTTAGTTGATCTATTCTTTTCACAAAATATAATAATAATGGGTTTTTGTTTTGTTTTGTTTTGTTTTGTTTTTTTGGTGGTACTGGGGTTCCTGGAAGCCCTTCTACCTCTGGGCTATACTCACTCCCAGACCTATTTTTTAAAATATTTTTATTTGGAAACAGGATCTCTTAAGCCAGCAAGACTGGCTTCGAACCTGCACAATCCTCCTGTCTCCGCCTTCCAAGCGTGGGGATTACACGCGTGTACAATAATGTATTTTTATTTTTATTTTTTATTTTTAATGTATTTTTAAATGATGTACTCAAGAACTGAAAACTAAGGAAGGAACTTTGGAGAAAGAGATCTCAAGAAACTGGAGGCTGACAAACGAAAGTGACTATAGCATTTGCAAACTGAGAAGATGCAGAGACTACTAGCCTGCATGAGAACCAGGCACTGCTGTGTGCAGGGAGCGGGTGGTAAGGACCTGTCTCACAGTGCCTCATTCACAGTGTGGGCAGCTGCTGCCACTGTTGAAATTACTAGATGAAAGCATATTTAAGATGGAGACTCACACTAATAGTTTCTTCTCTCTTCTTTTAGGCAGAGGCAAATATGAACATAGTTCAAATCAGTCCCTAAAGGACAGAGTCCCTGTGCCCCTTTGTTTCCCAAGAAGCTCTCTTCCAGACCACTTGATGCATAAAAAATAATAACAGTAAACAATGTACTTAACATGTTCTGATATTTAGAAAGAATACAAAAATGTAGCAGAGCCTTGTAGGTCTGTGTTTAGGAATCTTGCCTCACTTGAATAACATCTTTAATTACTTTTTATTATACTGGAGGATTTGTATGTGACTGCCATCCTTTGTAATAGAATTTTCTTACTGTTTATTTAAGAATCCATATACTGAGTGAGGCTTGTAAAACTAAGCTACAAAGCAATCTAATTACTTCCCAGACCTGGCACATATCTGCTTACTTCGAATGAGTCCTGTCTAAAGCACCTTTGGGCAGGGCTGGAGCAGGGGGGGCTTGTTATTGAAAGCAGAAGCATGTTCAAGGCAGGAGCCTTGGTGACTACTAGCTTATGAGGAATTCCAAATGTTTCTTGGCAATAATAAATAGCATCCCAAAGGAAATGTTTACATGCAACTATAGTCAACCAAGGATGCAAAGAGAAGAACCACAATTCTACATGCTTCTTATTTAAAATAAATAAATAAAGCCAGCTATGATGGCACATGCCTGTACTCCTAGTGCTTGGGAAGCTGAGACGAGAATCACAGGCTCCAGGCCAACCTCCACAACTTAGCAAGACT
Source organism: Muscardinus avellanarius (assembly GCF_963383645.1). Lineage (NCBI taxonomy): Eukaryota > Metazoa > Chordata > Mammalia > Rodentia > Gliridae > Muscardinus > Muscardinus avellanarius. The sequence continues at coordinate 88,543,113 of NC_137789.1, read as the reverse complement.
ATATATATAGCTGGGGAAATAGCTCAGAAGTAGAATGTCCCTGAGTTCAATCCCCAGTACCACAAAAAACATAATAAATAAAAGGCAATTGACATCTACTAGTAAAGCTAAAAAGGCACTTCAGTATCAGGAAAGTTATTTCACTATAAAACTGGAATGAAAGGCATTATTTTCTATTTGTCTAAAAAAACTTTTAGCCCTAGTTTTAAACAAAATGGAACAGCATTAAGTTTCATTTCCTTAATTTCCAGTCCTTTTGATTTTGCATCCACCTAGTTAAGATTATTGGTACGTGTGCCTCTTTGCTAATCAGTACTAATTATCTCTACCTTAAAAAGATCAATAATGTCTGAAAAAACTGGGGAACTTTAAAATAGCAGTAAATGGTTCCAATAAGAGAAAAGCTGACTATGATATTCTCTACAAGGAAAAAGAGCAAATAAATTCCACAATTCAAATTTAAGGGACATTCTTTAGCTCAGTTTAAGAGACATAAATTTATAGGGCATATTCTTAACTCTGAGGTTAATTCATAAAGAAAGTTGTGTTAAGCAGTGCATCCCATGTGGGGGTAGTAGGTGCTCAACACAAGTTTGATTGAAACAGATACCAACAATAAAAAACAAGAAAAAAAAGTGGAGAAAATTGAGTAGAACTTTACAAAATAGGCATAATTTTAATAGGCAGAGATCTGGTAAAAAGACATTTTTACACAGAAGCCATGTTAAATGGAAATGTGTGTGGTACCCCACACAAAGGTACTAAAACAGAAAGATTCTGAGATTGTTAAAAATCCGTTTTCTGAAGCTATGAAGTAATTAAGTTATCGTGGGATAGAAACCCAGAACAATCAACATTTATTGCTTAACATTTTTATTTGGCATGGCATTCTGCACTTGACATACAGTATCGTGTTTAGGTCTCATCACATTTATAAAATTGTTCCTATTTTATAAATGAAGAAAGTGCAGTTAAAGAGAGGTCGAGCACCTTGCTGAGGGCTGAAGAACAGGGAGTGCTCAATCCAGATCAGATGGCTGATGCCCAGACAGGCCCTCCACCACCGTGGGGCCTTGCCTGGTGGGGTGGACATGAGTGCTGAAGCCCCCACAGGGGACCTCTGGAGCCTCTGCTGTCAGATGAACACCATCACCACAGGCATCTTTTAGAAAGCTTGGAAACAAATGAAACCAACTTGGTGTTCATGTCCAGGAAAGATGTAAAGGGAAGGAGCTAGAGGCCACTGTCACCTCACAGGGAAGATGGCAAGTTCTGGTGATCCAGGCCAATGGCAACATGGACACAGGAAGGTGACAGTTCCAAAGGACGAAAAACACTGTGCACATTTAAGTGCTTTTGATTAGCTTCCTTCAGCATGTGTATCCACTCTGCAGAAAGGAAAGGCATACATCTTTTTAAGGTATACACTTAACGCTACTGATTGGTTATTAAATTGCACCAAGCTCTAAGAATCTAGGCTCTGATGTGGTAAATAATCCACGTTGTATAAATAACCAAGCAACAGAGCTGCCATTCAAACTTGGGTCCCATGTTCAGAGCTCCTGCCAGTGTGACACTGTCAAGGCAGGTAAGCAGAATGTGAACTGGAAGATACTGGGATAGGGTAGGATTGAAGGGAAGGTAGAAAAGCATTTCAATTCCTTATGTCAATTTACATATCACGACTGCCTCTAAGCCTTTTAAGCTATTTCCAAGAATGTTTAAAAGTGTTTTGAAAGCATATTCATAATATGAAAAGCTAGTTTCTCCTTTTAGTTGTACAACAGGATTATCGTAGTTGTACTAAAAAAGCTTTTCAAGATTCATAATCCAATTTTTTTAAATGGTCCTTTAAAGGCTGGCAAGGTTTTGTGATTTAAATTAGCATGACGCTATGTTTGCAATTTGCCAAGATTCTTTGAGAATTTTTCAAAGTGAAATAATAAAATGTATACGCACTCTTTAAGGAGGTATTTAAAATATTAATCAGAAAATATTAGCAACAATAGCAAGCAAGCTTTTGTAAAATTAGTATGCATTAATTAAAAACAGGTATATATTCTGAGAAATATGCCAGAGGATTTCATCATTGTATAAACATCATGGAAAGTACATGCACAAGCCTAAATAGTACTGCTTATTACATACCTAGGCTATGTGATATATATTACCATATATGTGGTCTTGTCATTGATAAAAATGTCATTAAACAGTGTATGATTGTGTTAGTGAGTTCTAATGCTAATGTGATTCCTCAGAGATGGAGTAAAAATAAGTAGTGATAGGATTATACCAGTAATTAGTTACTAGGAATTTAATATTTCAAATAAATAGCAGGAAATTTTCAAATCAACATACACTTAAAATAATGGATTCTACTGAACCAAGAGTCTGAATAGTAAAGCTACCTTATGCTATACAAATATTCAAGTTTATATTTTCTCTCTTATGTTCTTTTTAATCAAACTGACTTCTTTAAAATATAGATTAATTCCACTGTGTATAGGTCTCACTAGATGCATGTACATTAGACACGATATGTGTGTTTCTTATCTTGATTTTCTCTGTAAATGCACCTACATGCTTTGGCACTACGTTGGCCACTTCCTCTATTGCGTAGTTTCTCATGTACCTAGCTAGGTAGTGGAGAGACAATATTCCAAAAATTTTTCTCAGTTTTTAGATCTCTTTTCATTTTTTAAAGGCAATCAGGTTTTAGCCTCTATGAGAATTAAGTTCTTTCTCAGTATAAAACTTACGTTTATGTTTCTTAACATATCTTTTGAAATCTTTTATCCATTTTGATTACCCAGTAAGAGTTCAAAATCTATCACCACATTTTTTTGTTTTTTGTTTTTAAAATTTTTATTGGTGCATTGTAGTTATACATCTTAATAGGATACACGATGGTAGAGGCCTACATGCATTTATCACTCACCACCACATTTAATTAGTAAATTTTAAGGTCATCCACTTGGAAATTATTTTCTTTTTAATATATTTTTATTAGTGCATTGTAGCCAAACATCTTAATGGAATAAAAAAAAACTTGTGGAGATATACATGCACACATCACCCAATTAGACTTTACCCAGTCCCTACCCCATTCGCTCCCTCTTTCCCATTCCCATGCTTGATTTAGTGATTGACTTTGATATGTTTTTTTAAGTACATCATGTACTTTAAAGAGTTTCCACCTCCCCCCCATCCACTTAGACAGGTCATCTTAATTGCTCCTCTCTAGAGCCCCTTCTTCAACTAGAGTTCCTCCTATTACCCATTTCTCCCTAGTTTTCACATATTAGGGAAAGCATCTGATTTATTATTTTTTGTGACATTTCCCTGTAGATGCCATAATTTTATTCCTCTTTATGGCTGGGTAAAATTCCATTGTGTACATAAAATTGATCAGGTGTGGAGAAATAGAAACTCTAATACATTATTGGTGGGATTACAAATTAATGCAACCACTTTGAAAAACAGCATGGAAGATACTCAGAAGAATGAAAACGAACTTAGCATATGACCCAGCAATAACACCTATGGGTATTTAACAAAGAAAATGAAAACCAAACTACAAAACCAATGCAAGAGTATCAATGTTCATAGATGCACAATTCATCATTCCCAAACTATGGAACCAGCCAAGATGTCCATCAACAGATGAGTGGATCCACTTGAAAATTTTAAACTCAAAACCCTACATGTGTTCCCATGTTATCAATGATAATAATTGAGATAACATTCCATGTTATCTCAATATTATTTTTGCTTAAAATAATGTTTTGAAAATAAAATGTAGTTTATGGGTTTCCAAATACTGTAGTACCAAAGTCAAAGTCCGTAGCTTCTCCATAGCCAAATCCCAAGCACTAGCCACCCATCTTATAGTTAACTTTTTTAGTGTTTCTTTTAGGTCCCAAAGAGGTGATCATATCTGTAACATTGTGACTTTACTACTTCAAAACAGGGTGCTTGGAGAAGGAAATAAGATGGGATAGGGGAGGGCTGAGTGCTATGTGCATGTAAGCCTCTACCACCCTGAACTTCATCAAGATGTATGATTACAATGCACCAATAAAATAAAATTTAAACAAAAACATGGTGCTTAAACATTTCTGCAAAGAAATATATGCCAAAGATCAAGTTTTCATAATGAAACCAAGTTATATGTCAAGCATGAATAAACTGTGAATACTTTTGAATGGCCTAATGGAAGGACACTCTTGGTTGACAAAATAGGGCACAGAAATTCTCTAAGTGTTTATGGACTGACATGCTTAATAAAAACACCTTTGCAAAGAGAAGTCTTTATCAAAAGGTGGCTTAGCTAGATTGTGAGTATCAGTTTATGAAGTTATCTTAAAGCTTGAAAACCTTCCTGGGTAGTATTCTATATAGATTAACACATTTTCCAAAACATTAATAACAATTTCAGGTCAATTTACAGGCAAAGCAGTGCACATTTGTTCTTCCAAAATATAAATTCATATGCCTTAGGAGCTCTTCAGGAAGAGAACTCTAGTACATATTTAACTAATGCTCCAAGATGATAATGACATGGTTGTAAATAACTCAAGCTTGACAACATTTAATTTTTTAAAAATGGTTCTGCTGAGCAATTAAAATCAATCAACATAATTATTCCACAAATTTTAAGCCACTAGTGACTCAACTGAGTAAAACATCTAAGTCCTACAACAGAATGCCAGAACATCATTGCAAAAACTGGAGAAAATCTAAAATTCAAATACTCTGATAGTATGCCAAGTTCACCACTAGATAAATATTACTGTTGAACATATCTTTAGAAAGACCTTCTGATTCTGCAAGTTCTATACCTGCAGATTCGATCAGTTGCAGATCAAAAAACATGGGGGGGAACTATGCATTTGTACTGAACATGTTGTATATCATTATCCCCTGACCCAACAGTATTTACAACTATTTACACAGCACTTAATGTATTACTAATTCATCTAGAAATTATTTCAAGTATATGTGAGGATGTACACAGGTTACATGCAGATAAATATACCATTTTATATAACATATGAAAACCTGTACCTCTAGTTAGCCAAGAACATCCTGTAAGAGTGGGCTTCTCAGATTCACCAATAAGATGTTGAGATTTTATGTGATCGGTGGTCACAGGAAATTCAAAGGGGAAATCAAGGCAACCCACTACCCTTGTCAGGACTCACATTTTCCTTCCTTAGGCTCTACCACTTTGGACATGCTGCTTAAATTTTCACAACTCCTACTTTAAAGAAATCCATCAGTTAATACATTTTATAAAAGGAATATGTAGCTGTTTAGCCATGTCTTAAATGTTGAGCCATGAGATTTACCTTATTAAACACTCAAAGAGGTTTCAACATATTGCAAAACCTTTATCTTGCCACTGGTCCTGACTGTTTATGTGTCTCTAAGGGTTTGAACTTATGACCCTCTCATTATGATCCTTGATTCATCCTTTGGTAATGTAAGTATAACAATGAGCTAACATTTTTAAAATGTTCAAAACTGGAACACTGATCTCCATAGTGGCTGAACTAGTTTGCACTCCCACCAACAGTATAGAAGAGTTCCTGTTTCCCCACATCCTCACCAGCATTTGTTGTTATTTGACTTCTTTATGCTTGCCATTCTGATTGGGGTCAGATGGAATCTCAGTGTAGTTTTGATCTCCATCACCGTGATGGCTAATATGTTGAACATTTTTTCATGTATCTACTGGCTATTTGTATCTCATATTTTGTGAAGAGTTTATTCAATTTACTTGCCCATTTTTTAATTGGATTATTTGTTTTCCTAGTGTAAGATCCACCATATGATCTGGCTATACCACTCCTGGGTACCTTTCCAAAGGGATTAAAATTGGAGAACTACAGTAACATATGCATACCCATGTTCATAGCAGCACAATTCACAACAGCCAAAATATGGAACCAATCTAGGCTTCTGACAAAAGATGAATGGATTGCAAACTTATGGTAAATACCATAATGGAATTCTATTCAGCTATAAAGAAGAACAAAATTATGCCATTCACAAGAAGATGGAAAGATCTGGAGAACTTTATGTTAACTAAGATCAGCCAGGCACAGAAAGAGAAGGGACAGGTTTTCTCTAATATGCTTAAGCTAGGGAGTATTAGGAATACCAGCGGGACTCCAGATAATGGAGGAGAAACCTCAGCAAAGCCAGAAAGGAGGGGTTGAGATGGAAGAAATCTGAGGTTAATCAATTAAAATGCTACATTCAATTATGTGTATACATGTGAATATAATATTGTTAACCTGGTCACTCAGCATTGGGAAGGAGGGAAAAGGGGAAGCAGGGGGAGGGCAACAAGTACTGTGTGAATGTATGACATTGTGCACATGGTCCACATTATGATGTGAGACTATAGTGCACCAATAAAAAAAGATTCAAACAGAAAAATGTTAAAGTATATTTATATCTGGAACATACTGTGACTGTGAGAAGTTATGTTTCCCAGGAAGTACTGCTAACTTATGACTACCAGACCCGGTCAATATGAAAATTAGATATGAACCTTCTTTTGGTGAAAGTAGTTCAACATAAATCATAACTAAATTCTAATAGATTACATCAAATTTAGGGGAAATAATAAAAAAGTACTTTAGTTATTGTTTCTCTGAAATTCACTTTTAATCTACTTAAACAATAAAGGAATGCAACTAAAGGATAGCTTTTATATGTCCATTTTTTATGTTAGTCTTGGGTAGCATCATTTTACCTAGTGAAATGATTCCTTTATTAAAGAAATATTGCTCAGAAATTATAAAATTGGATTTATGTTAATAATTGCATAGAATAGAATAGATCCGAAAGTTTACTAAGAATATTGTCTAAATAACTCAGTAACTAAGAGCAGCTCCTTCTCCAAGATGTGACTGTAATACAGAATGTTTGCTTCCTTTTCTGGAATGATGAAATTCCTAGGAAGTCACTGAACTAGCCCTTCTCTAATCAGCATTGGCATACATTGAGTTTGTGTCTTCTATCCTGCCTTTCAGGATTCTTGGCAGAAAGCATGCATTAGAGTGTGAGAAGACAAAAACATACATTTAAATATCTCTCTCCAAGGTCGAGGAGACTGTCTCCTTTTCAGTCATCTTTTCTAACCTTGCTGTGGCCTGGGGAACGTGATGATACATAGCTGCTTGTGCTTATTAAATGCCTGGGTACTAACTGTGCACACAACAATTGTTTGTGCTGACAGTTGGCTCATTTGCACCTGTGAATATATGCTTAGTGTAAATGTGATGCTTTAAAAGGGCTCTCTAATGGTATTTCCTAAGAAGTATCTATGTTTTGTTTTTTTTTAACAATTTTTTTATTGAACATAAATAGTATACATTTACACTATATTTGGTGCCCTCTCCCCCCCCTGCCCCCGTTTTCCCTTCCCCCCTCCCACCAATGGTTGTCCAGGTTAACCATGTCTTATTCATAATTTTACACATGTTCAGGTGTAGACCCTCATTAATCAAGACCGACCTTCCTCCTCTCCTATCTTACCATCCAAACTTAGCTAGTATTTCCCCTTCAATATCTGGAGTCCCACTGGTATCCTTTGTGTTTCCTAGTTTGGGCATATTAGAGGAAACATATGTATCTTCTCCTTCTGTGCTTGGCTGATCTCACTTAACATGATGTCCTTCAGGGCTTTCCATCTTCTTGCAAATGATATAATTTTGTTCTTCTTTATGGCTGAATAGAATTCCATTGTGTGTATTTCCCACAGTTTTGCTATCCATTCATCTGTTGATGGTGATCTGGGTTGGTTCCATATTTTGGCTATTACAAATTGTGCTGCTATGAACATAGGTATGCATATGTTGCTGTAGTTCTCTGAATTCAACCCCTTTGGAAAGATACCCAGGAGTGGTATAGCTGGATCATATGGTGGATCTATTCCCACCTTTCTTAGGAGTCTCCACACAGATCTCCATAGTGGTTGAATTAGTTTGCATTCCCACCAACAGTGTAAAAGAGTTCCTCTTTCCCCACATCCTCGCCAGCATTTGTTGTTGTTTGATTTCTTTATGCTTGCTACTCTGACTGGGGTTAGATGGAATCTCAGTGTAGTTTTGATTTGCATCTCCCTGATGGCCAGTGATGAAGAACATCTTTTCATGTATCTATTAGCCCTTTGTATCTCTTCTTTTGTGAAGTGTCTATTTAGTTCATTTGCCCATTTCTTGATTGGATTGTTTGTTTTGCTAGTGTAGAGTCTTTTGAGCTCTTTGTATACTCTGGATATTAGCCCCCTATCAGAATGGTGGCTGGTAAAGATCCTTTCCCATTCTGTAGGCTTCCTCTTTAGGTTATTGATAGTTTCCTTTGATGAGAAGAAACTTTTTAGTTTGATGTTATCCCACTTACAACACTACAACATATTGGCACAGGCAGTAACTTTCTCAACAAAACATCCAAAGCTCAGGAAGTATCTATGTTTTGATTCAGATGTCTTTAGAATTGTTCAAACTTTGCTGCAACAAAAGGGCTTCATCTATGATTCCTTATTAGCAAGAAAATTGGCATCTGTGTCTTCTGTTCCTCTTCCTGCAGAAAGCACTGTATGTGTGGATGTATGGTGCATATGCACAGGTATTAGGTAGAGCTACGTAGAGCACATAGGGTATCAGAGAGAAAAAAGTCAGTCCAATCTCTTTCCCCATACATCTTTTCTTTTTTATCTTTTATAATTGGCAGATTTTTTGAGTCAGGTTAAAAAATATAGTGCTTAAAAAATCTGCAAGGAAGTATACAAAACATTTCAACACATAGACTCAAGTTAATTTTAAAAGCAAAATTAAGCAGAAAAAAACCCCAACCTTTAAATTTCAATCTTGAAATGTCTATAATTATTTAAATACCTTTGCCCACTTCCCCTTTATTAATATCCTTGGAAGGCTTAATATAAACTTGAAAATATTCTATGGCAGAAAAATATTTTGCCAGATGCTACGAAAATTATCAGTTTGTCCAATATTTCTGTAGTCTGTTTAGGCTCTTGTTTGGAAATGAAGTGGTTCCTAAATACTCTTGTGTAGAAAGTTAAGTTCCCAGGGCAAGAATGTTCAGAAATGGGGTTTTGGAGAAATGATTGGATTATGAGGTTTCTTGTCTCAAAGGATTAATCCATTGTGACTGAATGGACTATGGGGAGGGGGTAGGCACTACAGGATATGGTGCTAGTTATAGAAAGTGGGTCATGGAGCCGGGCGTGGTGGCGCATGCTTGTAATCCCCGCGCTTGGGAGGCAGAAACAGGAGGATCGCGCAGGTTCGAAGCCAGCCGCGCGCGCTGGTTTAGGAGACCCTGTTTCCAAAATGAAAATGTAAAAAATAGGTCTGGGAGTGTAGCCCGGAGGTAGAAGGGCTTCCAGGAACCCCAGTACCACCAAAAAAAAAAAAAAGAAAGTGGGTCATGGGGATGTGTCCTAAAAGGGTTATCATACTTGTTATAAATAATCTAAGGAGAAAGAACTGAGATATTTTGCCCAAGTAACATCCACCACACCCAAAATAAGCATCCTTTGCAAATAACTTTCTATACCAGATATAGGCAATATGGACATTCCTACAGTAATCTTCTTGACCCATCATCAGGATGTTTTCCTACTAGGTGCTCTTCTAGTCTTGGGTTTTTACTGGAGAGAAATTGAAGCCATTTGAACAATACATTACCAAAGGTTGGGGGGACACAGTGAGTTTTAAAGTCAATGCAGGAGGAGAAGGATTGTAATGCAGTAACTTTAAGCAAAAAATAGCTCAATTCATATATAACTAGAGGTGGAGTAAATAGCCAAATATTAAACCATGTAAGAATCCCTGTGACCATGAGAAGGAATTATAGGAAATCTAAGTAAAACACAACAATAACATGAATGTCTTGCAAATTCATGCACAGGGCATGCTAATGAACCCCTTGCTCATGCTAAATCAGGTGCCTCATCCTTTCTATTCTCAGGATCCCAGGCACTTCAACTATTCCATTTTTTTTGTTGTTGTTGTTGTTATTTTGAAGAACCTTGGTCATAAGAGCAAGGTAAGGAACCCAGGGTAAGTGTAAATTGGTAATATTTTAGGTGTGAGTGTAGAAGAGTGAAATCACAACCAGGGACAACACTTTAGGAAAACATGATAATGATCTGCCACCAGGTGTGGTTGCTGGGAAAGCCAGGCGCACCAAGAAACCTGTGAGAATTCCTGCCCCTGGTGGGTTTTGAAAATGGATGGTACAAGCCATTTCTCTACATAAGGCCAAATATTTAGACAAAATGTAAGATAAACTCAAGCACAGGAGACATTAATTATTTGTTGGTGTGGAAACCAAATAACATCCCCATGGTATGTGGAGTATTTACGATTGGCTTGGCATCATCTCAGCAGCTATTTTCATATCACAGTTAATAAAGAAAACTTGAGGCTATTTAAGCTGTGAACAACCTCAAGATAGTTGTTAGATTAGTTTCCAATATAATATTAATTTTATATATTTGTGTATCTTCATTGCCCAGAAGGAAATCAATGGAACTGTTTCATAAAGAAAGAAGACTACAATTAGAGGTCTTCTATGATATTTTGCTTTCCAAATTATTATGGTTTTGATTTTTAAAAAAAAACTATACTTCCTGTTATTATCAGATCTTCCTCCTAGCACTATCATACTAACCCGTGTTCTACATTTACTTATACTCAGAAGAATGCCAATTACTTTTTCCCCACATGATAAAAGAGCTTCCTAAAACTACTTCGGCACTTGGGTTGGATCACTATGAACAAACTTGTCATTAAATCTTATAACATATGTCAGTCTAGAGCTCTAATAACAAATTTTTATTTGTTTCAAAAACACAGCTATTGTGATCACATTCATTACCAGGGAAGTCAATAAAATTTATATATTCTTTGCCTGACACATTTTTAATAAGTACACTCCTGAAGAATTAACTCTGTACATTTTAGAACCCTGGATGTCACCTAGGATCTAGTTAACTACTGTGAGATTACAAACACATTAAAATGTGAGAGAGATTTCCATCAGACCTAAAAAGAATAAAAAAAGAAGCATCAACATCTTCAATTATGAAAGAAAGAGGTAATGTTTGGGGAATGGGGATCACATATCCTGGCAAGTAAGAAAGAAAAAACATGGGTAAACAAGCACTGTGTAGGCGGGGCATCCTTGGCCTTAGACTATGAGATTCAAGTGTATCAATCCACTTTGAAAGACACACTCAAATGACCCCCACTGGCAAGATGATAATTAAGAAGTGGAGAGATAAATGCCATCTTGAATACTGAAAAAAATCAGACCTATAAAGCCAAATAAGTTTATGTTTTAAAATAATACATTTAAAAAACAGTATACAGATGGCGACCGAGAAAAGCGGGGCTTAAGAGTCCCGCTAACAACCAATCTCCATTACCACAAAAAGAGCGCCTTTCATAGCCAGAAAACACCATCACCAGAAAAACAAAAAAAAACCACCAGGCTCCAGAGAGAAAGCGGACTGAGAACAGAGCTCAGGGCCACAGAGGAGACACACGAGCCTGAGGACGCGGCAGCAGCGCCATACTGCCGGCGGCAGCGGCGAACTCAACGGACGGCTACAGCAAGCCAGGTGAGCCGCTGCGGAACAGCCAGGCGGGATCTTTCGGCGCAGACAGCATTTAAAGCTCCCAGTGGCTGAGCTCAGCACACGCTGCAGGGATTCAGAGTGGAAATCAAAACCAGAGAAGAAAAAATACGCCAGCCTCATGGCCGAGGGCATGGCAGAGGTGCCATATTGCCACCGGCGGCGGCAGCAGCAGTGAATTCACCGAGTCCAGTACAGCTACATCTGCGTACTCAAGAACAGTGAGTCAAATTGCGGGCCACAGAGGAGAAATCACAGTACTGTACTTCCTGGGACTTGACCCAGTGGGGGAGTGGCGGTGGCAGAGATATCACACCATAAGAGCACGTGCAACCTGGCACCCCCCCCACAGTCTAAAGCAGCCTCTATCGACTCTCTGGGTCGGAGACTCTGTGATACAACCCAGTAAAGGAGTAGTGGGGTCTGAGATACTACTGACTCGAGATCCAGAACACCTTAAGTGAAGTCATAGTGACCCAAGGGAAGAACCCAGAGAAGGCACAAACATCGGAAATCATGGGAAAGAGGAATAATACTAGAGCAATGAACGCCCACAACCCCACAACATCAGAACCTGATAAAACAGAAAATCAGAGATTTCTAGAAGATCAAATCAGGAAAATAACTGTAGAAATAATAGAGGTGCTTCGAAAAGAACTCAGAGAGAGCCAAAAAGAGATAAAGGATGCAATTAATGAAGTAAAGGCCTCAATTCAAAGCACAAACAACCGATTAGACCACATGGAGAACAGAATCTCGCTCTTAGAAGATGAGCAATCCAAAAATGAATGCATAGTTTCTAATCTAGAAAAAAATATCCAACAGCAGGAATCTGACACTGAAGAAATATGGGCCCATCTTAAGAGAGCTAACCTAAGAATAATTGGAATAGAGGAGGGAAAAGAAAGTGATACCAAAGGGATCAACAATCTCTTCAAGGAAGTAATAGCAGAAAATTTTCCAAATATAGAGCAAGAGGTTGATACACAGATCCAGGAAACCTATAGAACTCCCTTTAGACAGGATCGGAGAAGAGGATCCCCACGCCATATAATTGTCAAAATGACCAATGTGGAAGCCAAGCAGAGAATCTTAAAGGCAACAAAAACAAAGGGCCAACTGACATTCAGAGGCAAACCAATTAGAATCACTCCAGACTTCCCAAACCAAGTCATGAGAGCCAGAAGGGCTTGGAGTAACATATTCCAAACTCTGAAAGAAAACAACTTCCAGCCAAAAATTTCCTATCCAGCAAAACTTTCTATCAAATTAGATGGAGAAATAAGAAGCTTCCATGACAAACAGAAACTGAAGGAATTTATGTCTTCAAAACCAGCGCTAGAGAAAATACTCAAAGAGATTAACTACAAAGAAGAAATAGGTAACACTCACCAGAACCAGAGAAACAAGAGTTTCCATCCAACAGACAACTAAGATTGGTTATCTGTGGAGATTCATTATTTATGTTAGTCTTTTACCTATCTCTAAGTTGTATTGTTTGCCTTTATTGTTGTTAATTTTTAGGATTTCTAGTTGGAATATTAATATACCTTCAGATATAGCATTAGGAAATATTTTATCCAATTCTATTAGTAACTTTTAACTCTGTTTACATTGTCTTTGGATATACAATATTTTCTTTTATTTTTTAGGGAGTTTGTATATTCTTCTGTTGCCTGTGCCATTGAAATCATATCCAAGAAATCACTGCCAATTTCAATGTTGTGAGGTTTTATGACCCAGATTTTCTCCTAAAAGTTTATAGTCTTAAGATTTATATTTAGGTCTTTTATCTATTTTGAGTTAATACTTGTATATGGGATTAGGTAAAGGTCCAATTTTATTCTTTTCCATGTAATTATTATTTTTCAACAATATTTAGTTAAAAGATTATTATTTCCACCACCAAATGTTCGTGGAAACCTTGTCAAAAATAACTTGACAATATAGGGAAGAATTTAGCTCTAGGCTTGTATTTAACTCCAATGGTCTATGTATCTGCCTTTAGAACAGTACTACACTGTTTCAATTATTGTAGCTTTATATGGTTTGAAATCAGAAAATATATATCTGCTAGCTTTGTTCTTTTTCAAGATCGTTTTGGGTATCTAGAATTCATATTCCATATTAGGATAGATTTTTTTCTGAAAAATAAATATATAAATATATGATAGTTTCACCTAAAAAAACAGAAAAAAATATGCTCTAGTAAGAAAGAAAGCAAAAAGAAATATTGAAATGCTATCTTTAAATCATCAAACACTTGGTATCAGACAAATGAAACTTATGTGAGATTATCATTTTTAATTTTGGATAAATTGCTATAATACTAGATGTCAACCACTAAGCCAAGCATGGGAAGGAGGGATGGGGAGAGAATGGGGTGGGGATTGGGTGGGGGCTGACTGGGCGATGTGTGCATGTATGTCTACAAAAGTTTGTATCCCACTATGATGTATGAATACAGTGCACCAATAAAATAAAATTAAAAAAAAAGTAAAAAAAAAAAAGTTCTATATTATGAATAACAAAATAAACTTTCATAAATTTTACATTTATTTAAATATTTAATTTTAATATTTCCATTCAATTCTAATATATTTAATCTTGTATTTTATTTATTAAATTTTAAATAAAAAGTAAAAGGGAAATATCCCAGAAAAAAATGAGTGAGATAGCAAAATATAAACTGTCAGACAAGTGCTGATGAGATTGTGGGGAAATAGTAAGTCTCATAAAGAAACTTAATAGCAAAGTTTCAAGTAAAGAAGTTTTGCTAATATTTGTTGAGTTCTTCTAATATATTAAGTAATACTAGGGATTGCTTTCTCAAAATAAGAGCAAACAATGTACTGGGTTAGAGAGCCAGACAAGAATGACTCTGTCCCTCTTTCTTCTTCTCCTTCTCCTCCTTCTCCTTCCTTTTTTTTTCAGTACCTGATATGGAACCCAGGGGCATTGTGCCCCCCTACATCCCCAGCCCTATTTTTAATCTTTCTATTTTTTGAAACAGGGTCTCACTGAGTTGCGAAGGGCCTCCCTAAATAGCTGAGGCTGTCTGTGAACTGCGATCCTCTGGTCTCCGCCTCCCGAATGCTGGGATTACAAGCTTGTGCCAACACGCCTGGCCTTGTCTCTCTCTTTAAGGAGCTGATCATCAGGTGAAAACCTAGGAGGGAAGAGAGCCTACAGAGATTGGAGGCAGCTTTGCAAAGAAGCCAACAAATATATTCGTAGCAAGAATCTCTTGTTTCTGATTCAAATATTCCCAAATTATTTCAGTGGAACTCAAATGTTCCAAGATGTTCTGTGAACAAAGGCTTTTATAGTTAATGTTAGGAAATGATGTATGCCATATTTCATTCTTAGAGATTCTTAGGTAATTAACATACAAAAATTACCAAAATGACTTATAGAAAAGAAAGCTATAGGAAAAATTTGTATCTCGACAAATGACTTGGTACCAAATGAATTTGAGGAGAAAGGGGGAATAATTCCTGTAACTGATCTTAAATATATTCTTAAATTCAAAAAAAAATAAAAAATAAAAAATAAAAAATAAAAAACAGTATAGCACTAGGTGTTATACTCTGAAGTCATTTTATAGTAATAGTATCCACAGTGGAATCTAGTGTGAATTATACTATTCAGTCTGAAAGTTTAATTTAAGCATAAATAAAAATAATGCTTATGACCTTCAGTCACAAATATAATCTGCCTGGATAGGAGAGGAGACAGGACAAAATGATCCTGAGAAATAAATAGCCTTTAGCCACATCTTATAGTTCTGATAGAATATTCAGAAGAAACAGATTTTTAAAAATAGATATCATTTCTTTACTCATGCTAAAAAGCTTCTTTTTTTTTTTTTTTGGTGGTATTGGGGGTGGAATCCAGGGGCGTTCTACCTCCGGGCCATACTCCGAGACTTATTTTTTTAATATATATTTTATTTGGAAACAGGGCCTCACTAAGTTGCTGAGAGCCTCACTAAGTATCTGAGGCTGGCTTCGAACCTGTGCGATCCTCCTGTCTCAGCCTCCCAAGCATGGGGATTACAAGCATGAGCCACAACACCCGGCAGCTAAAAAGCTTTTGACTAAAAATACAGAGATACATTTGCACACCATAAACCCTAGGATCTTTTCTCCATACAACTTTCATACTGTAAGTAGACATCATGAGGAAAAAAGCACAGGCATACATGCAGATACACTCTGAGCACCTGAGTCTCTGTTAAAGGATATCCTCCATCACGCATTTCCTTTGAAGGATGTTCTAACCCCCAAATAATTAGGATTATAATTTGCATTCCACACTAGTTTCTTCCTATTAAATTAGATGCACAGTGTCTACTTAAATTTGCCAAGCATGAGTACATTAAGGTTAGTGAAGATGAACACCATTTCATAGAACCTGCATAATAAATTGATCTTTATGAAACAAAGTAATCACCTTACCAAAAATTTTGGTTGTGAAATTATTTAAATTAATTATACTTATTAAATATTTTTAAAACTGTTGGATATTAAAGATCAATAATAGATTAATTTAAATAAATAAATTTAATATTTTCTTTAAGACTATTTTATTTAAAATATTTCTTTAATAAGAATTCAGTATTTACGGTGTTACTACAAAAGGCTGACCTTTGGGAAATTGGTAATTTCAATAAGGTAAAATGAGCAGTATACAAAGTTAAAATATTTTTAAATTTTAAATATTTTAAACACAATAATTATCATTCCCAATTCTGAGAAAGCCTGCTTTAATAAAAATGTGCTATTCTGACCCTTTATTTGCTCTCAAAGAAATATGTTTCTCATAAAAACTAAGCATAGTAATAAAATCTGTTTCACTTAATTCAAGCATGACTTTTTTTCCAGTTAAGAGGTAAACTTATGGCAGATTCTGTTACAGTTCACCAGGCCTCAATATTCTTTTAGCTACATAGTTAAATGATCATATGAAATTAAAACATGGAAGTACTCATCAGGAGTCCTTTCCTTTTTAAAATCAAGAATCAAATGTCAAAAAGGACCCATCCAAAAAGAGCCCCAGTACAACTGATAGTATGTGATTTCAATGATTACAAAAAGAAAAGATGATTTGCTGATGGCCATGAGTTCTTTACCATCCATGTTTACATGTCCTACTGCAAGTCACATATTGTACTTTTGAGAAGAAAAACCCAGCATACAAACTAGTGGGTACCATCTAGATGAAACTCATTGATAGTAAAAATTTGTCATGTTGCCAATATATTTAAACAAAACCCAGTCAAAGTGATTAATAATGGAAATCATCCACGGAATAATGTGACAAAGATTTCAAACATGAAATGCACAATTCTGCCTAAAGATGCAATGGATTTTCCATTGTTGTCTTTGAATTCAGTTCTGTTTGTTATATGGTCATTATGTCCTTATCCAGGAAGGAACATTATTTAAACAAAAATTTCCCCATTTTTTACAGCTGCTTCTGCTAAGCAACAAAAGTTGCTACAGAAATCATATCTACACATACATGTAAAATTAGGAAAACAAGCTGCTTTATTGCCCAATTTAAAATAAGCTCAATCAGTAGAAAAGAAAAATGCTATAATATACAGCTTGATGAACAGCTGAAGACAAAAATACACTCAGATGCAAGTTTTAGATTTCAGGATGTGTCTTACTCATGATGTCTCAATGAGACAAAGGTCATGTTCCCTCTTTTTCTAAATCACTCAATCAACAATTGGGATTTATGTAAATAATTCAATTTAAAGTAAACAGACATGTAAAAAGTTCTTAAGTATGATCCTGAGGCTTTAAAGTCAGAAGAGAAATAAAGATCTTTTCCTGGTTAATTCCAATTTATAAATTTATAACATCTTTAAAAGCCTAATTGCAAATATCTTTATTAAAATTATAATATTCACAAGTTGGCGATAAAATGTAAGTTATACAGAAAATATGGCTCAGGATCACTCAGTAGTAGGAAAACAAATATATTGACTATTGCAAGGAAAAAAGAACATAGACCAACAAAATGACAAAAATTAAAACAGGCATTGAAGTTAATGTCTCATAGGTGTAAAGAAGGAACACAATGAAATTGAAAGTATTAAAAAAATACAGAAACAGGCTTACTCTTGACGGTGGCTGTCCGCGTGCAGTTGTAGAGGATCGCCAGCTCCCCAAACACTTTTCCTGGCCCCATGGTGCACAGCTTCACACCTTCTTTGGTGACTTCCACCTTCCCATCTAAACAGAGAGGGAAAACATATTATTTTATTTTTCTCCCACATTTCATTATTTGTTGTATTCGCAATATTCTTGAGATGAAAAAGATTAGATTATTATTTAAAGTGTAGTCATCAATTAAAATTGTCACCAAGATGCAATGCAAGAAATGCAATGAAAGTATATATTAAGAAATCCACCTCTTTTCTTAAATTCATCACTAACATTTGAGATGAGAATAAAAAAAAAAAACAGGAAAAGGCAGAGACAAATATGTAAACATATAAAATTATTCCAAATGTCATATCAGTAAATCACAGTAATTCCAATTTTAACATATTTTAAATCTGAAAGAATGCTGGAGTATGAGGGTCCATTTACTACAGCACACTTCATCTTTGGAAAGTCTGATTTTTTAGTAAGGCAGCTATTATAAAGAGGAAAATTACTTTTATCCTTGGGCTTTATTTAATTGCTGCCCATGGTATCTTTGTGTTTGTAAACATCTTATCTGACTTGGGCAAGACTGTTTATCTGTTTCCAAGCTCTACAATGCTGAACTGTCAGGAAAAATAAAAAGCAACTATAAAGCTTGAGGGAAAAGAAGGAGGTGTTAGACTATTCATGTTCCACAAAGGACTTGGTAAATGAAATGCCAAAGAAGGGGAAAGCTGAGGGAAAATCATACCCTGGATATATAGTGTTGCCTGCAAAGTAAGGAAAATGCTTATTGATGAGGGAAATGGAAAAAAAGACTTTCAGAAAGCCATAACTACGAAGACTAAAAATCCCATCACCTAACACAGTCAGGGGAGGCACATAAAAAAGCAATACAATCTATTCTAGACCCAGTCCTCTCCTCTTTTGTTGCTCTTCCAGGTTCCTACCCACAGACTAAGAAAAAAAGCCTACAGATTGGTAAAAGAATTACTTCCTGATTAAAAGGAAGAAATGCTTCCGTCGTGTTTTCTGAACTTTAGACCTCAGCATTGACTTCATAGTTGTTCCTTTACCTGTGTGCTTGCTGGAATAGCTGGCTTTTTAAGAGTGTTGTTTTTAAACTCACTCCTCTTTTAAATCAACCTAGTTTAATCTAAATAATATTGATTAAAAAAACATAGGTTTGATGTGTTAATGTTTTCAAACTCTTGAGATAAAATCTTAAATATTAAGCAAATTGAAGTTCAGTACTTGTACCAGTGTTGCATGATCTATATTTTAGAGGACATGGTCCCACCCTGAAAAACATTTCATCCAAATGGTATTGATTGAGAAAGAGTAGTTAGGATGAAATTCCATGCCAAACCTATGCACTGCACTTGTACACATCACCTTGATGTGTGAAGAAGCTGTTCAGGAATGAATTTATCCAACCATTACAGAGGGTTGGAAATATCCTGGTTTTCTCTTGCCTCATTTCCAGACTGCAGGGAAGAAACTCATCCTCCTCAAAGAGTCCAGTAAATTCATCATTTTGTGAGCATAAGATGCCCCTTTTGGGCATCTCTCTCTTTTCTTTCAGGGCAAGCTTATTCCCTGAGAAATTTCCCTTGCCACTCAAGAGTTAGTCAAACCAGACTATCACATGTGGGTTAAGTGGATTAACTTCTGAAGCCAGACCACATCGAGTTACCTCTTCTCTTACTGGCCTTATGACCTTCACGAGTTGTTCAACCTCTTAACGTGTCAGTCTCTTCATTAGTAAAATAAGAGCACCTTTCTCAATGATTAGTTAAAATTAAGTTTACTTGCTTACTAAAACACTTAAAGTGAGTAAAATGCTTGACACAGGGCCTGGCATACAACAAGTAATAAATGCTTGTTCTTGTTATGGGTACTGAATTTTTGGGGGGTGTGGGGGGTCTGGGGATGGAACCCAGGGGCATTCGACCTCCAAGCTACACCCCCTGCCCTATTTTTTATTCTTTATTTTGAAACAGAGTCTCACTGAGTTGCAAAGAGCCTCACTAAGTAGCTGAGGCTGTCTGCGAACCGCGATCCTCTAATCTCGGCCTCCCAAATGCTTGGATTACAAACGTGCGCCACTACGCCCGGCTAGTGTACTGTTTTTATTGTATTTTTATTATTTATGAGTAAGAATGCATTATTTAGATTACATTGAAGGACAGAATTCTACATTTACTTCAGAAGCCAATCAAGGTCCATGTAGAAAAATATTTCTTTTTGTAAATGGAAAATTTGTTTCTGAATTCTCTCTATGGGGAGTAAAGAAGAGAACTTTTGAGTTCAAATCATTATCAGACCCAAAGAAGAAAAGACAAGTTTAAAAAAATCATTCTCATCTACCCAGAAGAGGGCCATGTCTTTGTACTCTTCTCCATTTTCTAAAATCCAGCCAACATTTGATGTAATCTTGCATCAACTACTACAGTCTTGTCATGAGGCTCCCAAGAATAACATAATGACAACTTTCCAACACATTATAACATTATCTTGACCTAAAGCCCTATCATTAATTAAAATAGAACTAAAAGCAAAATGAACAATACTCAAGGAACCTAAAAAAATGTCCATAAACAAATGATTTTGTACAAGCCAGCCTGTGTCTTTGGGTTTGACATTTATAAGTTTCAGTGAAAAGAAAACCTAAAGTGTAAGATCACTACTAAGAATCTTGCTGGACATCTTGGGAGTTCTACCTTCTCAAAAAATAACCAGTCTAAATAAAAACCAAAGAGGAACGTCATAACTGTTGTTTTAGCTTAGTGGTTGTTTAAGAGAGCATGGTGGACCTATCTTATCAGAACTGATTTCTAAAGCTCAGATATTTCTTCTTGTAGGAAGTTGCGAGTGTCTCTCTGCCGCCCTAAGTGCTACACTTGGTCCCAATGTCAAGTCCTTCATGAAACATCACGATCCTATAGCATCTGTGTTTACCTTATGGGCAATTAGCCTTGTAAAGGATTCTTTCCTGCTCTCATCATGGCCACTAGAACGTTCATAGCCAAAACTGCCTAAGACACTGAGATTTGAAATTTATTCACAAATTAACTTCTCGCTCCCATTTATTTTCTCAATCTTATTTTATAGTTGCCTATTCCTATTGAAAAGGTGGGTATTAATATAAATGTGTACTAATTATTCATGTATGTGTGAACAATGAATGCTGGTAATGGAAGGTTGTATTCCATATTAGAAAACTAATTTTTTTTTTTTAAAAAAAAGGTATTTAGATTGTATTTGAGAAATAGTATTTTGGATGTGAGACATCTTTTCCAGGTTAAGTTAAACACTGAAGAGTCAATAAATTCACAATAATCAAAAGAGTGTAAGAGATCTGACATTATATGATAGAAAAAGCACTACAATTTTTAATAAACAGAAATGCCTAAATGGTAAACAGAAACATTAACTTGTTCCACTAGGTCATAATTAGGTTGCTTAGCCCTCTTTATACTTTTTGTGTAAATTAGGAGTAAGTAATTCAGGGGCAGGACAGATTGGATGCTAACATGTAAGCTAGGTACATACAGTATGAAAAGGAATTCTTAATTTCATTCTTAAACAAAAAAGACATTTAAAGTATCCCAATTTTCTAAGAGACCGGCAAAATGAGTTATTGGTATAAATTGTGAAATTTGTTAAGCTCATTTACTAGGCCACACACCAGCTTTGAGTAAAATTAGAAGCAATTGCACATTTACAAATGATTCCCAAGTATCAAGTATGTGGTTCACTTAAAGAAGGCTAAGAAGTAAGACAGTCAAAAGCTTACTTCACAGAGCCAGCAGCCCCTAATCCTACCCAATAAACTTCCTCTACAGTATTAGGCAGTCATGAAAACACTGCTGAGATTATAGGGTTGTTTTTTCCTATAGCTACCTCTGAGATCCATTTGATTCTGCTTGTATAGCAAGTCAGTAGACCTGTGTAGGGTTATTTTGAGGATAAAGAAGAGGGATGTGGGGTGAAACAGGGATAAAGTCAAGTAGGCTGAATTTATAGTATGCTTTTGCCAGAGACTAATACCAAACTTGGAACAGTCCAGCTTGAAGGCTTTTATATCATTTGCTACTAACTTTAGGAATGCATTTTGATGGATTTACTTCAGGTCAGCACTGATTAATGTGATTACTGTTTCTTTAAAGACATAGATTTATTTTATATTGACACTTTAATATTTAATATTAGAATATGGCTTTTTTAATATTAAGTATGTTTGATTTCAAATTTTAAAATACTTAAATAATAGCCTAAAGTCATATTCAGAACACCTTAGTAAAGTTCTGAACCTTTTCTAATATTATTTTCCCTGAATAAACTCAACACTGATAATCCAAACTCTAGTTATTCTCTATATTTTACTTCTGCTTTTATTAATTTTTAAATGTAATACCCAATTGCTACTCTTTTAATTATACCTTTTACCACCCTCTCTATTGGGGGGAAATGTCAAGAAACACTGTAGTCATTTTCATTTGTAATCCTTTTGCTAAATCACTGAAGTTGTTTGCCCATGAGGAGATGCTGAGACAGGTGGCTGAAAAGAGGTTCAAAGGGTTATTTACAGTTCCTGAGTTCTTTCATCACTTCTTCCATTACTATGAATAATTGAAAAATGTATCAGAGTACCTAGAATGTATTTTTAATTCTACTTCAGGTACCATATGCCTAGTTATGATCTGGAATGAGCTGAGTCATAAATCCTAAGTCTTGGCACTGTGAGCAGCCATCAGTCCAGTTTTCTGCGCCATTCTTGGGAGATGCTGAGTGCCGAGAGATCCATTATAAAGCATCTACACTTTTTCTCTGTGTTTCATAACAGTCTGCAGATAATATAAGCAAAAGAAGAGCCTTAGCCTACAAGGAGACCCCAAATCTCTTCATTTTGTTTGTGCCGATGAGTTTTTTACTTATTTATTGTTTTATGCCACAGGAATTTCATAACTGGAATTAGCTTAGATTTACTACTGGTAGGCAGAAGTAGAATTTCAGGCAATAACCTAATTATGAACACTCTGCATAGTTCCAACAATCCTGGCCTGAACATGGAGGACAAGCTGATTGGCCATTAAAAGGAGACAGGTATTATGTCACAGATTCCATCTAGACGGGACCTCCCAAGACCTAGCTCCTCTCTCTGTGGGTCCATGGTTAGAGCCGTCATACTGTGTGCTCTCATAAGACTTTCCACAGATGTGAGATTCACCAGAGACTTCCAGCGTTCTGGTGGCCGAGCTGAGCTGTCACCAGCACGGCACGTTTGCCTCTGGGAGGTGAGGTTCATCTATAGACTCTTTCTTAATGGATTAGGGATTCTATCAGATCTGGCTTGTAGGGTCATTTAAGATTGCAGATGCTGTCACTTGGGGAAGAAAGTCGGAAGTGACAGGCTGCTGTGGGGCTAACTGTTCCCAGCAACAGACAGAAACTTCACTATCTCCCTTAAACCAGTGCTTGTCAGTCACTGATATTTGTCTTCTCTAAGCCAGTGTAAGAAGGGAAATGACATTCCCATTGAGACACACAGTTTGTTCTGGAATTAAAGCGAGGCAGTATGTCAGCATCTATCAGTTGTCTCTTTAAGAGTGCTTTCCAATCTGAATGGATTTTGTCTCTCTGGATCTGAGCTCCTGCTCCATAAAGGATGTGCTCAGCTTCCACAGGATTAATCTTGATGTCTGAAAATCAGTCTGTGGCCCCTGCATAAAAGCCTGTGAAAGCTTTTTTTAGAATTATGTATTCCCTTCAAAGTTTTTTTTAATCTACTTCTAGATATTGAATGTATTTCTTGCTTGTTTTTGATTAGACATATGTATATCTATATTCATAATTTCTATAAGCATTGTGGTCATTATTCTCTTTTAGTTAGGACCAAGCTTTGCATTCAAAGAAGGCACTTTTATGCATATCATCATAACAATGCTTTTTAAAGGGAGCACAAAAGTACTAGTTATCCAAATGGATACAACAGAATCTAAGTTGTGAGAGGCCAGCTGACTCTCCATCAATTAGGCAAATCTGATTTCCCTTCTGTTCATAACTGTTATAAATACATGACATAATTTTACATATAAAGATCATCACAGTCATCCTTAGTAATGAGAAAATCAAAACATAAATGAACTACCCAGAACTAAAAATCTCATTGATAGAAAAAGATAACATGCACATCGTAACATCTGGACTTTACTGTTTATTTTGTTATGGTTCTAATCCTGACATCATAGGGCATAGATATGTATCCACAAGAAAACCTCTGTGGGGAAACTGGCTATAATTCAGGCTATAGGTATTTTTTTTCTACAATCAAAGCCTGGAGTGAGAAGCTTATGTTGCAGCACTTCCATCTTTGCATATATTTAAAGAAACATACCAAACCTACTGCACATGGGTCAGTCATTTATCTGGCAATGTACAGGATTCTAGAAGGATTTCACAATGTGTATTCCTAACATCATGATTCTATCATTTTCCACATATTGTTCTGAAATCCTAGCACCTTAAAGTCCACAGAAAGCATTAGATAAGTGTTTATGTAATCATTTCAATTTTCAGTAATGAGGAATGCTAAAGGCAGGCTGGAAGAGAAGATATGCACACATATGAAAGGAGAGGAAAATAGACTAATTATTCCCTGAATAAATGAGTATCAAACAGATAATTTGCCTTAATTAGGTTTATTAAACCTAATCCCAGCAATGTATAATGCATTCTCGCTCTATTATTTCTATAATACATGATCACTTTCAATTAGCTTGAGCAACAAATGACTATTGCTGCAGTTCTTTTAGACACCAAAGTAGCAGGAGTAGTACCATCAGTCATGTCTGTGGGCAGCCATCATGTGATTTTCATCTTATGTTCTAATAATAACCTTGGGAGAATCATGATATAATGCAACTGAGGGAATTGTGTCTCCTACCGGGCATGTGGTAATGTCTGGAGACATTTTTAGTTGTCAGAACTGATGTGATCTATTGAAATAAACTGGACGTGGGCCAATGGTTCTGAGTACCTCACAAGGCACAGGATCACACCTCATCGCAAGAGCTAGGTATCCCCAAGCACAGGGAGTACTAGAGTAGAGAAAGTCTGCTGTGAAGTAAACCTATGCATGTATAAAATAACATTTAAGAGGAAAAATTCAACTTCCACCATTTGTCATTGAATCTCTACCAGATGTAAATTACAAGTTAAATGAAAGGGTAATACCAGGTTGCAGTATTTAAGCAAACCACATTGCCATTGGATTGAATAAAGCCACAAAGCTGCTTTACTAAGCCATTTTCCCCAGCAGATGTCACCTGAAATAGAACTAATTACAGAAATCCCTAAGCAAGACTTTTAAAAATATCTCCCCGGTATTAGTGACATCCTTTTTCCAAACTACTTTAGAATTTCAAAGCTTTATTGCACCATTGACTGGCTATGAAATCTTGGACTAAGTTGTTTAGGTCTATGCCTCCATTACCTCACTATACAGATTTGGGATAATAAAATCTTATTTCATAGGATTATGAGAAGTGTATTTGATAATATACTTGATAAGGCCACGAATATACAAGTTAAAAATAGTTCTTCAGGAGAACATATACATGAAGATAATACCAAGATTAACATAGACCTATAGATTAATATAAGACCAAGAATACATAGATTCAGAATAGTTCTTCGAGAGAAAATTTCCTATTTCTTAGAAACAACACTGAGGCAGTTCTAAGGTGAGAGATGCAGGCTCTAATGTCATGGTTCATGAAATCTAGGAGTGGGGAAGAGCAGAGTGATAAATGAGCAGAGGAAGGGAGGGAGAGAGGGAGAAAGGAGGTGTGCAAGCAGCAAGGGAGAGGCTGTCGAGAAGGCAGGGCGTTGCTGAGGCTGGGGGAGTAAAAGGGATGTCAAATGCGCAGTGTGCAGTTATTCACTGCTAGAACAAATGTACTGATGCTCTCCACGTTTTGTCGTCTGCTTTAGAATAATTTTGTGTGTGTGCGAAGGGCTTTAGGGAAGATGAACGCCGTGGGAAGATCCATTGCCTGCATATGTCAAAGAACAGAGGGGCCAGGATGTGAAGAATTAGCGGCGGTCTCGAGTTGGAGAGCAGATTTACACTAATGATGAAAATTGCATAATTACAAGAAACTAAGGACTCAGGAATTTTCAGATATCCTAGGGGAAGTCACCTGCCTTTTTGTGAGGTGTCAAATGGGTATTTAATCTAATTTCATCTAAATTTTGGAGCTTTTAGAAAAGAAACTACTGTCAACAGGGGTTGTGGCTTCAATCAGAGCTTATGTCTCCTTTCCCCAAGTCCATCTGACAAACCTTTAATTAGCTTGGTAAAGGCTTGTAGGAGGCAGAAAAAAAAAGGAGTTTTGGAGTCAGTAGATGTTACTCTGGCCCTCACTGTTTGCGGCCATGTCGTACCTTCTGACTCTCAGTTTCTGCATCTGTACAATCGGGATTATAACTATTAAGTAAGGCGTCACAAAATTCACATATAGAGAATTCATATGAAAGAGCTTGACTCATGAAGAAGCTTTCTTTAAGTATTAGTATACACTGAGGGGACATGCATTTAATCCCTAGAGCATCTGGTTAAAAATAGTAAGAGGTTAGTAAATACTTGGTGAATAAATTAGATTAGACAAAATGCCCTCTCCTGTGACCATACCATGTGAGTCACACTTATTGCATCTTACTTACATTGCCCATGTAGTCGAGAATAAAACCAGCAATAATACAAAGTGTCAGCCCCTCCTACCACATACTGAAAACGTGTTCACACTGCAACTTACATCACACATGATACTGACCTATAACTCAGTGCTGAAACACATTTCCTACCATGAAAATTTTTATTTGACAATTTAAAGTGTCTGCACTTGAAGTGATATATATTGTTTCTCCTTTACATGAGGCTAGGCTTCTCCAGGGTATACATCGAACTCACCTGCCCTCGCACTTTTAAAAGAAGCAGAGGAGAGAAGAACCACCAAGAATAACCATGCATCTCATAAAATTCTCTGAAGAGCTATAAAAGATGAAAGAGGAAGCTTCTGAGCTTATTCTCTCAAAAACAGTAGTACACATAGAGTGAGGCAGGCTGGGAGCAAGAGGACTTGGTTTGGAAGTTACCACCCATATGCAGAAGGCTTGCTTTCATCTTCTAGCACCACCAAGGAGAGGGTAAAGAGGAGTTAGGGTAACGTGTCAACTAAAACTGTAGAATAAAACAGTGCAGAGTTCCATCAACTAATGAATGGAAAGACAAAATGTAGGTTGCTCAGCTATAAAGAGAAATAAAATATCCATGTGATATCAATGTGAGTCAACCTTGAACACACATGAAGTGAAAGAAGCCAGGCACAAGAAGCACATATTGCATGGTTCCATTTATACAAATGTCCAGAATAGTCAAAGCTATGGTACAGAAACAGAAAATATCAAGATGTAAGTTGATTAAAGTTGTCTGAGGGCTGGGAGAGGTGGGATATGATTGTTAAGAGGTGCAGAGTTTCTTTTGGGGATAATGAGAATGTCCTAAATTTGGCTGTGATGATGGGGGAGTAAATTTGAAATCATCCCAAAAGATATTGAACTGAATGCTTTAAATGGATAAATTGCTCAACTTGTGAATTATCTCAATATAGTTGTTTAAAAATGAAGATTTAACACAAGTGTATAGTAAATCTGCAATTATAAGATTAGTTGCTAATCTTATAAGTAGTATTCAAATATTTTTTATTAGGAATTATAAGAATCAGAGATGCTTTGGCCATTCCCACATCCTCCAATAGCCCTTCCCCTAGTTCAGGGCAATTGTGCAATACTTTTCAACATCTGTGACCTCTTTTTTCCTCCAAAGTTGACATTTCCCCATCATCCCAACTTCTCTGAAAAAGAACACCAAATAATCTTAAGTCATGCAACCAGTGATACAAATACTTCTTACTGTGAGATTTAATCCATCTACTAATATTTGTTCCTTAGTTAAAACTTCCACTTAAGTCCTTAATAACAACTAATACAGCTTCTAACCTGGATTCTTTGCGATCAAATTCTATTGCACAGAAAATAGAATCACTCCTTGCATATTATGATAAAATATCATACTTGCTAAAAAATTCTAACCAGTTTCTCTAGAGTCAAATTGAAATCGCTAGCAATGAGCCTCCGGTCTTCACACAAATGGAGATCTCAGTTGACCTGAACCTAAGTCCTTGTCATTCTCCTATTTAAATAACATGGTCTAGCTCAAAGTTCTATGCCTGATAGAATTCAGGGTTCTGTGAACTTGGATGGAAAAAATATCTATTTTTACCAACCTCCAATTGAAATGTAGCATTTCCATAGAAACAAAGCAGATTAGTTCAACAGAATTTGTGACATTACCACCAGTAGAAATTGCATCTTCTTGTTATATGACAATCATTGTACATATCTTTAAACATAGTTCATGCTCATCACTCCTTGAAATTCATGACAATTATTAGGTACAATTATCATATTAATGTGTTAAAAATAAGCATCTATTAGTGAATAGAAGTTTGTTTTATTATTTTTATACTGATTTCACATATAATTAGTTTCCTTGGTAATCAAAGATAGTCTATATTATATGCACCTAAAAATACTCTGGCTGAGCCTGACAGTGGCGGCACATGCCTGTAATCCCAATAACTGGAAAGCTGAGATAGGAGGATCACAGACTTGAGGCAAGCCTCAGCAACTTAGCGAGACCCTTAGCAACTTACTGAGACCCTGTTTAAAATTAAACATAGGGCTGGGGGTGTAACTCAGAGGTAGAAATTTCCTGAGTTCAACCCCCAGTACTCTCCAGCTCCCTTACAGTCACACACAGAAAGTTTAAAATAATTCTGGCTAGATACGTGGTTCAGTGGTAGATGATTTGCTTAGAATACCTAAGGCCCTGAATACCTAATGTTCCTTCCTCACAGAATGGTTACCATAGTATTAATAAACCTGACTGATGGCCCAGAATTTGTCTGAGGAAGTACATTTTGATAAGACATAGTTATCCAAGTTGAAAAACTTGTTAGGAATCTGACATCATGAACTCCATTTCTTTACTTGGTAGCTAACTTTAAGCAGTTCCCTGGCCATATGGTTTGCCCTTGGTCAAATCCCTCTTTTGACCAAAGACATATTAATAAAATAATTTAATATGTCTTTGGTCAAAAGAGGGATGAGGGAGTTTTGCTGTATTAGCACAAATATAATAACAAAGAAAATGAAAGCAACTTAGATACACTGCTTATAAAAATTAAAACATAAATCACATACACTGTTTAAATGGGAACTATAAGCATATATATCTTGGATGTTTAAAAAACTTTTATTCCTTAACATATTTATATGAATCACTTTTTATTCTATTGCTAATAAACTTTTTATCAGAAAATGCAACCTTTTTATTTATTTATTTGTGCAGTACTGAGGATTGAACCCAGGGGCATTCTACCTCCGAGCTACACATCCAGCCCTATTTTTATTGTTTGTTTTGGAAATGGTCTTACTAAGTTGCGGAGGGCCTCACTGAGTAGCTGAGGCTGGCCACGAACCTGCGCAATCCTCTTATCTCAGCCTCCCAAGTACTGGGATTACAAAAGTGTGCCACCACGCCCAGCATGCAATAGTTTTAAAACACTTAAAAGGATGTTAGGGATTTTTACCTACTATTAAATAGCAATGATCATGAAATTAATTTATATAGAAAATATTATTAATAACTTAGTAGCATAATTAATAATCTGTCTGTACCAAAATATGTCCTAAATGGTTTATCTTTTTAAGTTCAATTATTTCTATATGGTATTAATATCTATATTTCTTTTTATTTTTCCAGATTTTTATTCATTCATTGACTCACATCAAGGACAGATGAGTTTTCATCTGAGTATCTCCTTTCTTGTTTTTATAAGCTCTCTCCCACCACACACACACCTCAAGAGAAGAAAATAAACAGAAAGGAACACATGCTCTGCCTCAGGACAGGGCAAGGGTTATCAATAGATCCAAATTAAAAAATAGTGTAATTTAAGTTATCAAGATTATGAAATAGATGTTAAAGCTATGCTTCCGTCCAACAGATGGTTTTTACATAAAAATTAGAATATAAAATATGTCGCAATAAAAGAAAACTCTGGTCTCTAATATGTTAAAATTCAGAACATAAATATACTTTAGCAGGCTGGGAGTGCAGTATGGTTTTAAATTTTGCTTAAACACTAGGAAAACACATTGCCTTTTCCACAAGAAAAACTCATGTTCAAGTTCACTAGCCCTAGGCCTTTATTTTAAATGTTCTCCTAACAGACTTTGAAGTCCTCAGTCTCTATGGTAAAAGTATAAAGTCATGAAAGATGCCATGGGGCCAGTTGACATCACCAGGATTATAAAGTGAGAATAAAATTAAGGCTGTTCAGTTGAGACCAAGACAAAGGAGCTTCCATAAGTTCTTCACGTTTCCCACATATTTTATTCATTACAAAGCACAGCACAATCAGAAGACTTTTCCTTGGGACTATTTAACCCCAGTGTAGACAAGTATGCAAGTTTGATCACAACTGAAATACAATTGATAAAATCAACAGGATTTTAGTGAGAAACTAAAGCAAATTCTAAAAAACATTATATCAAGTAAAATAATAATGAACATTACTTATTAAATAAGATGGATTTCAAATCCTTTAAAGATTCTTATTTTCTTTTTAAAAATATTATTTTGGTTGGGTGAGGAGGTGCATGCCTGTAATCCCAGTGCATGGGAAGCTGAGACAAGAAGATCACAGGTTCGAGGACAGCCTCTGGACTTAGCAAGACTCTCAGCAGCCTAGCAAGAACCTATTTCAAAATAAAAGTAAAAAAGTGAAGGGTCATATGTTTCTCTCATATATGAAAGCTACAGAGTAATCTGGATACAGGAGGGACTTCCAATAATGGAGGAAAAACCCAGTGGAATGAGGGAGGTGGACTAGGGAAGATTTGGGGGGGAGAATTAGTGAAGGAAACACTTCCACCAACATTACGTACATAGAGGAAAAAAAAAATAATGGCAATCTCAATATCATCATGGGGAAGGCAAAATGGGGAGGGAGCCGGGGGACAGCTCTCCAAGTGCTGTGTGCATGTATGGCACAATACCATGAACTATATTATTATGTGAGACTATAATACACCAATAAAAGTATATAAAAATAAAAAGGGCTGAGGGTGTACCTCAGAGGTAGAGGACCCCTGGGTTCAATCCCTAATACCGAAAAGATGTTATTTTGGTCTTTATTTTTTGGACATGTAGTATGTGTTAATGAATCTGTTTCACACATATAACTCTTGTAACACCAGAAGAAATAAATTCTATTTTTCATAAATTCCTCATCCCTGTATGTTCATTTTCAAATAAAGTTTAGTAGGGTAGAGCAATATGTTTCTACATACTGACCAGCACAACAGCAACAATTACGACTAAGATATCCAGGATTTATTGCAAGTCCAGGGTTGCCTGTCCAGATATCTCTCAGATTTCTATCTTCTTAAAAATTTCAATTGATATGTATCAAAGACATACTTTCAGAACACCACAAAGAAGATAACAGCAGAGAAAAATCTGTTTTTATCTTGTTATTTGTTGTTTGCTATTGAGAAAATATTAGAGTAACACTCAATAAATCTATTTAATTAAGGAATAAGAATCAACTTCCCCAGCTCTCAAGGAAGAAAACACAGTTACAATCCTAAGAACTTGGCTGAATTTCAAAAGAAAAGCAAAAACCCTTCTTTTGGTTATGACATTATAAAAAATAATTAAAAGCAAGAACAAATTTAAACAAAAATGATAACACCCAGGGATGATCTATACCTATGGTGAGACACAGATACTTTCAGATGTAAAGACCACAGGAAAAATTACCCTACTTAGTGGGGAAATACTACTATCAATTTGATGAAACAGTCCATAGTTTTGAAGTGCAGCAAACATTCCTGCTCCTTGCCCAGTGCAAATATCCAGGGCTGAACAACAGTTATATGTATATGCATATGTATGTATTAATGAGCAACCAGTTATTTTGAGTTTTATGATCATGTGCTAGAAGATAGTGAAATATTCACTAGTGTATTCTAAGTATACATACAAGAGATTTTTTGCAATTCTACCCAGGCATGTTCCAGCCAAGTCTTCCAAAGCAGTTATAGCCAGGAACTGAGTTAGTTATGACTTCCTCTGAAGAAGATTAGGCAAAAATCCATGCCTCATTCTTTATGTCTAGTTAGGAAGGGCTTGAATGTAGCAGATAGAATATGAACATTTTAGAAGGTGTAGGTGAAGAAGGAGGAAGGAAGAGTTGAAGACAGAAGTGAGAAAGTATAATGTGAAATCAGAAAGAATTAAAGTTATTAGGAAAAATATAGTGAAGAGAAAGGTAGAAGGTTAGGGCATCAAAAAGAACATGTGAGAATTTCTGATCATGTATACTTTGGATAAACCTACAGAGATGCCAAATTTTTGCTGGTATTCCTTCCTGGGACCCCCTGTGTGCACAGCCCCAAGGGTTTAGCTGAATTGATCTATTGGGAGAATTACAGGAATGGAGCTGGAGGAATGGTAATTACTATCAGATCTGCAATCACTTCTTTGCTCTCTAAATCCCAAGGGTTTACTCATTTAGCTTCAAAATCGGACCCAAGCCAATATTAGGCTATTTGTAAGCTTTATAGACTTACCTTAATGACTACTTACAGATTTTGCTGCATAAAGGTTAATGTGTTTGGTTAAAGAGGATGTTCAGACTCAATGGGGATATTATATAACATGTGATATATTCATCACATTACCTTCTAGTCTCTGGAAAACTCATGAATTCAAACACATACAGCCCTAAGGGTTCTTGAAAAAGTTTTTCTAATGTGTACTATTTTGCTGCAGTCTGGCAAGTCTCCCTCTTTATTGTGTGTGGTTCTTCATGGGACAATCACCTTGGGCAAAGTGCCTCTTGAGGAAGAAAATGAGGCTGAGAACATGCGGTTTAGGAATGTGGATGTACAGAGTGACGCTTCCCCCTCTGTTG
The DNA here is from genome assembly GCF_963383645.1 of Muscardinus avellanarius. Classification (NCBI taxonomy): domain Eukaryota; kingdom Metazoa; phylum Chordata; class Mammalia; order Rodentia; family Gliridae; genus Muscardinus; species Muscardinus avellanarius. The sequence goes on along the minus strand of NC_137789.1, from coordinate 88,510,156 downwards.
AATTTGACCAGAAGATAGATGGACCTATGGAGAGGGAGTAGTCCTTCCCAAATAAGCTCCAAATAGAGAAAAGCTGTTAGGACTCGACTACATAAGCAAAGCACAAACTGAATGATGAGAATGAAATCTAATGAGTGAAATCTAATGAGTGAAATCTAACAGGAATTCTTTTTATTTAAAATCCAAAATGACAAGGTTCGTTTACCTGATTTAGTTTGTGAGAAAACTGCAAAAAAAAAAAAAGAAAAAAAGAAAAAGAACTGATACTGAGCATGGAATCCAGAGGCCCATTTTTCCTGATCTGCACTCTCAGCCTTTAATTCATTTATTTATTTGCTCAGAAACAAAGTCTTGCTCAGATGCAGAGGCTGGTCTTGAACCTGCAATCCTTCTGTTTCAGCTTCCCATATACTAAGATTATAGGCATGTACCACCACACACCCAATGTGAACTTCACATTCTTAAATTTTAAATTTGTAGAAATGTTTAAAATTTTAATAGAAACCAATGCCTTTTAGAAATAAAAATTATGTACTTAAAGAAGTTTGAGATGGATTTTAGTAAAATTTTGCTTACAGAAAGATAGGCAAGAACTAAGAAATAAAAGAGGCAGGATAGAGACTAGAAGACGCCTGCCAAAATAAAGCAAAAGCTTCCTCCTGAACTCCCAGAAACAGGAGAATTAGGCAAATATGCTACATCTCTTTCATTTTATATATCTAGGAGAAGAAGACCACTTCTGGTGGAAAAAAAAAAAAAAGGTCTGGCTTTGAATGGTAAAAAAATTTCAGAATGAGAATCACTGGACAGAGACAGATTGCTCAACAGCAGATTCAACCAGGCAAAATTATTCATCAGACAAATTCTTGGTTATGAATTACTAAATATCTACCTATACTGAACCATTTAAAGTGAGAAAAAGTTGCAGAATAGAAAAAAGAACCCAGGTCATTGGCATCGATCAGCATTTAACATTGAATGACACTTCTTAGGGTCAGATGCAATCTTTCCAGACGTCTATCAGACGTCTGTTCCCAACATCCAGCACAAAAATGATAAATATTTGTTGGTTGAATGTTTGAGCAGGTTTTAGAGGTTAGTGTGAAGATATTTCTTCACAGAGATGAGCAATTTTGAAAGTGAATTTTTTAATGTTGAAGAGGAGGTACAAAGCTATTTTTAGCGTTCTTATTCAGTTAGCATAACAGGTGATTATAGATAGTGGAGAGTTCTATGTCCAGTCACACAAGACATTTTAAGACCTATGAGTCTTCTGCAAACATAATGTTATAAAATGTCCTTTTTCTAAAAATACTGGAATCAAGCAATTATCTACTTTTGAATTTTAATGAATAGGCCATCTGTTCTTTCAAATTGAAAAAAATGAAATTTTTCTACAAATTAACTACTTGATGAGATGTCCCTCGTGACAAAATCTGCTTCACTGTTTTTTTTTTGTTATATTTAACCTAAAGGTGACATGTAGCATATTACACCGAGTTTAATAAAGTAGAATGCAGAAAAATGTTTTTCTTGATCATGTAATAATTATAGTATCTGTTCCTTTGACAGGCTACTTTATAATTAACAAAAGCTAATCTTTATTAACATAATTGCCACAAACACTCTAATAAAATGAATCATTAGGAAGAAAAATGTGTCCATTTTCATCTGTGATGATCATGACAGATTTAAACTCTAAACATTGAGTTGTATGGATTATCACTCTGATGACAGTTTTTTCCATCTCCTTATTGTCCATTCTGAGAATGCTCTGTTTCCTTTGAGTTGAGCTTTCCAGTATGTAGCTAGTTGCCACATGAGCCTATTTAAGTCTAAAGTAATAAAAAATACAATATAAAGTTTCATCAGTTGCACTAGTCACATATCCAGTGCCCAAGGCTCCATATGACTAGTGGCCACCACACTGGACTGAAATGACCATCGTTCCTAACGTCCTACTGAACCTCACTTCAACATCCTTCTCACTCTCTGATGTGACCTAGATGTTTGTTGCCACAAAGATTCAAATTTAAAATGTAGTAGGTAAATGCATTAGTAAGCTGAAATTGCTGCAATTTTAGGGTCAAAATTAGTTTGAAGGTATTTGTGTTAATGTTCTAATTTAAATAGTTGATATTTTAAATAAATGCATTGTAAGGACAAAAATGTCCCCAATTAGAGTTTAGTCATTTCATTATATAGATACCAAGATCTATATAATGAAATGATATATAATATTTTAGGACATAGTCCATAAAGTGATTTGACAATTAGCAGTCAAACTTGGACAATCAAATATACTTGATATTTCTGTTTTCACATGCACTGTACCACATAAGTGTCATCTTAATTGACAGACAAATATGAGGTAGAACCCAGTGGAAGGTCCTTAGATCACTGGAGTCATGTCCACAGGATGGATTGTGGAGTCAGTCTCTCTGACTTAGTTTCTGTATGCTGTCTTGCCCTCATACATGTGCTCTTATCATGAAGAGATACAGCTGAGAGGGCCCTTTCCAGAGCTTAGCTAAAGCCAGGAACATGCCGGGTGTGGTGGCACATGCTTGTAATCTCCGCGCTTGGGAGGCGGAGACAGGAGGATTGCGCTGGTTAGGAGCCAGCCTCGCTGGCTTAAGAGACCCTGTTTCCAAATAAAAAATACAAAATAGGTCTGGGAGTGTAGCCCGGAGGTAGAAGGGCTTCCAGAAACCCCAGTACCAACAAGAACAAAAACAAAAAATAATCCAGGAACATGCCCTTGTACCTCCAAAGTAGTCAACTACATAAACCTTTTCTTTATAAAATAACCTGCTTCAGGTATTTCACTGAAGTAATACAAGGTGGACTAACACACTTGAACATCATCCCTCTGAAGAATCATTCCTTCTTCCAGCAACAAAGACTAAAGGTTCATTTCTACTCTCAGCTGCTTGTTTTTCCAAACAATTCTCAAGATTCCCCCATAGAATTCCTCAGAATATCATACCTTTCTACAATTAGTCACCTTATTAATTTTAAAGTTCTTTAGAGGGAAACAAATTTGTCCATTATTCTATGAAATATAAACAAAATTTGTGGTACTTTATAAATAATTCATTATAGCAGCATGACTTTGGCAGAAAATATACCTCATGCATACCAGTAGAGGCTTTCGGCCTAATTAAAAATGAAAATACTATTACAATGTAAAACTGTTTCTAAGTTATCAAATTAGTATGCCCGATATTACAGAAAGTAGTCAAGATGCCGTCTTTTAGAAGGAAGCTTGCTTTGTCTTTTCTTATTATCCAAAGATAAATGCAGAGTCTCTACTATTGTGAGCAAAGTGAACAAGGACCGAGCCATCTCATGTGAACTTCCCTGGAGCAGCTTTGAATCCGCACACCCCACCCACCCCGTCAGGGTATTTCTCCTAGAAGACTGAACTGGTTAGTGAAGTAACATATCATTCAGCTCTTCTTCAAGTTTGGACCTTTGCCTTTGGCTACCATTTCACTTTTGTTCCCCCCTCCAGCATACAACCCCCCCCCCCGCCACAACAGCATGCCTAAGGCAGAAAAATAATGTTCATTTCTTCTTTTTTTCCCCCTAGAATCCTCCATGCAAAAGCCTTCATCCACTTTAAGGTCATTTATCATACTAGTTACCAAGAGCTGCCAGTAGGTGCAACTGTGTCCTACTTAAATCCCCTCCACGCCATTGCCTGAGTCTGTTCCGCTATGCCTTATTCTCCTCCTCCCATCATCGCTCTTTATGTAACGAAGTATTTTTTCTCCCAAAGCCACTTTGTTTTCTATTAGGAAAACAGTCTTTTTCTAGCAGGTAATGAGTACACTAAGTCTATTTTCAGATCAAATTGGAACCAGTTCTCTGCAAGAGATGAATATGTTTTTATTAATTCACACAAGATGGATTGCTTCACTGTTGATTTGACGAGACTTTAGAATTCATTGTGGTTACCAAGTGCTCTTCTCTATGTACACTACACACAGAATTTTAAGTATGGATGCCTATTACTAGGCCCATGTCTTTTTAACTTGTTTTGTTGTTGTTGTTACTGTCCTGGGGATTGAACTCAAGGGCATTCTACCCTGCCCCATTTTGTTTATTTACTTCTTTATTAATTACTTTGAAAGAGGGTTTCCATCAGTACTCGGAGGCCAAGGCAGGAGGATCACAGATTTGAGGCAAACCTCAGCAGCAAGACTCAGGTTAAAACAACCAGGGTCTCTAGAGGCTGGGATGCTAATTTTTCTAGTTCTTACAGATACTCACATAATTTCCATTCTCTGGCAGGTTATTGACTGCTGTAGCCAATACAATATCTTATAGAAAACAAACTAACCCCATTAGCAAAACAAAAAGGCCACATTTAAGAGGGTGGGGTGGGAACAGAAGAGAAGACCTCAATTTTGAAGAGAAAAACAAGTTAAATTTCTCTATGGGAAACAATCTGTGCGAGAGGGTTATAACAGAGTCATGGGGTTTATTAGAGTTGATACATTATTCCAAGAGAAAAACGGTACTAGGAAAGATTCATAGATACAGTCACTACAATTTTAAATTAAATTATTAGCAAATGTCTTCTGATAATTTTCTTGTAAAAATTAAGGTTTGCTGGGCATAGTGGTACAAGCTTTTAATCCCAGTAGTTGGGAGGCAGAGAAAGGAGGATTGTGGTTTGAGGCCAGCCTCAGCTAGTTAGTAAGGCTATCTGTAACTTAGTAAAACCTTGTTTCAAAATAATAAAAAAAATAGGGCTGTCAGTCGAGAGTGGTGGTGCATGCTTGTAATCCCAGTATTTAGTAGGCCGAGACAGGAGGATTGCAGGTTTGCGGCCAGCCTCAGCAACTTAATGAGAGCCTGTTTCAAAATAAAGAATAAAAATAGGGCTGGGGGTGTAGCTTTGAGGTAGAATGCCCCTGGGTTCCATCCCCAGTACCATAATAATAATAATAATGGTAATAATAGTAACAATAATAAGGCTTATTTGCAGAGGTTGGCAATCTTTTATGTAAAGAGCCAGATAATAAATATTTTAGGTTTTCTAGTCCAGCTGGTTTCTGTGGGAGCTACAGATCCTGCCATGGGAGTGTGCAAACAGCCACAGTAAGCACATTAACGTCTGAGCGTGGCTACAGTCTAATACAATTTTATTTACAGATATGGGCAGAAGCCTTGGTTTGGCCTGATAGCGCATATCCAGCCCTGGCATTAAAAACAGCAGCGCTCATTTCCTAAAAATTCGATGATGGATTGCATTTTCTAAAGATCCCATAACAGCGTTCCCACTCCACATGCTTCATTTTCATGGGAGATAAATTTCCTGTGGATGGAACCCAGGGATGTTTTACTTGGAGCCACATTCACGGTCTTGCTAAGATGCCGGGGTTTGAACCTGCAATCCTGTCATAGCCTCCCAAGTACTGGATCACAGGTGTGCGCCTCACGCCCGCTCCACGTGCTCCCTAACCACACGCCCTCACCCACCTCCTCAAGAGGCCGTTCCTATACTCCAGCCTCTTTAGATCTAGTTGGACCCTGTAGTTTCTTTGACCAATAAAATATGGTAGAAAGGACACTGGCCTGCCTGTTCAGGGAACTATCTCTGGCTTCCATCTGACTATAAGCCTAGAAGAAACCTTGGGCAAGAAACTTCTGAACCCAGAGACTTACTGGACCTTGGCAGATAAGTTGTTTTCAACTGCTGTGTAGTTTAGTATGCTAAAATGTCAGAAGAACTTGACGTCGTTGAGGAACTGATGCCACTTTTTCTGCTGATGAAAATGTTTTTAGTTGGATAAAAGTTTATCAGTAAACAAATGTGAATGCTTTTTGCATCCCCTAATTAAAGAATGCATGATGATGCATACTTTGGAGGCTGAGACAGGAGGATCACAGGTTCAAGGACAGCCTCATCAACTTAGTGATACCCTCAGCAACCTAGTGAGACGGTTTCAAAATAAAAAATAAAAAAAGACTGGGGTTATAGCTTGGAGGTAGAATGCCCCTGAATTCAATCCACAGTACCACATACAAAAAGAATATATTACTACTAAAATTCATAAATTAACCTTATTTTAAGCTACATGTCAATGTCACTTAGAAGTACAATGGAAATTATGGAACTCAATTTATACAGTATCTTAAGAATATAATTCTTCACTCATGTTAAGCATTATAGATTAAATGCAGTCCTGTTTGTGTTGTTTAGAGATAGACAGGCTAAAATATTGATATTTGCATTGTAGCTCTATCTTCTTCTATTAGAAATGAGGACAGGAGGTGGGGTAGAGTCACCAAAAAGTTATTATAGAATTGATTTTGAAGTAGAACTGCCATCAGAAATTAAATGATTAAATCATGTAAATTCTTAATAGAATTTATTCATCTTTAAAACAATTAGAAACCAAATTTGAGAAAAAGGATAGCACTGAAATAAGATTTGTTTCATAGACTGAAACTTCCAACGTAGAGCTTGATTTTAGAGACTGCACCAATTGGGAAGAGCTGATAAGCTTAGGACATTCCATTCACACGACAGCCAAGATATTAAAAAGTTCGTTTAATAGTCAGTACATATACAGACTTTTTTGCTGACAAAAATGAAAAAAATTAAACCTCCCAAGTTTCAACTATAAATAAGTCTGGATAACTTCAACTGGGATGCTTATTAAAGTTAGAAAACTAAATTCTAATGTGCTTCTATGACTTCAGTAAAGAGACAGATGCTGAAGTCTGAAAGAAATAGCCTAGAGGCAGGAATCAGAATTCTGAATACCTCAGCTAAAAAGAGCATGAGAGAGACAATTAGAAATCTTGGCTCCAGAGGAATGAGAGTGGGAAAACATGATTCAGGAGAGCCATTCCCTTAAAGTCATGAAATATTACAATCAAGGTCATAATGAGCTGCACTTGATTTTAAAAATGAGAAAAGATAGAACTGGAACTCGGGTCTTCCATCTCAGCTTCTTTCGGGACTCCTGTTGTTCCAGTGAGGCTCCTCTAAAAGGATGGGGACCAATGCATGGAAGGGCAGAGCCACCGCCTGCCACCGGCTCATTGCAGAGTAAGCAGCCGCCTTTTTGTCAGAGCCACTAGTGTAGAATGAGGATCCAAGCACTCTTGGCACCATGCTAAAGAATGTCAATGAAATTTTGAAACAACTCTTGGTGAATTCTATTAAGAATCAGTACAATTTAATTAGTGATCTGATTTCTGATGACAATTGTACTTCAAAATCAATTCTATAATAGTTTTTTTAGTAACTCTATCCCACCCCCGTCCTCATTTGTCATAGATGAAGATATGGCTACAACCTAAATGTCAGTTTTTCTGCGCATCTCTGCACAACACAAATACGACTGGTTAAACGGTAGTTGAAATCAAAGGCTCCTGGAAAAGAGGAAGCCGAAAAAATGAAGACTTAGATGAGCCCTTAATAATACTCATTTATTTCATGCTTTCCTTTCTCATTCATAAATTCACTAATTGTGGAGTAGAGGCGTATCAGAATTGAACAAATATTGAGATGATTGATATAAGAATGAAAAATTGGCTCTTGGTTTCAGTGTTTTTAATTGCTGCTTTGTGCCAACAAACTGTCCACTACGATCGCCATCCAACATCAGAACAGGAGAACAGCACCTGTAGAGACTGAACTCAGAAGGAAACAGGTGCACAAGGATAAAGTCACAAAGAATTATTCACTATAAAAACCAACATTTTTTTTACTTGACTCATGTCCATCTCTTTAAGCTGTAAAGAGTTGAAATGTTTCGAGTCCATATTTATTGTACACATTCTTCTCCTGATTTTATATTCCTCAATTTACCTTCTTATGGGTTTTATTTAATTGAAATATCAATAAGAAGATAATGTACCTGTCATCTTTTCATCTTCTTGACTGTTAAGTTGTTTTCTTGTGACTTCTTTATGTGCCCTCTACCTTTCCCAGAAAAATACTTTCAGAAAGATTTTTCAAGCAAAGAAATTCAACTGGATTTTACCATAGTAGAAGCACTTGGTGGAAAAAAACATAAACATCTGACCTTTTGGCTTAGAGCAAATCTTTGAACCAGTGTTATAATAGAATTTATAATAATCACAAACTAGTTCAATGTTGAAATGACTTGCTATCATAATTGTATTTGGAGAAGCTGGGCATGCTGGTACACACCTGTAATCTCAGTACTTGGGAGGCTGAGACAGAAACACAGGTTCAAGGACAACCCCAGCAAGTAGCAAGACTTTTGGCAACCTAGCAAGACTGTTTCAAAATAAAAACTGGAAAAAAAAAAAAGGGCTGGGGGTGTAGCTCAAAGGTAGAATGCCCCTCAGTTCAATCCTCAGTCACACATACACACTAATTATTATTATTATTATTATTAGTAGTAGTAGTAGTAGTAGTAGTAGTAGTAGTAATAGTAGTAGTAGTGTATAATAATAATAGTTAAGCAGGCATGGTGGCGCATGTTTGTAATCCCAGCATTGGGGAGGCTGAGACAGGAGGATCGCTGTTTGCAGACAGCCTCACCTACTTAGTGAGCCCTTTTGCAGCTCAGTGAGACCCTGTGTCAAAATAAAGAATAAAAAATAGGGTTGGGGGTATAGCTCAGAGGTAGAATGTCCCTAGGTTCCAGCCTCAGTACTGCAAAAAATAATAATAATAGTTATTATTATAATTATAATATTTTGGTAGATTTTCAAATTGTTCCAGGTCATAGCAGAAAACAGATGTCTAAGTTGAGCAAACTGTTAACTTTCATGGTCTCACAAATTTGAACAGAAAAACTATTAAATTTGGAGAAATCATTTTTATACAGAATGCTTTGCACATGCTAACCCATTGCTTTAGACATGTTAATACTGAAGTAGATCTGATACTGTATTCACTCATACCATCTCTTGAAATCTTCCTCCCCCATTTCCTCTCAACCTTAATATTACTTTAGATAGAAGAATCATATTGACTTTGCATCCCTCACCTGAAAAAAATTCCTAGTGTTCAAAAAATTCTCCCAGATAACATTACTTATAATTTTTCCAGAGAAAGATAGATTTTGTAGAGTTTTACTTAAACCAAGTGACACTCTTTGGAGATGAAATGAGTATGAAGGCTGGATGCTGTTCCATGCTTGATGTCATGCTATTTTTTGCTCTGGCTCAGAAAGTAAGAAGTTGACTGTTCAAGTTCTTTAACTTTCCGTGGCTCAGCATCCACCTGCAAAAAACAATCCTGGAAAATTTCAAGTTCAACTCTATGATTAGATGATTCCTAAATATTTACTTTAAAAGAGAATGAAAATGCCTGTGGGAGTTAAATCTAATTTTCAGTATTTTATTTTTAAAGGAACAAAAAATTCTCCAAATTCAACAAAAGCTTTTCTGTTAAAGTTTGTGGGGCCATGAAAGCTAGCGTTTTGTTTGCTTTAGAGGCCTGTTTTCCAGGCTTCAGTTTGAGTCCCCGAAGATGTCACTTACACAGATATATGTGAGCAATTCTGAGCGGCTCCTGGCTTCTCCTGGCTGCAGCATGGAGAACTCAGAGAACATCCTGCCCTCGGAACTCGCAGAGGAGGCCAGTGCATATGGATGTTTGCAAGGCTCAAATTTCAGACTGGTCTTTGTTGAGATTTTACATCTCCAAAACAGTAGTCCAGCTACTTCTATACTTGTTGACTGTGCTTGGACATTGTCTTAGCCTATTGCTATTACAGAATGGCAGAGACTGGGTAACTTAGAAGTTTATTTTGTGTTCATGGTTCTTAAAGTCAGGAAGCTTGGTGTTAGCTTCTGCTTGGCTTCTGGTGAGTTCTTAGTGCCACTTTAAGTCATGCCTGCTAGAAAGTAGAAGACAGAAGGGCACCGACATTCTCTTGAGACCCAACCCAGTTTCTTGAGAACTGCATTAAGCCCTCTTGAAGACCCAATTGCTTCTTGAAGGGCCAACCATTTCTCAACACTTTTACTTTGGGGACCAAGTCTCCAACACATGAATTTGAAGAAAAAAACCATTAACAGATACCCTCTCATATGTTAACCTTTGAAACAGAACACCAAGGTGAAATGTCTAGAGAGAACAGGGTTTTTGCCAGTTTGGAGCTGAGGATTATGATAGGATAATAACACCATCAATATGAAAGTGGGGAGGTTAGAGGAGAGGGGTTCCTCTATGATGGTTAAAAATAATTGGTTAGATTTTGAGAGGAAATTTTTAACAACTTATATTTCATTTTATCAACATGATTAGAGTTCACAAGCTAGGAATAATTATTCAAATCAATGAAGTGAGGGAGGCACTGTGCAGTCCCCTCTATTCTGACTGTGGAAGACATGGCTATGATTACAGGGACTGCGAGCCTCATCCCCCCCTCCCTTCCACTGGGAGGTGATGTCAAGAGGGGCTTGAAGAAGGGGGCAAACCTCTGCAACTACCTATTTCACTACAAACTGAGTTTCTATCTAACATGTTTCTGAATTTACATCTGAAACTGATTGTATTGGTTTCTTACTGTTTCGGAAACAAAAATATCAATTCAATGTTGGCTTTGATTCATCAGAGTTGCCCTTTCCTGCAATCTGGATATTCTGCTGGAGAAAACTCAAATCCGCTATTAAATCCATGAAACTGTTCATTTATAAATTTGTATTTTACAGCTCCACATGTATAATAGATCTGGCGATTTTAAGGTGTAGGTATCCCCAATTCCAAAATGGAAGACAGCTACTGGAAGATAACACCTTGATTGGCCAGGAAAGCAAAGGTGAATCAGATAAGTAGTGTGAGCACAACCTCACACAGGTGGCCAGAATCCGTATCAGTAATAGATCACACTGACAGTATATACCTTCAACATGATATGATAAAAATGGTACCATTCTACCACACTGGTCTTCCTCCAAAAATAATATAACCACAATCTAGTCATGAATAAACACACAAAAAACCAGAAAAATAATAATTGAAGAACATTCTAAAAATATCTAATGATTGCTTCTCAATACTATCAAGATCATCATAAACAAGAAAAGTTTGGACATCATCATAGCCAATGGGAGACTAAGGAGATGTGAAAACTAATAAGTGGTACCTTAGATGAGATCCTATAACAGGAAAAAATCATATAAAATATAATGAAACATGAACAAAACATGAGCTTCAGTTCATGCTAACATATTAACATTGATTTGTTCACTGTAACAAAAATAAGAAAGTTTAAAAAAAAAAGAGGTAAAGTAAGAAGTTTCCAATAGGAGAAACTGAGTTTGAGATATTAGAACTCTCTGTACTTCCTTTACATGTTTTTCATGGTAAATCTAAAGTAATTCTTGACGTGTAATACAACAGTATTGTTTGCATCTAGTGCTTTTCAAACATGGGTTCTTGTTAAATTCAGATTCTGATTGCACTCGTTCTGGGACAGGAACTCAGAGTCTAGGTCTAAGTACCAGAATTTAAATAGTTCTTAATCTAGAGCAGAGTATTTTAGTCTCGGTACAACTAACATTGTGGGGGGTATTGGGGACCAAGCTCATTCTACCTCTGAGTTACACCCACAACCCTGTTTTATTTTTTATTTTGAAATAGGATTTCAATAAATTGTGGAGGGCCTTGATAAACTGCTAAAGCTGACCACAAACCTTTGATCCTCCTGTCTCAGCCTCCCATGTACTGGGGAATTAAAAAATTAAAAATTTTAGATAATATTTAGATATTTAGATAATATTTGTACATATGTTCTTATCTCCTTTGAACCCGCTAAGAACCCTTGGAAAAAGTATTTTAACCTGATTCAGGAAATAGATTCAGAGCAGTTTACTTACATAGCATCAAGTGAAATAAAGCTAAGATGTAGCTTTGTTTTAAGTGGTCCAAATTATATGCCCCTGACTACTATACTACTATATATACATACATACACATAAACACATATGTATACATACATACATATACATATATACATATGTATGTACACATTCCATATATTCATTCCTAAATAGTCTTTAGGGAGAAAAATAAGACCCGGAAGATAGAAGGAACAAAATTAGAGCTTGGCTAACAAGGATGCCAGAAGACAGAACATGAACAGCAAATCAGTTGATTGGTGGAGAGATGAAAGGTTCTAATGGTACAGTATACAGCAGGCAGGGCTGTGCTGGCAAAGCTGGGCTTCTTCTAATTTTGTGTTTACTGATTCAGGAGATCTCGGGCAAGTCCGGTAACTATTTGGATGTTGTGTTCTTTATTCTTGCAATGGGGCTAAGAACATTCAGCCTAAAATCTTGTGATGTTGGGATAACCTACACATAGGCAAGTGGTCACCCTGGGCAGGCAAGGAAGTTTGCAACAATTATTTAATTAGGAATTCCCAACATACATTTTATTAATCTATATAAATATCTGTTGGACAATACTGTCTAACTTGATTTTTTGTTTTTTAACTCCCTAAGTCTTCCCTACGAAATCTGTGAAGTCATTTTTTTTCATTTCTTGGTTTTTACAAAATGGGTGAATTATGTCCTCATCTAAAAGTAAAACATTACAGACAATAACATCTGAAACCTTAAAATAGTTACGATTACTTAATTATGTTACCAAAATAAATTGCATATGTGATGTATATAAGCAAATAAAAGGTTAATATATTTCAGCATTCCATGATTCTAGGCAATCAAAAATTGTTTTTCAGTGAATAACACTTCTAATAGGTATATAAAGTCTAATAGAAGGATCTGGAATTCTTTGCTCTCTCACAAATCAAGCTGACTGCATCACACTTTGTTGTTGATTACTACATGCAAGCAGCTAGGTATCAAGGCTTTATTAAATATACACCTGGTAAAGAGCTTTTACCTAATTTGCTGCCAACCATCAATGTAAGAGCTTATTGTATGCTGAAACAGTGAAAGCATACTTGTACAAGTGGCTACATTTTTCCATATGCTTGTTTAAAAACATGTGGCAGGCCCTTGTTTTGTTTCTCAGAGAAAAGACAAACAACTTTGAAAGTTACAGTTGTTGAAATGTACGAAAGAATAGGGGAGAGGGAAAGCTTCTACTTTACTGCCTTTAAATTGTCCCTTCTCTTTTCATCTGTGTTTTCTAAGACTTTATATATGTTGATTTGGTGTCTGTTCATCACAAATCCAAGTTCATTCACTATATTCACTGCATTCTTGATGCCAGCGCATCTAGGACCTCCAGACTGGAGAGAGTCTGCTCCCACCCCACAGTGAGCCAATTCTGAGAAAGACCAAGGGGTTTGCTTGGCAGCAAACCTTTCCTGTGTAAATCAGCCAATCCAGAGCCCAGACCTTCAACGACCTCCTTTATTAAACTTTTGCACACCACGCCAGTTTTCACCATGCTGTAAAGCAGCACATAGCCCAGTACCAGATAAGACAGCCCCATGTGCAAAGTTCACTGGAATTATTCGAACCAGCCAGTGACAAGCCAATCACCTTGCCCTGCTTTGTCTTCCCCAAGGAAACGTCAATAAAGGCGTTATTCTAGATTACCCTTCAGGTAGCCCTGCATAGCATGGTGTGTGCCCTCTTCTCTTGGAAAATATAGTAACTTCTTCCTTCGGTGGCATCATGTCATACACAGCCGCTCTCTCCATGGGTACAACACACATGGGTAAAATCCCATGGGTACAACCATTAGCACACCACCGCCCTGATTGTCATTGCCCCTACCAGCTGCATATGATAGAGATCCTCTCTCCTCTCTCTCTCTCTCTCTCTCTCTCTCTCTCTCTCTCTCTCTCTCTCTCTCTCTCTCCCTCCCTCCCTCCCTCCCTCCCTCCCTCCCTCCCTCTCCCTCCCTCTCTCTCAGCAGCACTACAGAGTAAGCACATTTCCATTACCATACATAAATACTTTTCGTGCCCTTTGAATTCAACTGCTGCTCCCACACTCAGCTTGAGAAACCATTCATCTGTTTTTTTGTCTTGATTTGTCTTTTCTAGACATTGCGTAAATGAAATCATATATTACGTCATCTTTTGCATCTATTACCTTTCCCTTAGTATAATGTTTGCGGGGTTTACCTATGTTGCTAACCCCTTATTATTATTGCATAGTTCTCTATTATATGGCTGTAACACATTTTGATCCATTCACTAGTTGATAGATGTTCGCATTTTTTCTAGGTTTTGTCTATTATGAGTAGTGTTACTTTGAACAGGTGTGTGCGATTCTTTATATGAGCATAAAGTTTTATTTCCTTTGGATAAATAGCTATAAGTGGAATTACAGGATTATATGCAGATATTCTTTGTTGGAGAAGCTGCCACACTATTTGTGAAGGTGTAAATATCATCTTACAACCACACCAGCAGAATTAATGAGGGTTCTAGCTTCTCCCATCATCATCGTCGTCGTCCTTCATACTGTAGCCATTCCAGGGGCAGCTTTGGCTTTTACTACTTCTATTATGATGTGTCTAGGTGTGGGATTTTTCTGTGTATGCTACTTGGACTTTGTTGGGACAACATGTAACCCACATCTCTTAAATGAGTAAATTTATTTTATCAAACTCATGAAGTTTGTGACGAATATAAAAATTTTTTCTTTTCTCTCTTCTCTCGCCTTCTTTCCTGGGGTTCCTGTTATGCATAGTATATGTTTGATGGTGTCCTAAAGATTTTTGAGATTCTATGTGTATATATAAAACAGAATATATACTCATTTTCATAACAGTTTTTTCATTCCGTTCTTTAGGCTGAACCATTTCTACCAGTCTATCTTCAAGTTCACTGATTTATCCTTTTGCCATTTTGAATCTTTTATCAAGCTCCTCCGGTAAATACTTAAATAATTATGCTATTTTTCTTTATTTATTTTCTTTTTTATGGTACTAGAGATTGAATGCCTGGGGAAATACTACCTTGGAGCTAAATCCCCTGTCCTATTTTACTTTGATTTTGAAACAGGGTCTCAGAGGTTGTAAGAATCTTACTACATTGCTGAGGCTGTCCTTGAATCTACAGTCCTCCTCTCTCAGCCTCCCAAGTCCTGGGATTACAAGCATGCAACACCATGCCCGGCTCAGTTATTATACTTTTCTAATACAGAATTCCTGTGTTTTTCTTAATATTTTCTATTGATATTCTCTATTTGATGAGTCATTGTTGTCATCCTTATCTTTAATTCTTTTACACATGACTTCTTTCAGTTCACTGAATCTATCCATAAATAAAAATGTAGACTTTCCATTTGCTGAGCCCAGCCTCTGGAGCCCTGAGAGGCAGTTTCTATTAACTGTGTTCCCTTGGCATGGGACATGTATTTCTGTTTCTTTGTATGACTTATTATTTTAATAAGTACTGGATACTTTTGATAAATATAAAAATGTATAATCTAGTCTACAACCATAAATGGTTTTCCCATTGAAGGCTGTTCACGTTGATGTTTCATTGGTGCTGATGGTGATTTACTTTATAGCTTTCATGAATTAATTCTGTGGATTCTGTCTCTGCTTGAGAGTACTAAAGTCTCTGCTCCGTTTTTTAAAAGCTTATTCTTATTTTTAAATTTGACTTCCTAGTAACTATTGCTGTGTGAGAATAGTCTAATGGTTAACCAATAATTGATCAGCGGTTGTACTCAAACATGTTGATTTAACAAGCTCATGCCTTTTGCAGAGAGTCTGTTTAAATCTGCTCCAACTTTTTACTTTGCACAGGGCCTTCGGGGGTCTCTTCTGCACATCATGCATGGTCTCATGGCCCGCCAGGACTATAGGGATAGCTAGGACCTTCTGTAACCTCTCCTGCCTGTCCATGCAAACCTGTATGTGTATACTAGACCTGCCAGGACGTATGACACCTTATCCTAGGCACACTATGGCTATTTCACTTCCTAGATTTCCCTATTATATTTTGCCTAGTCTGCCATTCTGTTGCTATCCCAGGCAGAATCATGATGAACTAGCTGCAGTGTTGGCTGCCCACTGGCTTGTCACACAGATCACTACTATTTCTGATAATGCCCAGGGCCATATGGTTTCCCCACTTTCTGTTCCAAATCAAATCAGTCCTCTTTAACAGCTAAGTCTGGTTTCCACAGTGAGCTCTGCCCTGGTAGAGTCACCATGGCAAGGGTCTGGGGTGTTGAGGTGGCTCCAGGAAGGATCTGGGGTGACAGGATGGCTCCAGAAAGGATTTGAGGGTGACATGACTGCGCCAAGAAGGGTCTGGGGTGACGAGATGGCTCCAGAAAAAAAAAGTGCTCTAGGCTCTTATTCATGGCATTACCCTATTGCTCTTACCCAGAGTCTAGTTGTTTTTCTAATAGATGCTTCTCAAATGCTCTCATGCCTTTAGCTTATTTCCAGACTATTGAAAATGTTGTTTTGTCAAATATTTGGGGTTATTATTTCCATTTATTTTAGAGGAGAGTTTGTAAAGCTCCTTTTCCATCGGTTTAGAAATCCCTAGGCCACTAATTCATAACTTAATCAAGAATGAGTAACGCCACACATGGTAACAAAATTTAACTTTCCAAAAAGCTAAACATTTGCAAAAGAAGAAGGTGGACCTGTGGCTTTTTGATATGATGGCACATACCCGTAATTTCAGTATTTAGGAGGATGAGACAGGAAGATTCCAGGTTCAAGGCCAGCCTCAGCAACCTAGTAAGACCCTATTTAAATAAATACATAAATAAATATCCACCTAATAAGAATTTGCTGCAAGATTTTAAGAAAGTAAGAAATAAAGAGCCTTGGACATATATGAAATTTTTCTCAATATTATGGACAGGAAGGGGAGGATTAGGAAGGGAGGGGGGCGGGAGGGGGAAGCTCACCAAACGCCGTGTGCATGAATGCCCCATCACTCTGAACTGCATCATGATGTGAGACCACAATGCACCAATAAAAGTATATTAAAATAAATAAGTAAATAAAGAGAAATAAGAGCCTTGATTTCAGCAGCTGCACAAAGATGTATGGAAAACAAAAACCTATTCAGATACAGTAGGACTTCTTAGTGAGAAAGCAGCTCTCCAACTCGGCATCTATTTTAGAAGTCATCCTCTCAAAGAAGTTCTTTTCTGCCCTCTACTTCGATGCATATGTCCTTAGTTCTCTTTCTGCTTTTACTGTGCCCTGTCCACAAGCTAATGGGACATTACTCATATTCATTCTCCTCTGCGGATTCCATTAACTTATGACTTACTGACTCATGGTCTGGTCTTTTGTTGTTGTTTTTTTTTTTTTATGCCTCTCTAATTCTTTCCCACCTGGTGTTTGTGACATTCTTCATGTTCCACACCAGAGCTCCTCAGAAAAGAGAGTATTCATATACCACAGTGCTTCTCAAAATTTAATATGCATAGTGACTACCTGAGTATCTTTGTAACATAACAATTTAGAGTCAGAAGGTCTGGGGAGAAGCTGGAAGCTCCCCTGGGGGATACTGATACTGCTGGCTCACAGATGACAGGCCACTAGCAAGGCTGTACTCAGCACCTGAAGAGGATGCAGCTCTGGCAACAGGTGCCCTGAAGTCAGGGACCAGCCCTCAGCTGCTGGCCTTTGCATACAGGTTAATCCCCCTTCAGTTCAGGTGTGGTCTGAGCCACAAGGTCATGTGGTTCACATCACGGTTATCTAGTTTAAGAAACCCTTGGCATGCAGCTCCAGAGGCGGCAGACAGGATGTAGCCTGTCCGGTACAGTACTTTGGTGTTTATTTCTGATAAGTGTTTAATTTTTATCTTTGCTAATCAAAGTGAAAAACATCTTGGATCTTCACTAGCATGCAAAAGGTTGTCAGCCAGGTTTTTATACTAAAACTCCCCATGAAAGACCATGTTACTGTCTATTCACACGGCATTACAAAGCTGTGAGTTTTGCTCTCTATCTTCTGTTTGTTTTTCTTTTGCAGCTGGATTTCTGATGAAAACAATCATAGAGTCTCATTAATTTTTTTCTTGGTGATAATAGCTGTGTAGAAATAAACGGACACAATATCTAAAACCCACAGGCCCTGTTGAAGCAGGAAACAGGAACACAGAGAAAAACATTCTAAACGGGGTTTGAAAACAATTACCAAACAGACAACCCTTGAGATGAGGCAAGACAAGAAGAAATGCTAGGCAAGAATGACAAAGGAAGAAAAGAAATATTGAAAAAAGTATGTCATATGGTTGCCTGTTGGCTCTCCCTACATCTTAACCTCTTTTCTCCAAGTGGCCGTGCACAAATTATCTCTATTTTAGTACCTGCAAAATAAGAATATATGAAATCAAAATAAAATGTCCCCAACAGACAACAAAAGATGATATGGATAATATATGTGTATATGAAAGCACATATGCACATATATATTTATATCACATCACTATATTTGTCTTTTAGGAATGGAAATGAATTCAGCATTTCCCTGCCTATTAGAGATTGAGTATCTATACTTTTAAGCTAATAGACTACCTTGTATACTATTTAGTACATACTCATATAACATTTCTCTATCAATCTGTTTATCTATATGTTTTTCAGCATGATTCATAATGGCCTTTCACCTTTCAAATTAACTAAATTAAGGGCAGTCCCTGGGGCCATGCCTGGTGCCACTGCTCACAGGAAGGACTGGTCCTTATTCATCTCCACGACCCAGGTGCTTGGCTAGACACCTGCCTGACCCAGGGAGATGTTGCTCCTCTGAGACTTTTATTTATTCATAAAACAAAGAATCTATACAAGATGATCCCTAGGTCCCCTCTTTGTTACATTTAAAACACACATTTATCTCAAAGGTTAAAGAAAACTCAGAATTATCTATTGAACTGTCAGCAACAAACATGTCTAGCTAAAGTGTTATTTTTTACTGACCCGTGGCAGAAAAGGCAGATACAAACAATAAGCATTTCCTAAAAAAACTCTAAGCCACAAACATACATCTTGTCCACACCCCATGACCAGCAGGTATAAGGCTGACTTGTTTTCTTTTGAATCCAAAAAGTATTTGGAAACATGCTGGGCTTGGCAGAAGCTGGAGCTAGCCAAGGCATGGTTCTCATCATTTCCAGCTGCTTCCCAGTCTGCTGTCATCCCACCAGATTCTAATGAACCCCACGCCAGGCCTGCCTGCCTTGGCTTCTGAAAGGGGTGGAGGAGGCTCGCACCCTTCTATTAAATCAGCCTTCTAGTTAGCGGATGGGAATATTGCTGCTGAAGTGATTTTATCAACTAAAACAACTAAGGAAAACCCCTCCTACTGTTTCTCTGCTTTGATTATAAGACAACAGTGATCTCCTTCGGATATATACAAAGATAGGAAGTAGCAGAGCTGTATTTTTGGGTGGATAATTGTGGTTACATGGGAGAGAAAAAAAAAACATTGATCACAGAGTTGTAGATGCCTGCTTCCTGAGTGGAACAATTGAAGCAGAATGTAAGAGGATAATGATTAAAACCATCCACAGGTTGAGTTTCAGGGTATTCTTTAAGAAATGACCATAAATATCAAAATAAAAGGGTACATAAACTTTCAGGATATGACAATGGATTTGATATATAGTTCTGAAAGTTAAACATGCAAGAAAATCACATCTAAGATACAATCTTTTCCTAAGTTTCAAAAAATACAGCCCGTAGCCGGGCGTGGTGGCACACGCTTGTAATCCTGAGATTGGGAGACATAGACAGGAGGATCACGCAGGTTTGAAGCTAGCTGCGCTGGCTTAAGAGACCCTGTTTCCAAATAAAATATAAAATAGATCTGGGAGTGTAGCCCGGAGATAGAAGGGTTTCCAGGAACCCCAGTACTACCACCACCAAAAAAAAAAAAAAAAATACAGTCTGTAACAAAATGTCTGTAACAAAATACCTGACATACAGAGCTGTTAGGGTAAATATTTCGTAAGAGGAAGGAAGGAAGGAAGGAAAACAGGAAGGAAGGAAGGGCCTTCTATTCAAAAATTTTAAAATATAAAGATGAGTGTGGTGTTATATCCTCTAATACCAGTACCTGGGGGACTGAAACAGGAAGATCACAGGTACAAGGACAATCTCAGCAATTTAGCGAGTCCCTGTTTCAAAATTTAAAAAATAAAATAAAATAAAAGCTAGGGGTGTAGCTAAGAGATAGAATGCACCTGAGTTCAATAACTAGCACCAAAAATTTAAAAATAAGCAGAATATTAATGAATCAATCAGAAAATAACTATTTGAGAAATTCACATCCATATTTCTTAAAGTAATTTGAGATTGAACTATCATAGAAAAAAACAGCAGGAAAGAAATCTTTCTGAAGTATTAGGAGAGGGAATTAAACCTTGACTTTGCTATTTGCTATTTGCTACTGGGACTAGTCTAATGAACAAAATTTTTAAAAAGCAATATGGTTTCATCTTAAAGCTCCCTTGAAATCTAAACACATTAAAATAGATATACCAGAGAAACATGTAGGCCTTTTATCACTTAGTGTCAGCTGTTTCTTATTAGGACGAGTTTAGCTGTTCATGGTTATTCTTATTTAAATGTCCTGTGCTGATGACAGGCAGTACCCATAGAACAATCCACGGTAAACAAAGTCTTGTGGACCTAATGCATGTTGCCCTCCAGAACCATCTTGCCAGAGGAATGCTTATTTTTAGGCAGTAGTTAAAATCATTTAACATACAGAAACAAACCCACACATCTATAATAAATTGATCTTTGACAAAGGGGCCAAACTCATACACTTGAGAAAAGACAGCTTTTTTACCAAATGGAAAAGAACTGGCTATCCAGACCTTACCTCTCACTGTGCACAGGAATCAACTTGAGATGAATCAAAGACTTAGAAATTAGACCAGAGACTATGAAGTTATTAGAGGAAGGCATAGGATCAACACTACAACATATAGGCCCAGGCAGTAACTTTCTCAACAAGACCTCCAAAGCTCAGAAAATTAAAGAAAAAATTAACAAGTGGGATGGCATCAAACAAAAAGTTTCTTCTCATCAAAGGAAACCATCAAGAACCTAAGGAGAAAGCCTACAGAATGGGAGAAGATCTTTACCAGCCACCACTCTGATAGAGGGCTAATACTCAGAATATACAATGAGCTCAAAAGATTCTACACTAGCAAAACAAATAACCCAATCAAAAAATGAGCAACTACATTGAATAGACACTTTACAAAATAAGAGATATAAATGGCCAATAGATACATGAAAAGATGCTCAACATCATTAGCCATTAGAGAGATGCAAATCAAAACTACACTGAGATTCCATCTGACCCCAATCAGAGTGGCAAGCATAAAGAAATCAAATAACAATAAATGCTGGTGAGGATGTGGGGAAAGAGGAACTCTTTTACACTGTTAATGGGAGTACAAACTAGTTCGGCTGCTCTGGAGAACAGTGTGGAGATTCCTTAGAAAACTGGGAATGGATGCACCATATGATCTGCTATACCACTCCTGGGTATCTTTCCAAAGGGGATGAAACCAGAGCACTACAGCAACATATGCATACTCATGTTCATAGCAGCACAATTTGTAATAGCCAAAATATGGAACCAACCTAGGTCTCCATCAACAGATGAATGGATTGCAAAATTATGGGAAATACACACAATGGAATTCTACTCAGCTATAAAGAAGAAAATCATGTCATTAGCATTAAGATGGAAAGACCTGGAGAACATTATGTTAAGTGAGATCAGCCAAGCACAGGAAGAGAAGGGACAAAGCTAGGATGGAAGAAGACTGAGGTTGATTAATGGAGGAGCTACATCCAAATATGTGTAAAAGTATGAATGTACACTCATTGTTGGGAGGGGAAGAAGGGGAAGCAGGGGCGGGAGGCAGAGGGCACCAAGCACAGTCTGAATGTATAGCATTTTCAATATGTTCCACATGAAAATTTTCAATATGTTCTACATAAAGATAAAAAAATCTTCTCCCATAAAAAATTGTTTATCATAGGCAGTTATTAAAACCATAATACTATGGTTGCCTATACTTTTCTTTAAAAAGCTAAGAAATTCTTGAAATTATTTCTTTAAATTTCTTTTGGGTAGAATATCAGAGAAGAAAAGTGCTTATAAAAGCTGAGATTGATAAATAAGATGAAAATTATAAAGTATGCAGGGAAATATAGAATGAATATTTAAGTATATGTGCATATAAATAAACAGAACACTCTCAGAAACATTATCAGGAGGTTTAAAATAATATTACTATAGCCATTAGTGTTAGATGAATTAGGTTCTTATATCAGACACCCCCCCCCCCCGTATAAGCTAAGTTTCCTGAAAGGCCCTGGTCTGACCAGTTAAGCTACAATCCCCCTCTGGCTGTACCTGGTCACTTACCTGGGAGACCTGCCCCCTCCTGGTGCCCTTGGCCAATCAGTGAAAGGGACATTCCCTGATGACCCCGAGCCAATTACCTGGCTACACGACCACCTCCATGGGACTCTAGCTAATTAGTTCAAAGGGCATTTCTCCTAGCCTATTAACCCCCAATCTGTAACCCCAAACCCCTATATAACCCTGATCCCAGCACATGCTCGCTCTCTTCCTGGATTCTTCTTTCTCTCTCCCCCTCTGTCTGTCTCTCTGTCTCTGTCTGTCTGTCTGACTCTCTCTCTCTCTCTCTCTCTCTCTCTCTCTCTCTCTCTCATTCTTCCTTTCATACCGGCCCCTCCAATAAATCTCTTGGCTACAAGGTGGTCTCTGGTGTGGTCAAACTTTGTCCTTTCAGTGGTGCCGTGTTGCTTTCTTTCTATTACCTATTGTTAATTGCTATTCATATTCAGGTAAACCAATATACTGAGACTGTTGAAAAACACATTTTCTCAAAAATTAGAGAAGAGACTCAGTCCAGTTCATTTGAATATACATGTGCATGTGAATAAATATATATTCAATATATATATATTACTCAATATATATATATTCAATATATATATTCAAGTATATGTGCATACAAATAAAATTAATGGCATTCCAGATGGGTCGAAGAGAACTGAAGTCAACTTGCAGATTAGATATACCTGTGTAGTCTCTCTAGAAAATAATTTGCCTCACTGGGCTTCAGATTCTTCAATGCTAAAGTAAAAGGGAAGCCTACTGTTTCATCTGATTTCCCACAATAAAATGCTATGGTCTCAAATATCTGCAATGATATTTTCATGTAGGTACCATTATGGTACCCAAAGCAGCAGAAGAGTATTCATAATATTATTTTGGAAACATGGGCTCAGGACAAATACAGTCCAGTGAAATAATCAGAGATGACATAGCTCCAAAAGTAGCAAATATAACATGGTAGCATAATTTAATATGATGACCAGAGTTCAATTTATGCTCGATTTTTATCCTGAGAAAAACCTACTGTTGATTTATTTCTAGAATTTTTGGGCCAACTATTATAAATCAAAAACAATGACAGAATATTAAATATCCTATGACCTCTGTGAACTGTGTCCTAAAATACTCCTGTTAGCCTTCCAGAAACATTCTCAGGAGGGTTAAAATAATACTGCTATAGCCATTATGATACAGACACTGCTTTCTTTCTATTACCTGTTGTTAACTGCTATTCATATTCAGGTACACCAACATACTGAGACTGTTGAAAGACATTTTCTCGAAGATGAGAGAAGAGACTCAGTCCAGTCCATTTGAATCACTTAACTAGATGAGAAATACTGGGAGTCTTCAGAGTGAGCAAAAGGTTTTGTAGGAAGAAATCTGGAGATCAACATTATCAGAACGTAGCAGAAATAGGGAAAAGGATATAAGGCTGTTCTCAGGAAAGGGGAGAATGAAGAAGAAAAAGAGAGACAAAGCCAAACGTCTCTTATTCTACATTAGGGTGATGGCTCGTTGTTGTTGTTTTAAAGAGAAAATTGCAAAAGAAAGAATAGATTACATTCTCAATTTGAAATTGTGAAGTTATTATTAAAAGGAAGAAAACGTAAAATTGGTTGCATCCCAAACTACAGGGTCAGATATACCAAGGATGTTGTTGATCAAACTGGTCACATTTTGAAAATCTCTTCATGTGAAGAGAAGCAAGATCCCTCGTTCTTTATTTGTCAAGAGAAATACAATTCTGGTTTAATAAGGGTGTGAATGTATACTCTTTTTTTTACAATCCTTGGGCTATTCACTCTTGAAGCCAATCTTGCTCTGCTTGTATGCATGAGGAACGAAGCATTGGTATTTTTTAGAGTTAGCTTCTAAAATCTTTTTTCGAAAAGATGAGATGGTTTCAATAGAGATTAAATGTATGCATAATTTCCAAATACAAACCTTAACTTTCTAATAATCATCACCCTTCAAAGTGGAATCTGGTATCCAATAATTCCTTCAAGTAAATTCTAGCCCAGCCCAGTTGTGATCAGATAAAGGCAGTGATGACATTATTATACCTCCACCAGATGGCAGCAGCGGGCATGCGTGTGGACCTCTGAAATGCCAGGTCACTGTCACTACCAATCTCACTGATATCAAGGGGTGAGTAACAGGTTGGATTTTGCAGGGAAACACAGCAGGACCTGTGTGAGTGTAATGTTTATATCACTTTGAACCTCACTATGATGTATAATTACAATGCACCCATAACATTTCTTTTTTTACCTTGAAAGAAAGGGCAGAGGAATTTCAGCAGAGTATCTCAGATGCCTGGAAATGCACAAGATTCAAGATGGAAGAAGACAGCAAGAGGGATATTAGAAATGAAAAACAATCACTGCAATTCAAGCTGCTGGGGTTGCTGAAGTTAGAGCTGACATGGTGTACAGCCCCAGAGTGACTACATTCATCCCGCCCTTTCCCTTCTCCTTGCAGCTGCCTGTAGGCTGAGGCATTCTGAGATCCTGGAGGGCAGAGGGGGACCCAGGCCACCCACAGTGCGTGCTGGCCCCCTCCTGCTGAGCCACCTGCCATGTGAATATCCAGGAGTCCCGAATCTCCCCACCCATGGCATCTGTGGACTCCCTTCCCCACAGGAACCCCCAGATCCTTTTATAGCTACAGAGGCCAAATGATCTCTCATCCAAACCAGAACACCTTTGTGAGTGAGAGTGATGTGGTTAATAATCATCCCATAACTTCAAGCACAACCTCGGCTTACAGAAATGTATGGCCACCCAGCTCCTAACTGTCCTTTGGGAGAACTTTTCAAGTTCTCAGAGCCCCAGTAGATGGAGAAATTGTGCGTGCATTTTTATTTCCTCCTCTCCATTTGAGAGCACCTGGCACAGAGTAAGCAAATGCCAAATAACAGTTGACGGAGTAAGTGAGTGATGGTGGCCAATGTGGTCTTAATCCTCAAAGGGTGTCTGGTCCAATAACCAAACTGTGTGACAATAGATGAAGAAAGCTAATATATACAGAGGTTACATAACTTGTTGAGTATCAATATAGCAACAGATCCAGACCAGCCTCTGACTCCCACACGGGTATTTTTCCACTTGATGTTTCAATGAGAATCCTAAAATGTGAGCAACTCAGCCCTAACTAGCTGTCCAACACTCCCGTCCGGTGTGTGTTAAGGACTTAAAGGTAGAAAAGGCATACCAGCACTCATCCAAGAGGAGATGTTGAGGCAGGACTCTAGACAGGGGTGCAAGAGCAAACGACTACAGGGGCCAGACAGATGACAGAAGTGGGGCAAGTGGCTGCTGGGCAGGGATCACATGGACACTGTGCCCACATCTGCAAGTCATAGACCCCAAGCTGCAGCAGATGGCAGCCTGGTAGAAAAACTGCTTTTTCAACAAAGATCTGGAAATAATAGTTTTTAAGTGAGATCTCCTCATGTTTTTAAGTGTAAGAAAGTGTAAGTCAAATCAATGTACCTGTGATTTGCCTTTGACGGGCAGGTTGTTGGGTTCTCAGACCCTAGATGGCATCTCTGAGTACACTAATTTCATTGGTTTGGGGTATGGCCTGGGCAACAGAATTTTTTTTTCCTTTTATTTTCTTGCCTCCAGATGATCTATTGTGCAAACAAGGTTGAGCCTTGACTAGATGATCAACATAGGCATCAACTCAGAGTTTGTTAAAAATGGGGGATTTGGGGCCCTGCCAAATTCTGTAAGATTATATTAAAGTTGAGTATGGTGGCACATGCCTGTAATTCCTAGTACTTGGGAGGTTGAGACTGGAGGATCACAGGCTAGTATCTATCCTCAGCAATTTAATGAGACTCTCCTTCAAAATAAAAATGAAATAGGGCTGGGGGTATAGCTGAGAGGTAGAATGTCTCTGGGTTCAATCCCTAGTACCCCACCCCTAAAAAAAAAAAAGTTCTACTGAATCAAAATCGTCATTGTAATCAGACCCAAGGTGGTTAATTTGAAAAGTCCCAATCAAGAGAAGGGGCTCTCTTCAGGAAGATCTTAGAATTCTAGTAGTTTATGCTGGGCAAATAACCTAATCCAGTACCAGACATAAAAACAGCTGCTTCATCCCCAACCTGCCCATCTTCCACCTCGGCCCCTCTATCCCAGGAGGGAAGAAGAACTTCAACATTGGTTTTAGTCTGCTGGCTGAGCTCTTGTTTTGTAACAAATTTCCTCTGATATCTGGGTATGAAGGAGCTCTAAGCAGAGCTCAGAAGTTGGTGTGTCAAACACTTTTTGTTGTTGTTGTTGTTGTTGTGTGGTGGTACTGGGATTCCTAGAAACCCTTCTACCTCTGGGCTACACTCCCAGACCTATTTCTTTTATTTTCTTAAATTTGGAAACAGGATCTCTTGAGCCAGCGCGGCTGGCTTCAAACCTGCCCGATCCTCCTGTCTCCACCTCCTAAGCACAGGGATTACAAGCGTGCGCCACCACACCCAGTGAAACAAACACTTGTTCTTTGAGCCACACAAGCCCGGCGAAACAAACACTTGTCCTTTGATAGAACATTCTTAATTATGTCACTGCAGTAAACAAATCTTGCTCAAGGGATCCCAGAGGAACATGGCTGACAATAATAATAATAGTAATAATAGTAATAATAGTAGTAATAATAATAATTAATAATAACAATGGCTTTCTCTCCAAACAAGAACCTGATCCTCCTCCTCCTCCTCCTCCTCCTCCTCTTCTCCTTCTGCTTCTTTTTTTTTTTTTTTTTTTTTTTTGGGTGGTATTAGGGATCGAACCTGGGAGCATTCTACCTATGAGCTACACCCCTAGCCCTATTTTTTTAATGGTTTTTTTTGTGTGTGTGTGGTACTGGAGTTCTTGGAAACCCTTCTACCTCCGGGATACACTCTGTTGGGCTACACTCCCAGATCTATTTTTTAACTTTTTTATGTGGAAACAGGGTCTCTTAAGCCAGAAAAGCTGGCTTCAAACCAGCGCTATCCTCCTGTCTCTGCCTCCCAAGTGCAGAGATTACAAGCATGCGTCACCACGCCCAGCTAATTCTTTATTTTGAAACAGGGTCTCACTGCCTTGCAAATGGCCTCACTAAGTAGCTGAGGGTGTCTGCAAACCGAACCGTGATCCTCCTGTCTCAGTCTCCCAAATGCTGGGATTACAAGCATGCTCCACCACGCCCCAGCAGAACCTGATTATTCTAAAACCTAATGACTCTTGGCTTCTTTTGTTCCACACCACTGATTTTATCATATCTTTTTACCTGTCAGATATCTCTGGCATAAACGTCATTGTGCTATCCCTGATATAACATAATCCCTAAGTTTAAAACATTTCTATTCTGCACAATCCAGAGAACTCAGAGGTTCTCTGTCATCTGTGGTCCTAACTTTGCTAAATGATCTTGAAATGCACTGATTCCCTTTAGAGAAACCTCATCTCCATTTATTTGTTCCTCTCGATCCTGTGCAGGCATCCAGCCAATAAATGTTGAAATACAATAATAATAATGACTAGAAAGCTTCATGTTCTTCCTTGTCCATGAAGGTTGCCATGGTTACAGCTAAAATCTTGTTTTGTTTCACTGGTCCTTCAGTTCTTTTACATAAGACTTCTCAGGGTTACTGAGCACCCTCTCCCTCTCTCATGATTTCATTTAGGATCAGTGACTATACCCGATATAACACACCTATGCCATATAAATGTATGTATGTATTTATAGATATTTAAATTTGAAACAAAGTGCCTCATTTCTCATGAAACATTAAGACCAAATTATATGAATATGTTTAAAGACTAGAAGTATGAGAAATGAGGCTGGTATCTCACTCCTGTAATTCTAGTAACTTGGGAGGCTGATACATGAGGACCTCGGGTTCAAAGCCAGCCTCAGCAACTTAATGAGACCCTCAGCAACTTAGTGAAATCCTGTTTAAAAATAAGAAATATGAGAAATGAAGAAAAGGACAAAATATTTAATGATAGAAACATGAGAAATACGCTGTGATAAAAATTGCAAAATGCAGCAGGGCATGGTGGTGCATGCTTGTAATCTCAGCATTCAAGAGGCTGAGACAGGAGGATCACGGTTCACAGACAGCCTCAGCTACTTAGTGAGGTCCTTTGCAACTCAGTGAAACCCTGTTTCAACATAAAGAATAAAAAATAGGGCTGGGGGCATAACTTGGAGGTACAATGCCCCTGGGTTCCACCCCTCCTACTGCCAAAAAAAAAGCAAAAGTATAAGAAAATAGAACTTTTATAATTTAAGTGCCTGTGGTTTCCTATTAGATTAAAAATGTTTTATCTATCAGAAAGTTAAATAAAACATGTTTAAATACCAAAAATGTTACTTTTGCTTCCCCAAACTATCTAAAGCAGCTCTTGTTATATGTGTCTGTGACTCCAGACAAGGACCTTTCCTCTATCTCAGCATGACTGCATCCAAGGGTCTCCATGCCGGCTTCTCCCAGGCCCCCAGGAACTAATGGCGACCCCTGCAGTCACTGCTACACAGCCCTCTGGTTCTGTATGAGGCTGTAGCTTGGCCACACCTTTGAAAGTTGCACATCCACGTGTTAAAAA
Organism: Muscardinus avellanarius; assembly: GCF_963383645.1. Lineage (NCBI taxonomy): Eukaryota > Metazoa > Chordata > Mammalia > Rodentia > Gliridae > Muscardinus > Muscardinus avellanarius. The sequence continues at coordinate 88,481,236 of NC_137789.1, read as the reverse complement.
GCCCGATTCGACACAGAACAAAAGCTGTGGGCTCTTTTCTCTTCCATTCCTTGCATCAGTCTATTCCAGAGATTTGGCAGGCTGGCTTAGACCTCATCTTTGCCAATTCTGTTTTATAACTTGACATTTATCAGATGAGGGGCCTTCAAAGAACTAGATATGATGTCTGCAGGTAGTTCCGTGTATTAGAGGCAACCAGTGTCCACTTGTAGCTAACCCCAAGTGGAGTGATCTCAACTACAGGGCAGGGATGAATGTTCCTTCCCCTCTATAGAAGTTAAATCACATGAAATTGTTGATATTTGACTATTAAATATAAAAAAGTGAGAGGATTATTGTGACTCAGCACAGAGTTGGGGAGCCAACGGGAAGAGGAAGTTCCCTGTGCCATCTGGGTGTGTGTCTGAGTCTCACATTCTGCAATTCCACCTGAAGTTCTGGATGCTGGGGACTGAGTGTAAGAATGGAGTGCTCCCGGACTCTAGCTGAGACACCTTGTTCAAAGGCAGGACGGAGCACGTGGGTGACTAAGACGCTTCTTCCTGCTCTACTCTCTGGTTCACAGTTGCTCAAAGGGCAGCATAAGGATAGTATAGAGAAGCCGAAACTAGGGCCATTTACTCCTAGGGCCTCCCGAGGGTAAAGAGGACAGACAGGTGAACCTACTCACTTCTCTGGGGGAGGAAGGCTAATGGAAAACACGTGTCTCGAGGGCTTTGCTATGTTCCTAATCAAAGAACATTTGAAGATTCCTTTGAAAAGAAGAAACTTCCGTGGTTCATAGTTTGTAAATTTCATCCACCCAAGAGATACCAGACAGCTACATATTTGGTGCCATGTGCAACTAGGGAGACTCTGTTTTAGTCACCATAAAGAAAAGACTAGGTACAAATATAATTGATTAAATATAAGCAATGTGAGGTTGAGAAAATCACATGCCAGATATGGCATGGGAGAAAATAACAAAACAATGAGATATAAGGTATATCCATATTGCTAGCTCATATTTAATAATGATAAAAAAGGAGACACAGATTTAGCATGTTCTGCAATTTCTTCACTTTATTGCCCCTCTATAATTCCTCAGTGTGCCTTATAATTCTTGAGCTTAATGGCATGAGTGGTAGATTTTACACTTCAATACATGTTCACTCGTTTTCTTTTCTACACGCTACACAACAGAATATTAATACACTGCCTCCAACAAGATGTGTGCTCCTTCGCATGTGATTAAACATTCTTTGCTTTGTATTCCTCATCTTTAAAACAAAGGAGCTGAATTACTAAAAGACCTTAAGGCCACTCTAGTTAAAAGACAAAGGAAGATTTTATTTGGGTCAGAACTTTGTGATCAACTTTATTTTATGAAAGTAGGTGTTTAAGAGTCTACGGTTGAGCTTTTCAAATGTGAAATAAATGCCACTTGGAAATAGGTGAGATGACTTTACATGAACCATAATAGACCTTACCTTATAATTATTTACCCTTTTGTCTTAAAGCTTCTGTTACAAGCCTCTGAGCCAGACGTGGCGCCTGTAATCTTAGTACTTGGGAGACTGAGTCGGGAGAATCACAGGTTTGAGACCAACCTCAGCAATTTACTGGGCCTCTCAGCAACGTGACAAGATTTTATTTCACTTGATCTTAGCCAAAAGGCCGAGAAACGATGACAAGATTTTATTTCAAAACAAAAAATTTAAAATGGTTAGAGGTGTAGCTATGAAGTAAAATACCTTTGGGTTCAATTCCCAGTATCAGAAAATAAATAAAATTATCTTATGGAAATTGATACTGGTTTTCTGTTTGTAAAATACAAAAACAGAAATATTGTCATTTTAAAAACTAAGGTTAAAGCCGGGCATGGTGGCTCATGCTTGCAATCCCAGCATCCGGGAGGCTGAAACAGGAAGATTGTGCAGGTTCGAAGCCAGCCTCAGTTACTTAGTGAGGCCCTTTGCATCTCAGTGAGACCCTGTTTCAAAATAAAGAATAAAAAAATAGGGCTGGTGAAGTCTCTCAGAGATAGAATGCCCCTGAGTTCCATCCCCAGTACCACACACACACACACACACACACACACACACACACACACACACACCAAAAAAAAAAAAAACCCACTAAGGTTAAAAGTAAGAATACTTTGGGACATTCTGATAAACCGTATAAGCAGATACTGTGAATGACTATGCCTAGAAAACAACACAGGAGTGTTCCTCAGGGAGGAAACTGGGGACAAGTTTATTAGTTTCATTCAAATGACTTCATCTTTGAAAATAAGAAAAATAGACCTATCCCTTTATAATCTTCTAACACTATGCTTTTTTATGTATTCTTCATTGGAAACCTGAATTAAAGCTGCAGGGTTTTTGTTTTTGTTTTGTTTTGTTTTACTCAGAGGAGTTCTAATCATCTTCAAAGACTCAGTCAAAGAATTAGTAAAGACAGAAACCTACCTCTGAGTTGCAGCTGAAAAGACAACAAGCTGACATGACCCCAGTTAGCCCAGGAAAAACCATCTGTCAAACCCACCCTCAGTACCATCAGAGGGGCTCGTGGGCTGCACTGGCCGCTCTGTTCTAAGATTTAAGATCTGCACGTGTCATCTCATGCTTCCTGTAACAATTCTAGAAAGGAGATTTTTCATCTGCTTTTTTTTTTTTTTTTGGTGGTACTGGGGTTCCTGGAAGCCCTTCTACCTCTGGGCTACACTCCCAGACCTATTTTTATATTTTTATTTAGAAACAGGGTCTCCTAAGCCAGCGCTCGTGGCTGGCTTCGAACCTGCGCGATCCTCCTGTCTCCGACTCCCAAGCGCGGGGATTACAAGCGTGCGCCACCACGCCCGGCTCATCTGCTTTTTATGTAGAACAAAGTTAAGTATTATATCCTGGGTCCCATGGTTTGAAACGGTTCCATGCCACGAGTCAAGCATAGATCTCTGTAGCAGAAGATCATGACACCACTCTGGACCCTTGATAAAAGGTGATTTTGAAAGAAATTTAATTGTTTCTGATCAAGATTCAGAAGTTTCAATTATATGTGGCTGGTACATCAAAACACATAATTGTTTTGCTTTATTCCCTTCCAAAGCAGGTGACAAAATATTGTTATTTCAAAAAAAAAGGAGGAGGTAATCCTTTAAATGAGGGGATTTATTTTTCCATCTTAATTTTTACAGTAATAACACGATCTATATCAAAGCTATATATTGAATTACTTGGTTAGAAAGCCATTCTTTCAAGAATCATTTCATTCTTTTGTCATTAAGCATACTTAAGATTAATAAGTGGGGAGCTAGTCCACAAGTGTAGAATTTTTATTAATCATTTTAAGATTTAGTTCACTTTACACATTATATAGTCATTTTGTGATCTCATTTTGCAGCAACACTTTAAGGAATGATTCAATAAACTCAGAGATCTGCAAAATTTGTGTGAAGCATGTACATGAATCCAGATTTATGCACATACACACAGGCATGCACACACAATACATATACACACATATACACATAAATACACACAAACACACACACACACACACACACACTCAAACTCCCAAACTCCAAAGACCTACTAAGTAAAATGTTGAAATGAATATGGGGTCTGGACCATGAGGTCCTGAAAAGGGAACCGGGACTAATATAAAAAGAGTAAAGCAATCTCTCTTGGGATAATTTTGTCTCAGTAGTTTGTATTGGGAAAGTTGGTTTTGCTTTTTGTTTTGTTTTGTTTTCATGTATCCTTGGTAACGTCACTCATGTATCTTCTGATGTAATTTCCTAGGGCCTTCTTCCACATATTTCAAAGGGAGTATGAAAAGTCCAGTTGTGGCCCACAATTCCTTTCTGGTAGCAGCAAAGGGACCAATGAATGCAACAGAATAGGGAGCAGCCAATAAGAACAGCCGAATTCATCAGATGAACTAACTTCCCTAAGCCTCCATCTTATGGATCTGTAACATGAGTAAATAGTCCTTCTTTATAAGGATGTTGAAGGGATTTGATTATATAATAACATTCACAAGATTTTATATATAGATTATATTAAATATAATAATATGCAAAAGTTCCCATATTTTGTACTTAAAAAATGGATGCTACTTTTCAGAGAGTTCCATGAGACAAAGACAGATTTTAAGGTCAGGCTTCCTGAACAATTTATTATTCTGACTGTGTTCCTTAAGCAAGTGAGTTACCCCACCTGTGACCCATTTGTAAAGGAAGAGAAGTCAAAATGTTATTTCATAAGGTTTGGTATATATGAAATCCTTAAATAAAGTCTACCATTTAGATAAGAACATGAATGCTGGCTATTGTTTATCATTATAATTCATAATGCTAAGTAAGCTTATGTTGCTTGAGTAATTAGACTACTTTTATATTTAAGATTTAACTGCTCAAGTGATTAAAGTGATTAAAGATATTAAAAGACAAATAAAATTATAGAAAAGAACTACATAGCATGAATGCATGATAATAATACTCCTTTTGTAAGTCCTCAAAGAATATTAGAAATGTCAAGAATAAAACCACCCAGCTTGATGTGTTTTATAGTAGATCTCTAAAATGTACACATTTTGATATTAATAAGTGTTAGACATTATAGGGACATAGAGCTGATTTTTGTAATCATATGATTTATGGATTTGCCCTATTATAGCCACATACTGCTACACTGATTTAGAGAAAGTTACACTCTTTCAACACCACCCCACGATGACTCCAATGGAGAGCTTTTTCTCTTCAGAGCTGGTTATACACCTCCTTGAAAGCACAACTTTTGTCACTGATGATAAAAAGCATTGAGCCTGGAAATTAACTGTGCTATTTATTTCACAGTGTTGAACAGTGAAAAACACAGACCACCTGGTCGGCATTACACATCCAACAATGGTTATTTTTGCCTGATGGAAATTCTTTCCATCATCCTCTGGGTCAGCCCCTCTGACCCACCTATCGTCCCCACTGTCACCCTTTCCCTCAGCATTGGCCACGTTCCCACTACTTGTTGGAAGATGCATGCAAGGCCGAGACGACAGCCAGCAGTGACGGGCGCCCGTCCTGCTCCAGCGGCCCAGCGCCACGACCAAAATGGCATATTGCAGGAACCTTCACAGCTCTCTAACACGGATATTGCTGTCCTCTTTTTCAAATAAGGAATCTGAGGTCACACAGTTACTTCCCACTTCACGTCACAGTGAAGTCCCAGATGAGTCCTGTGACAATGTGTTCTTACACAGTTAGTTAGTCCCCATGCTGTCCTTGCTGAGAGCCCCTTCTTGAAGGTTTGGTCTTCTCATTACAAAGTCACAAACAGAAATCAAAATTTAGCAAAGAAATTCTAAAGAAGGAAACAAGAAGTTGACAATGGGGATCTTTAGTTTACAGAATAATCAGAATATTTTCTTGCTTCCTATTTCCTTTCTTTTTTTTCTATGACATCACTTAAGGATTTAAGTCATGATTCTGCCTGTATATGTTCGTGTATACCTGGGAAACTCAAAGGTTTAGAAATATAATTAACATTAACAATGACAGAGTCAAATAGATAACAGTAATAAAACCCCTTCAAGAGCCAGAAAAATGTATCACTTAGTATGGAATGACAAATAAAATTTATCATTTTGGATTAGCAACAATCTTACTCTTCACACCACTCATCGGATCATCCAGATTAGCTGTGACTTGAATGGGAATGGAGTTTCAAAGCGGCCTCTGCCAAGTCTTAAACCCTGAGGCCTGGATTCCCAGCCATGCCTCACAGCACGAGCCACCCACCAGGCAGCAGTCCCCTCAGCACCCACGAGGTCACCCATTGCCTGTTTCTGCTCCTCCTTCGCTCCTTCCCTTCCCATCCTCCCACCTACACCAAACAAACGATTCCGTTTAAATGGACAGGAGGTCTATATCCACACTCTGAGTCCGCAGGGGGAATATGAGTATTCCTCTCCAATCCCTGCCTCAGCCATGTCTCAGAGAAGAATGATACAGGTTCCCTTCCAGCTACTCCCCTGCGCATCCCCATACCTTAAATGTCTGCCCTAACCCTTCGGCTCATTTTTGATAGCTGGTTTTCAGTACAATATTGCTTAAAAGATTAATAGATGGTTTTTAGTCCTGAGCTTTCTTCTTTCCTGAGGCTCCACTGACATTTTTCTGAAGAATTCTCCGTCTCCTTTCTCTTTCGCTCTATTTAACCACCCTTGGATAATCAGTGTTTCATAGGAAGCTTAACCTGGCAGAACCCATGTATGGGTGCACTTCATAGTGTGATGAAAGATAAAAGAAATGCTGTCATTTTAATTATATATCATTTATAGCTTCTAATATCAGATAATGACACACTCTTTTCTGTTAAGTATGAGGTGAGAAGATAATTCCAAATCAAAACTAAATATTATACTTCATGGTGTATTTTTACTTTATTTTAATGATGCAGTAATTCCCCCACTGCCAGACCAATGTTTTCCTTGGAAACAATGTACTAATTGGTTTTAAATCCCTGCCCTTCCTTTAAAAGCACAATTATCCTTGATCGACTTCATTGCCATAAAATGCAGTCATGAAATATTTAGGGGCAGCATATGGGTGAAGGGCTTTGTTCTGTTATGGCTGAAAGAAAAACATAAGTAACTTTCCTCCCAGTCAGGAGAAAAACCGATAGAAAAGGGATCAAAGTTTTAAGTCAAAGCCCATTGAGAAACTGCTAGTTGTTATCCTAAGTAGAAAGCATGGTCAGATATTATAAGAATGATGCACAGATCTTGAAGGACGCCTTCTTTCCTCCTTCGCTTTCTCTCGCACCCCTTGGCAGTGCTCCAAATTAGCCATTATTCCTGCACAAGAACATACACACAGAGACACATTCCGAAGGCAGTGAGCAGAAACATGTCTTTAACCTTCTAGAACTTCTTAAGCTTCATGTCCTTATTTATTTAAACATACATAGTTCCCTCCTTGTGATTACTGTGAGGTTGATTAAACTCTCTTAAATTCAATAATTCCAATTCAAATTTTTGTAAAATTACCACTGTATTATTTATAAGAAACAAAAATCACAAAGACTATACACATACATGCCATTTACCAAGAAAATCTAAAATACAAACAGATAGCCATTATACTAAATATTTGTCATACAAAAGTTAAAATCATTTCTTAAATCTCAAGCCTTAATTTTTCTGTTTGTATAATATACGGTACCATGCTTGTTTTACTACCTATAATGAAGGCTATATGAACTAGCCCATCCAAACATGACCAGTATATTTATTTACTGGCACATTTTACTTGATAAGTATTAGGAAGGTATGAATCTGTTTTGCACATGCCAAAATGAACTACTATAAGAGAAATATTTAAATGAAAGGGTTTCATAAAAATAAAAAAGCCAATATAATGCTTGATCTTCTCTCTCTCTCTCTCTCTCTCTCTCTCTCTCTCTCTCTCTCTCTCTCTCCCTCTCTCTCTCTCTCTCCCCCTCTATCCCAAAAAGCCTAGTAGTTAACACAAGAAGTTCCCTTCTTCAGAAGTGAGTTTAGTTAAAAGCCGGCTTCCAATAAAAACCACCCATCCCCAGAGAGTCAGGACTCATGAATTCTGCCCTGTTATCATCCCGTGTGAGCTCTAGTAGTACAAGGATTCTGTAGGCCAAAGAGGATGTGTGTATGCTATGAAGAAGCATTTGAAATCTCAGCAGATGTGCACCTCACCTCTACACCTGGAGCAGGGCTTCCATCCCTAAGAAAGAAGGGAGGAATGAGGGTGAAGAAAATCCACTATGGAACTCCAAATGATTTTACTGGCTCAGTTCAGGACACAGACAGGAGCCTGAAGTAGCTGCCTGCCTCTGCGCCCCTACTAGGGTAGTTAACATCATTAAGACGATTTGAGAAGCCCAAGTGAAGAAACAGAGAACTAGGCTGATTGCAGGTGGAGGAAGGCAGAGAAGTATCTCAGGGCTTCTGAAACAGAAAGGAGCACACAACAGGGTGCGCTGCAAAACACGGCTTGCTACCCAGTCTTTATGACAGCCTGTGGCCAGATGAGAAAATGACCTGGTCTTTGTAGGTCCAGTTGCGCAGCTTCCTTTCCGGTACACTGAGCTCAGCCTGGAACCTGCCACCTCTCTCTCCAGCTCATTCCACTTGCACTGTCGTGTATGCAAGAACACAGGCGTGGCCTCTGCATCTTTCCCCATACCTTTTATGGGACAAGGTTGCCTGAAGTCAAAACACACAACCAGAGAAGCAGGGAGAGATGTAAGCTCATGAAACCTCTGTCTACAAGAGTCAGATATTTAGGCCTTGATAAAGGTTACCAAAAGCTTCATTTCCTGAATATATGTGCCCGATGTGCGTGACTAGCCGTCACATTTCCAATATAGTTGTAATCCAATTCTTAGGCCGGTATGGTTTACATATATCATACGGCTTAAATTTAGATAAAGCTAAATTCATGAAGTGGAGATGCTTCACTAGTGGAAAGCCAGCCTCCCAGTACTTGGGAGGCTGAGACAGGAGGATCACAGGCCCAAGGCCAGCCTCAGGGACTTAGCCAGACCCTCGGAATCTTAGTGAGACCCAGCTTCAAATAAAAAGAGCTGACATGTAAAGTATAAAACTTCAAAAATGTGGCAACACTGTTTAGAATGATGGGCGAATGGCCTAAAAATAAATGTTTTCAAATGTCTTCTATTTAAAGAAGACAAATTTACAGAATATTAATATAACAAAAAATATAACATTACCATTTTCCACCTTTTGGAAGACGTAAAAAACAAAACCAGCTGGGCATGGTGGCACATGCTTGTAATCCCAGTACTTGGGAGGCTGAAACAGGAGAATCGCAGGTTCGAGGACAGCCTCAGCTACTTAGTGAGGCCCTCTACAATTTAGTAAGACCCTGTTTCAAAATAAAGAATAAAAAATCAGGCTGGGGTGGAGCTCAAAGGTAGAATGCCCTGGGTTCAATCCCCGGTACCATGCACACAAAAAATCAAAACCAAAGTATTATGCATAATCGTTTTTAGGAGTCAGTGAGTACTTTGTGACTATTTTTCCTTAATCAATTCTCAAAAAGAAAAACAAGAAAAGTAAGCAAGTCTTGTGCTTGCCATATTATGCAGCATAATGGATGGCGGCCTGCTTACCATTTAGCACCTAAAATGCAGCATAATTGTAGATCTAGAGGCAAAGAAGTAAAGAGGCAGGGGGGATGAGCTCCAGAAACATGTGTGACGTAACTATGGCATTCTTGCATATGTTTTTTTTTTTTTCCTTCAGTACTGAGGATCAAACCCAGGAGCATTCTACCTTTGAGCTACAACCCCAGTCCTTCTTATTGTTTATTTTGAAACAGAGTCTCACTAAGTTACTGAGGCTGGGCTTGAACCTATGATCCTCCTGTCTCAGCCTCCAAAGTATTGGGACTACAGGTATGCACCTTCGCACCTGGCTTTGCATGTGTTTAATGTTGAAAGAAGCAGGACATAGCAGGTATGTGTAACGGGCATGAGCTCATCAGGAGATTAAGCTACTTGTCCATGCTATCAAGACATATAGGTATTCAGAAGGAACACTTAACTCCATGTAAGTAAGTTTGATTCCACTATTAGCACACTATTATCGTATTGATTTTTCTCCTAACCAGGCAATAGTTTGTCCTTCATATTATCCTTAGGTAATGTGACAGTCCCGCTTGAGTTCCAAATTAGGTTTAACAAATTGATTCAGTCCAGCCCAGTTTGATTTCTAACACTGGCAGCAAGAGACATCTTGGCCTCTCTAATATACAACTTGTAGACTCATGTACTCCACCTATCATTTCTTTGTAACATTATGAGGTTATAGAGTTGATGAATATAAATGTACAAACCATGATACGAATTAAAACTCATTTGTTCAAATACTAAGTTAAAGGAAGAGCTCCGTATCCTGGAATTGTTAAGCATGTGGTCATTTTTATTTTAGACACAGTAACTCTGCCTGAAATACAGTTGGTGTAGATCTGAGAAAGCACTGGCTATAACATATTAATTTACAGGGCCATTCTTGGTGGTAGCAAACATCTGTTTGGCTATACTGGCCGCAACAGCATTACGTAATAATATTTTTAGAGAATAGGACACTATTTATAAAATGCTGAGATTTACGAAAGTCTTAAACATTAGGGCAGAGAATGTTCAGAATGTTGAAAAGGGAACAGTATTAAGAGGGGATGAAGATAGCAAATGGCCTTGTAGGCATAATGTTAATTTAAATTGCTGGATTGCTTTGAAAATGTGCAATGTAAAAGACTTCGTTTTCCTTTTATAATTGTCCTAGAAGACTTCAATATATGAGATCAAAGCATATAGATTACAGAAATTGAAGGTTAGAAAGAAATCCAGTGGTTTATCAACTAACCATTCCATACCTGGATTTCCTGTTTTTTTCTTTCCCCCAAATTCTTATTAAAGAGTTTTCATGGGGAGTTTCCCATCTTGGGAAACAGTAAGATGGCCAGTTAAGCAGAGGAACTAATAAAAAAAGGAGACATGAGTTAACTCTATCACTTGAATGGATCCTTGAGCAATTACTGAACCTCTGTGAATATCATTCTTAAATAAGAAAAATAATGTATATATTTCATAAGAATGTTGGTGGCAATAAATGAAATAGTTGGTGTCAAGCACAGTGTATTGTATACAATAAACACTGGACAAGAGTTAACTGTTACCTTCTAGGGCAGCACTATATATGAACATTTTTTATACTTCTTAAGGACATCTTAGTGCCCTAGAAAAGAACATTTTATATTTCTTCTAAGTTCCAAAATGCAACTTTAAATCTGAACATTAGATATTTCAGAATAAGAGTGTTAACATACCTATATAGTTTACAGCCTTATTTCCCTTTGCCCAGTATTTAACGTTACAACTCTTTGGTGGCTTAATTACGAAGCTGAACCCTGACATCCATCATTCTGAGTAGCAGAAATCTACCCAGAAGAGAGAGAAAGTGGCTCCTTTCTGCATGAGTTCTCAATCAGGTAGTCTAATTTCAATTCAGACAGATGTGTCAAATGTAGATTTGTTCCCATGCTCTCTTGGTTTACGGCAATTTTATATATTCCTTCATTTTCTAGGATGTATTTTTCCATAGCCACATAGTTCTTTCCTTTGTGTGTAGTAGTAGCTTTGCACTTAGAAAAATCTACCATAGAGCAATGTGGCTAGTTTGTGAGATTGGAGGCAGAGAATGATAAAAGTCTTTTTCATAAACCTCTCCTTCTTTGGGGTAAGCCCAGCATTCCTAAAATAGAGTTGCCCTTGCAATTTTCCACCAAGGAAGAAGTCTTCTGGGTTATCTCCCCAAAGCTGTTATTGCAAATAATATTAGTTTTTCTTCCAATAGCAAAAGTCACCTAACACTTGTAGGCCAGAGTCTCCAGCCACTGGAACCTGTGAATAGATAGATTACAGGTACCCAAGTATCCGTCATTGTCTTGTCACCATTAGAAGAGAATTTTCACAGAATATTATTCTTTATCATTGATACAATTGATGTATTAATATTTTCTGCCTGGGCCCTAGCACAGGCATTGAGAAACACTGCAGGGCCTATCATGCTCTTTCATTTCTACTGAGGGAAGAGAGGTATCCTGAGTGGTGTGTGGATGGAAAACAGAAGCAGACACCTTCTATGGCACATGAGAATTACAATGGGCCTTTTTCTGGTTTGCCACAGACATGTGGAGAGCAAGTCATCTTTATGTAACTGGTGGGTCTCCATTTTGCACCAAGTGCTTAGGATTTTCATTATGGAGAGAATGGACTTTGCCTGTCTTTCAATATCAAGAAAGTGATTGGCAGAGTAATGATTTATGACTATCAGCATAATAAGTGAATAAAGATAAAAAATGTGTAGGTTCATGCATACACTCATATAATAGTTACCTGTTTTCTTTCAAATACCAGGATGGAAAATAAATAATAAGCATAAATTTTAGTGAACATGTTACTAGCAATATTTGTATTATCCTTATTTATAATTACTAATTACTTCCACCAAAAAAGGAATGTTGGAACCAAAGTGGTCTATTAGAAAAATAGTATTTTTTTTCTGGACACTGAACTTAAGGTATGCAGGATTAATATTATCTTGAAACACAAATTAGCCAGGAACTCAAGAAGTATACAAGTTTGTCACTATATTGAAAGGAAATCTTCTAGCGTGCTTATTTTTGTGTTGAAAGCATCACAGAAAGACACTTTCTGATTCCTTTTTTAAAGCCTTAATTATGGGAGCAGGGGATCTTTGACAAAGAGGGTGTGAACTGACTCAGAGGGATTCATTGTGCCTTCAGTGCTAGAAAGGTGAAAATTAAATCACCAAGAAAGAATTGTAAGAAAAGAAAGAGAAGAAGAAGGAAAGAAAGAAAGAAAGAAAGAAAGAAAGAAAGAAAGAAAGAAAGGAAAAAAGAAGAAAGGAGAGAGGGAGGGAGGGAGGAAAAAAGGGACTTTGACAAAGAAAGCCTTAAAATGCTTAATTATGTGATACAGATCTTTTCAGGGAGGAGATATAAAAAGCAGTATTGGTGGGGGAGGGATAGTGAAAAGCAGAGAACTTACAAAAGAAGAAAGAAATAAAAACAGGCACTGCACTGCACCTAAAGGATTATAAGGAGGCGGGTAAGGTGATTTATTCCACCTCCTGGCCTCCAAGCTCGCTATAATCAAATCAGCCAGCTCCTAAGCTTTTTTTTTACAAATAGCAGCCACAAGCCAATGTGGCTGACCCACACTTGATACATGCCTGTGTAGACCTGTACTTGCTCTAAATTAAAAATACACACGAATTTCAAACCAACATTAAACACAATGTAAAATCATCTGCTAATAATGTTTAGAACAGCTTTTTGGAAGTATTGAGTTAAAATACATGGTTAAAAATTACCATCCATTTTTGTCTTGTTTTTACTTTTTAATTGGTACTAGAAAACTTAACATGACAAACATAGCTTGCATGCTACTTATATTTGATAGCACAAGTCTGTGAGTTTTATAAAGTCATTTAAACTGATTTCCCATGAATATTTTTCCAGTTGAGAAAAATGGTAATGGTTTATTTCAAATTTATCGTCCATTTCAGTTTTCTTTTAATAACTCTTACACTTGAACCTCATGGATATTAATTCTCATTCTCATCCTTACACGTCCAAGGAAAGCCCTTAAGAGAAAAGAGTAGCTACTAGCTCGCAGGTTTCTACAGAGAAGCTTTCTGGAGAAAACAGATGGGAGATGGGAAAGGAAACGGCAGAACTGGCCTGAGAAAGGTGAGCCGAGAGCTACTAAGAGCCAACAAGGGACAAAACCTACCTGGCTGCAATCTTGATTTTCACTATAGTTATCACTGATTTACTAAATCATTCCAGAGTTCTCATGAAGGACTTGAAAAACATTTACACTTGAGTTTCTTTAACATCTGGATGTTAGGATTACACCAGCTCTAAAATACCTTCAAGCTTGAATTTGCATAAACTTTATCTGTCTTAGGGTTTTTGAGCTCCCCGTCACTACTATAGAGGACCTCCTCCCCAGTATGTGCGTGGCTGCCTCCCCCTTGCCATTTAGGTCTGGGCACAAAGTTTATTTTTCAGAGTCCTTCACTGGTCACCATTTCTGGTCCTGGTCCTCCTGTCTTGTGTATTCACAGCATCCTGTTTTCTTTTCTCCATTGCACTTACATCAAGCTGGTCTTTCCTTGTTTATATTCTTATTCACTTATTAACTGATTTATTTACCCTCTGAGAATAGAATCTTCATGAGAGAAATGGTCTGTCATATTCAATGTTCAGTCCATCCCATGTAGAAAAGTGCCTGGCCTATAACAGCTTCTCAAAACATATGAGGGAAACGAATCAGACTTAGTTCTTATATAAGCAACCAAAAATTATCGGATAATTAACAGGAACTAAATGTACTTACTCCAGCAAAAGTGCCATTGAAAGCTGGAGAACCAGGTTTGGACAGCCATGTAACTAGTAGCACTAGACCCAAATCACACCACAGACCCTACCCCATGATGGTGCTCCACACCCAGCACCCAGTGCTCGGTGCTCTGCGCCTGCCACTTGCCAGCACCACTAGGTGTAGATGTTGGTGGTTCTGAAGTTATCAATTTCCCTTCTGCCCTTAGAAACCAAATTTTGCTCTCACTAGCCATCACCAAAAAGAATTCTGCATTGATCCTGCTTCTCTGTGCCATACTCTCCAAAATTAAAATTATGAGTTTGTATATTCAGTTGTTCAAACCTAAGTCATGAGACTTAAGCACTCCCTACTAATGAGATCCAGTTGATGTTTACACTACGGTGAATTTCCAAGTTATACTTTACATTCTATATTAATCGTCATTCTTTAGAGAAATGGAACCAACTAACAATATTGTATATAAATGTAAGCATGCATACTGCATGTATATTATGTGTAATATGCATATTAAGTAATATATAAGTATTACACATTATAGTATTATTAAATCTACATATTACATATTAAACACTTATGTGATATACATGTGTTATGTGTGTATATATATGTATATACATACATACATATACATATATATATATATATATATATAGAGAGAGAGAGAGAGAGAGAGAGAGAGAGAAGGGGGGGATTTACTATAAGGAATTGGCTCAAGTGATTACAAAGCTGGCAAGCTGTAGACACAGGAAAGGTAATGTTGCACTTCTAGTCAAAGACCAAAGACCTAAGAACCAGGAGAGTTGGCAGTCTACACTGCATTCTGCAAACTGACAGGTTTGAGAGTTAAGAAAAGCCACTATTTTAGTTGTAGTCAAAATCCAGGGGAGGTCTGATATCCCACAGCAATCAGGTGAAAAGTTCCCTCTCACCAGCAGGACACTGTCTTTTGCTCCATTGAGGCCTTCAACTGACCAAGAGGGCTGTTCACCACAGGAAGAAAGCAATTTGCTTTACTCAGTTTACTGATTCAAATGTTAATCTCGTCTCAAAATCACCCCCACAGACATGCAGAATAATGTTCAACTAAGTATCTGGGTACCTTAAAGCCTAGTCACAGTTGTCACAGAAAATTAACTATCAAGCATGCACTTGGGGGACAATCAACAACCCAGTTAGGTAGCAAAGTCTGGAACTTTGCCATGGTCACTTCTAACTAGGAATTTGTTATTTTTGCTCTTCAGTTCATTACAGAGGTATTTTCCCTTTCTGATCCCTGGCTAAAGATTTTACCTTAAAGAGGCACAAAAATGGATAATAGATTCAGGATGGGTGGGCAGCTCTGAGAAGCTGTAGAAATTACACATTCAAGGGCTCTCACTCAGGTTGACCTCTCAACTAATGCCAAAGGAATGACACAGAAACCACATGCTCACTCGCAAATCGAGATGTGAGGTGGGCCTAAGTAAGAGGCACATTCTGCCTTCGAGGAGGAAGAGGACGTGGGGCTCACTGAAGGCCTGCCCAGCCAGATGGCTTCCTGCCGCCCAACCCCAGAAAGAAGAAAAGACAGCTGCACGTTAGGTAAAAGGATAAAAGGTTGACTATTAAAAGGAGCTTGGTTACTGCTGTGAGTTTAATTATATCCCCTCTGCCAGAGTGCAATCAATATTTAAACACCAACATACAAAACAATTTCCTGAGATGTTCCTTGTTTTCAGGATGGTCAAAATTTGCCCTCTAAAAAGAGTTAAAGAAAGTGAGAAAAACACCAGGTATGAACAAATGCACACAAACTGGAGAGAAATGCCCCCTGGAACCTCCAGCAAGTCACAGCCAGGTCATGGGCCTGCAGGAAGTAATGGAGGGTCTGGAGCCTGGACAGTCCAGGGGCAGTGTTCCTGTGAAATGTCAACAATTCCACTTGTGCCTTTATAGCTATCAGTCTTAGGCTGTTAAAAGCAAATTTTTGACACAAAAAGAGGTACTTAGAAACATTTGTAACCACATAGAGAGTGGCCCTAAAGGTCTAGCCTAGGGTTGAAATCCAGATCTGAATCTTTGGAGTAAAAATTTTAAAAAGTACTCACCAGCGCGAGGGAGAGGGTGTAGTAAGCAGACACTCCAGGCACAAAATTTAGGGAGCTGTCAAAAATTTCAATAGCCAGGAGGAAAGGTGTCTGTGTTGAGAGGTATCTATATGTTACTGAGGGTTGAACCTAGGGGCAGTCTACCTCTGAGCGATACCTCTAGCCCATTTTTACTTTTGATTTTGAAACAGGGTCTCACTAGGTTGCGCAGAGTCTCACTAAGTTGCTGAGGCTGGCCTAGAACCTGTGCTACTCCTGTCTCAGTCTCCCACGTACTGGGATTATGGGCATGCGCCATCATGCCCATATAACAAATGATATTTTAATGTCATTTAAAAAAATCAAATGATTAAATTTTAGCTAAAGTTTGCCTGTTCTTGTAAATAAAGCTTCTCCTTTATTTAACAATCCTGCCTTTATTTAACATTTTGATATTTTTATCACAAATTTATTTTGCATTCATTTAAAAAATATTATCTATCCTGAATACCAAGTTTTGGGTGTCCCCTTAAATATTTGACACAATTCGTCTCTCTGGGTTTACCCCATATTGGCCCTGCTCGCACCTCCTTAAATCAAACTAGTATTGTCTGGCTCACAACACTGATAGCCACATTCACTGAAATAATATAATTTGCTAAGAGAACTATATAGATCTTCCATTTCACTCTGATAACACCTACATGTGAATGTTATTTCCCCATTTTACAGCTGAGCACCCCGACACTCAAGGGCTAAGATAAAAACACTAAGATAAAGAAGCTGAATATGACTGAGCCTGGATTCCACTGTCTCAGTTTGACTAGGTAGCCCAACAACTAATTCCAACTCAGAGACTGACAAGCTGTTTCTGAGGAGATGGCTTTTCATTGTTCATGGCAGCATGTTTAAACCTGGTGAATTTTTTTCCTTTTAGTTTTATCTGTTTACTAAATATAAGTATTTAAAGACAAATACATAGTTTTCTTGAAAAATCACTGATGACTTTAATTGTTCAGTGTAGGAGAATGTATTTATGTATACAATGTAATCTAGCATTTATTTATTTATTTATTTATTTATTTATTTATTTATTTGGTGGTATTGGGGTACTTGGAAGCCCTTCTCCCTTCAGGCTACACTCCCAGACCTATTTTATTTTTAGAAAAAGGGTCTCTAAAGCCAGTGCGGCTGGCTTAACCTGCGCGAACCTCCTGTCTCCGCCTCCCATGCATGGGGATTACAAGCGTGCGCCACCACGCCCGGCATAATCTAGCATTTTATGCTGTTAAATTAAAATTCTTTAGCAGGTAATGTACAAAGTCCTAGTCTCCTGGAATTATCTTAATTTGAGCAATTCAGAGTAAGTGTGTGTATAGAGCAGAAAACCTTGGAAGTGACTTTGCAAACATACTTGGGTCTGTGTACTCATGGGATCTCCATCCTTTTGTTGGGGCAGAAAAATTCCTCTCCACAACAGCCCTTCCTCAAAGGCCCTTGTGTAGCCCGGGGTGGTGGTGCAGGCCTGTGATCCAGAGCTCCTGAGGCTGAGACAGGAGGGTCACATGTTCTTGGCCAGCCTGAGCAATTTACTGAGGCCCTCGGCAACTTATGAGTGAGACCTTGTTTCCAAATAAAAACAAAGTAAAAATGGCTGGGAGAGTAGCTCTGAGGTAGAACGCTCCTGGGTTCAAATGCCAGTACCGTGGGAAAAGGGAGCTGTGTAGCTTTCATTCCAGCCACATTGCTGTCTAGTCGGTCACAGCCTGACTTCACAGGCACGGTCAACACCTTCACCCCATCTCAGTGCCATTCTCCCGAGGGCCAGCACACAGTGCCACTTCTGGGATTTTATACCTCGGTGAACTCTTCTGATACTGAAAAATTACTTCTACATGGCCATTTAATTTCCTCACTTTTTCTGCTTACTTGATCAATTTTATCTTATTTTAATTATATCTCAATTACAGCTTTTCATCTACTGTCTTCCTGCCCATAACTCATCTGTTCTGTTAAAGGATGGCAGTCTTTGAATGAGGCATCCTGGCCCTGCTCTACCTGCCAGTGTGATTCTTTGAACTAGACAGGCCTGAGAGCCAAGGGCTGGTGCATGTAGGTAAATCCTAATTTGTGAAGACGCCTGACTCGAACGAGTGGCAGAACCAATTAGAGTTGTTTTCATTTTTTGTTTGTATTTGTTTTTGTTTTTCTCCAAGAAACAGATCTCAGAAATAACCTAACCAAGCCTGGGTGTGATGGTGCACACTATGATCCCAGTACTTAGGAGGCTGAGGCAGAAGGATCGCAGGTTCAAGACCAGTCTCAGTAACTTGGTGAGACCCTTATCTATTTAGCAGCACCCTTGTTTAAAAAAAAAAAAAAAACAACTAAGACAAGGGCTGGAGGGCAGCTCTGAGGGAGAATGCCCTGGGTTCAATCCCAATATAGTGCCAAATCTCAATATAGTGCCAAAGGGGAGGGAATGAGTGGGGGAAGAAAGGAAATAACCTAGACAATGCAGTGTTTCACATTTAGAAGGGCAAATGGTCCCCCTGTTGGAAGGCAGCTATGCTCACCACTATACCACCAGCGCCTCATGGTCCCCCTGTTGGGAGAGGTTATGGCAACCTTGGTGGGCCATATGCAAACAAAATGCTCAGAAACCGACCTGCAGAGAGTGCTGGAGATGTCTTAGTGAGGACCTTAGTGAGGAGTGGAAACGGGGGTCTGGTCTCTGGATTTCCCTTTGTTCTTGTCAACACTCTCAAGCCAGCTCCGAACCACTTGCATAGCTTAGCTACGAACCCCATTCCTAAATGGAATAATTACTCACCAGAACCTGGGGCATTATATATATAAAACAAATCCTCCAAATATGTCACACTCATTTTGAAAAAACTATAGGTATAAAAACGGAGATTATTTCCAATTGCAAGCGGCTTTTAAAGAGGAGACAATATTTAAGGATAAATCAAAAGTGTGTGGAGAATTACAAGTGGAAGAGGAACTTGAATAATGGTGAAGAGGAGGATGTTAGAACTGGACCTTCCGGATCCAAAACCTTGCTAGACACCACAGCTCCTTCTCTTGGGCAATGTGCTCCCTGTGTCTATGTCTTACTCTTTCCATCTACCTCATAGTATAGTTGTGAGGATCAAATACATTGATAAACGGAGAGCCAGAGCAATACAAAGGAAGGTGCTACAGATGCCTGCGTCTCAAGGCAAATGAAGTTGGAGCCTACCCTGCACAACCTGGGGGCCTAAGGTAGAATAAGATGAGGACCCAGCATGTCCCTGCTTGCTGCGAGGCAGGAATGCATGCAAATCCTTTGCCACTGTCTCCATGGGGAGCTGGGGCTTATTGCTCTTCCCCTGGAACCCAGCTGCTCCTGTTGCCTGCCAACCCACAGAATGTAGAAGTGATGCTGCTCTTTTTTAAAGGACAGGCATCTTCTGATTCCTCCCTCTTAAAATACCTGCTCTTGGGGTGCTCTTTCTTGGAACCCCGCTGCTGTCTGTGAAAAGTCCAAGAGACAAGTAGCGTCCACATGTAGGTGCTGTGGTCAGTTGCCTAGCTGAGCTCCCTGCAGACAGGCAGAGTCCATGAGCAGCGCGCACACACACACACACACACACACACACACACACACACACACCCACAGTCCTATTTAACTGTTATGCTCAGACCATTTCTCGATGAATTAGTAATCCGCAGTGTCCTTTGTGGTTCAGTGATATTGCAAACGTTACATGGCTAATGTCTTCTTTAGTTCCGTGGTGTATCTACATGATGCCAGGCTTTCCTTCATTTGAAATGTGGCAAAGACCAAAGCATGAAGCGCTCTGTAAATGTGAGGCCCACGCCCATGGGGCCTGCCTGCACCCTGCTCATTAATTTCATCTTTAATTTTGCACTGGTCACCTTCATTTTATGTAGATAAGGCATCTAGCTTGGTTTCCTTCTCTTCTTAATGGACATATTGCAATGCTATATTTAATGGTAACCTTTCTTTTTCACTTAGAAAATAAGCCATCTAAAAATTTCACTGTTCACAGAGCCCCAAAATTGAATTAACTAACAGGTCAGACTCTTTGGAAATTTTGCTTGTTTATGTTTCTTACATTTTGTTCAAACATTTGTCAGGAGTTTATATACCAGGTTTGGGGAAAGATCAAAGCCAATCTAACTTTCATGGGCTAAAGAAAACATCCATTGGAGAAAATGAGAGCATTTATTTTTATCCAGATAGAATTCAGAGTGATTTGGAACATGCTGTAGTGGTTGTTAAAAACACCACCTCTTATAAAATAAATTATCCAGTGTAGCAAAAAAAGAAAAAAAAAGAAAAAAAAAAGCAGTCAGTGCTCATGTCAACCAGAGACCAAAATATTCAGGGAAAGTAAACAGTTTTGCAAATGGTAACTGATGAGTTTCTACTGCCCCCTATTCCTTTTCAACTAGCAAAAAAACAACAACAACAAAAAAAAACAGTAGAACAAATTCTGATGAGTCTTAATCTTCTCTTTGCCTGAAGCACACTCCCTAAATAGGAAGATGATAAAATCCTCTCTAACATCAGATAAAAAATGATAATGTACTTTAGTGATACTGTGCATTAGCCTTAAAAGGCAAAACCAAAGTATGAATATTCTCTCCAAAGACATAGAACCGAATATCTCCTTTATCAGATACATTAACACTGAACACTACCAAAGCCAACAAGGCACTCGCAGAGGACCATAGGAGTGAATACATCCGCACTCTCACCCAGCCAGGCTAGTAAACCTTACCATCAGCACAACTACAAGGAAACGATTCACATGGTGCCCTAGATCCAAAGTTACAAAATATCAAAATTATTATGTTAGCTTTACAAAATTTTATATCTCGTTCATTATGTAAGGAAGCAGGTTTTATACTCATTCAGCCTGACAATCAAGAAGGCAGCATTGTGTAGTGGAGAAAAGAAAGAAGGGAGGGATGGAGGGAGGGGGGAAGGGAGGGAGGGAAGAAGGAAGGAAGGAAAGAAGGAAGGGAGGGAGGAAGAAAGAGAAAGAAAGAAAAAGAAAAAGAAAGGAGGGAAAGAAGAAAGAAAGAGAAAAGGAAGGGAGGAAGGGAGGAAGGGAGGAAGGGAGGAAGGAAGAAAGGAAGGAAGGAAGGAAGGAAGGAAGGAAGGAAGGAAGGAAGGAAGGGTTGATTCTAATCCTTCTGGCTGTCCTTAGAAGGCAAGGATGATGTGTGTGAATTCTAGATTAAGCCAAACCAATGTTCGCATATGAAAATTCTGGGATCTCAGAAACCTCTTAACCTCTCAGTGCTACAACTTCTGCTTCTATAAAATGAGACTAAAACCAGAATTGACCTCATGTGATGTTTATGAGGACTAAGTAAAAAAGTTACCTTTGTGTGGGATTTTTCAATAGCAAGACTACAAACATTTGTGACTGGATGATTTTGGGTAGTGGGAGGCTTTTCTGTGCCTCATTGGATATTTAGCAGCATCTCTGGCTTTACCCAGTAGATCGCAGTAGTGACAATAAATTATGTTTCTAGATATTTTCCAATGTTTCCTACAGAGAAAAATTATCCCAGTTAACAATCAGTGTTTTAGTGCCTGGCAAATGTGAGCCAGTCTGTGAAACAGTGGCCAAAATAGGGTCCATGAATAAAAAAGGATGAGATCCTCACTCGGTGTTTCCATGAAGTCATTGCACACTGTAGGGTGCAGTTTGGTGAAATTCCCGTGGAATTTTGCACTTAGAATGTGTTCCATATGATTCTGTCCTGAACATTGTACTAGCAACTAAAGTGTGTATAGAGTTTTGAGACATTTTAATTTGGCGTTTTAAGCCAAATGTCCTGACCACTAAATAACTAAGAAATTAAGTTGAGATCAAGTTTTACCAGGTTTTGAGTATGGTAGAAGGGCTGAAATTATTTGGAGGCCACAGACATACTTTTACTGCTTTTAGGAATTCTAAATATTTGACAGAGCCAAAGCTACTTCTTGTTAGTCCTTTATCTTCCTTTCTAAACTTGAATCGAGCTATCAAATTAAAGTATTAGCAAAAAGACCACTGAAAGTAATGAGTCTTAGTTTTAGAACTGTCATATTCCTTGATCATTTTATGTATCAACGAATAACCCACTGCAACACATAGGCACACATAAACACTTTCTCAACAAGACCCCAAAGGCACAACAAATTAAAAGGAGAATCAACACGTGGGGTTGCATGAAACTGAAGAGCTTCTGTTCAGCAAAGGAAACTGTCAAGAACCTCAATCAAGAGCCAACAGAATGGCAGAAGATTTTCACCACCTACCCCTCTGATAGAGGACTAATATCTAGAATATACAGAGAACTCAAGAAACTCAACACTAAGAAAACAAAGCATCCAATAACAAAATGGGCAAGCGAACTAAATAGACATTTCACGAAAGAAGAAATTCAAATGGCCAATAAATGCATGAAAAAATGCTCAACATCACTGGCAATCAGAGAGATGCAGATCAAAACTACCCTGAGATTTCACCTAACTCCAACTAGAATGGCAATCATTCAAAACACAAACAAATGTTGGCGAGGATGTGGAGAAGTGGGAACTCTAAAACATTGTTGGTGGGATTGCAAATTAGTGCAACCACTTTGGAAAACAGTATGGAGAATCCTCAGAAGAATGGGAACAAATCTACCATTTGATCCAGCAATACCACTTCTGGGTATCTACCCAAAAGAAAAGAAACCAAACTACCAAACTAGTGCATGTGTATCTATGTTCATAGCTGCACAATTCACCATAGCTAAACTATGGAACCAGCCAAGATGTCCATCAACAGATGAATGGATTACAAAACTGTGGGATATGTACACAATGGAATTTTACTCAGCCATCAAAAAAAAAAAAAAAAAAAACTCAATTACATCATTTTCAGGGAAATGGATGGAACTGGAGGACATTATGCTAAGTGAGATTAGTCAGTCACAAAAAATAAGAAATCAGATGCTTTCCCTAATATGTGAGAGTTAGGGAGAAATGGGTCATAGGAGGAACTCTAGATGAAAAAGGAAATCCTATAGAAGAGCAAACAAGACAACCTAAATGAGGGGATGAAAGGGGGGAAGAAAGAAATTCTCTAAAACACACAATGTACTTAAACATATCGAAGTCAATGACTAAGCCAAGCAAGGGAAGGAAGGGGCTGGGAATTGGGTAGGGGTTAAATCAGTGATGAGTACATGTATGTTCACACAAGGTTTTTACCCCAATGTGATGTATGAATATAATGCACCAATAAAAAAATTTAAAAATAACAAATAACATATCTTTATAATGGGAAATAATTTGTGAATTAACCTCATATTGTTATCTCTGTGTGTGTGGGAAATAACTCAGAGACTAACCTAATATTATTATCTCAATTTCAGAGAAGTTACTGAGGCTCAGGGAGTAAGCCTGTTGTAGTAAGCCTTTTCATCCCTGGGACCACAATACCTAACAAGAATAACTTAGAGGAGTAAAGGTTTATTTGGACGGACAGTTTAGGAGGTTCGGGCCATGGTCCCTCAGCCCCAAGGCAGAAACTGGAGTAGCAGGGCACATGGCACAGAAAAGACACTCTTAGTCATGGCAATGGGGGGGACAAAAATTGAGGCCATGTCCCAAGGGACCTGCTCCCTCCAGCTGCTGCCTCTGAATCTTGTACTGGGGACATGCTTTCAACACATGAGAACATTCCAAACCTAAACATAACATTAATTAACATGGTGACACAGATGGTAGGACACCCAACAAGTAAAAGAATGGATATTAACCTAGAGCTAGCCAGGCATGGTGGCGCATGCTTGTAATCCCAATACTTGGGAGGCTGAGACAGGAGGCTCACAGATTCGTGGCCAGCCTCAGCTACTTAGTGAGGCCCTCTGCAACTTAGTGAGACCCTGTCTCAAAACAAAATAACTAAATGAATAAAATCAGGATGGAAGCAGAGTAGTGTAGTTCAGATGTAGAATGCCCCTGGGTTCAATCCTCAGTATCACGGGCGAAAATAAAAACAAAAGCAAAACTAGAGCTGCAGTTGGCCCTGGGATGCCTCCTGGTGGCTGACTGGAGACCCCTGGGGTCTGTTTAGGGATGTGGTCACACAGTGGTGATCAGTGGAGAGGAAGTTTACTGAAGAAGACTGATGCAGTGATCTGAGGAGTTCAAAGGAGGACTCGCATTTGAATGTTCTTTGTTCCATATCTGTGGGGTTCTTTTCCCAACCAGGACTGACTGCTTTTACTCTGTGGGGTGGGACAACAGACTCAGAAACAAAAAGTCATTCCTGGGCCAGTAAGAAATTTGCATTATATTAAAAGGTCTCTTGCATTATGGAACTGAACTTGTAAACATTAGGCAAACTGGAAATGAAGAATGAGGGAAAATAGGATATCCTTTAGGAAGATTCTATATTAGTTCTTAGGAAATATTTAATCAGAACTTTTATTTTTAAAACATATCAGAGGCAACTTCTTTAAAATTCCTTTACACAGTTTATCACAAGCTATGCAGCCTGGTCAGTACAATCATATCACACCCCTGGAATATGGCCTGTGTGCATAGATTTTTAAAAGAAAATTATTTGGATATTAATAATATAGCACTTTGGAATCAACTGTCATTTTTCTAAGAATTCTCATGAGATTTGCCAAAGGCAAGTAAGTAGTTCACAATTTGCCTTTATCACAAACCTATATTAGTGCCCCTCCATCCCAGCAACCGAAATACCAACACTACAGTGAGAAAAAAAATTTCCTTTTAACAGAGAATCTTGCTGATGTTCCTTAGTACAACAACAGATTCAGTTACATCATTTTCACCGTGTATTTAATTTGACATAAGTTTACTGATACCTTTGGCTGAGTAATTTATTTCTATAAACTATGTTACTGGGTTATAAAATTACCAAAGCAATTCAGGGGCATTGTTGTTTGTTACAAGAATTTAATTGGAAAGGCAGACACTTTTTCAGACATGACATTGAGCATTTCAAAACACTGTTGCCCTTTTACTGAAAAGCTAATATTTCCCTCCAGTATTCTCATTTTCATATTCATAGGGCCTTGGTACGCTAAACTTTAACTTGAGGCTCAAGGCTATATAAATATTTATCATGGGCAGAAAATTAAAAAAAAGAAATCTTAGTGATTTGGGGCATCAAGAGAGATTTGTGTGGAGTAATAAAAGGGTCTGGACTTAAATTCCAGGGATTTGCATGCTAGTCCATCACTCTGACTAGGCAGTGTTAAAACAAGCCCCTTACACCTCTCTGGCTATCATTGCATTCACCCAAGAAATATGTAAGACAAGATGATTTCTAAAATAGCCCCAAACTGTGATAAAATGTGATGAAATAGAACAAATTTTAAAACAAAAGAGACACAGCCTGGCATGGTGGCACATGTTTGTGATCCCAGTACATGGGAGGCTAAGACAGGAGGATCGAAGGTTCACAACCAGCCTCAGCTACTTAGTGAAGCTCTCCGCAACTTAGTGAAGCCCTGTTTCAAAATAAAAATAAGCCAGGTGTGGTGGCGCACGCTTGTAATCCCCGCGCTTGGAAGGCAGAGACAGGAGGATCGCGCAGGTTCGAAGCCAGCCGTGCTGGCTTAAGAGACCCTGTTTCCAAATAAAAATATAAAATAGGTCTGGAAGTGTAGCCCAAGAAGGGTTCCATCCCCAGTACTACCTAAAATAAATAAATAAATAAATAAATAAATAAATAAATAAATAAACTAAAAAATTAAAAATTGGTCAGGGGCTGTACCTCGGAGGTAGAGTGCCCCTGGGTTCAATTCCCAGTAACTCAAAATAAATAAATAAATAAATAAATAAATAAATAAATAAATAAATAAATAAATAGAAAGCCACCAATAAGTGTGCACTTATATTCCTATTACTCTGAATTTCTGTGAATTATTTATAATCTCTGTGTTGTGAGATTATAGTGCACCAATAGGAGTTTATTTAACAAAGTTAAAAAAAACGTATTTTTAATGAAAAGAAACTGTCTCAATCTAAAAATCTAAGATGATTTCTGCCTTCTGTTAGGCTTGAAACAAAAATTGATTTTAGAGTTTGATAAAAGTAAATTTCAAACACACACCACTTCATTTCTCAACTCTTTAATTAGAAAGGAAAAGCTTGAATGCTTTAAGATGAAGAAAAGAATGAGAAAACAGAAACATCCTTGGAGCAGCCAACACCCCAGCTCCAAAGCCGATGTTCTGCACTTAGATCGTAAAGAATTGGATTAGGTAGAAAAATGACTTTGCACCAACTGCCCAACACTAAATAAGTGTTCATTATTAATAATAAAATAGAAAAACAATGTATTTTAAGTTTAGTCTAAATAGAATGAAACCCATGAGAACATGGTAAGGAATAGCACGCAGTGCCTCCATGCGTAGAAATCAAAATAGAATTTAATATGTTTAGAAGAAATGAAAACCAGAAGGAGGCTACTGGACATCAAGTAGTTTTCTTTCCTGTTACATGGCACTTGGCCAGTCAAGAAACTCAAAGGCAGCTTTTGAGGTCTTGGTCTTTTATGAAAGCGTCAGTCCAGCAAGCAATTCAGAAGGGGCGCCTGCCAGCGTGTGGCAGGGCCGAGCCAGCAGCGTCCCGGGCTGGGGGTGAGAGGTGGTGACTCAGGGAGACCCTCTGGAGAGAGGTACAGGCGGTGGCTGGATGTGTGCGGCCATGGAGATAGGACAGGCCATTTCATTTGCAGGGCTCAGTGCAAAATGAAAGGGTGGGACTGCTTGCTTAAAAAAAAAACGAATTTCAAGAGCACTGCAGAGTAGCATTAAACAGAGAGCGGGGCTCTGACCTCGAGGCCCGAGGCCCTGGGCCTCCCAGTCATGACCTCACCTTCAAGACGCCGACCCCAGCGCTCAAAAGCCTGCTCTGCCACTTAGCAGGCCGCTCTGCTCGGGACCTTACGCTGGCAGCGGCTGCTCTCACTTCAGACTTTTCATTTGTAAGATGATTAAAGCAATGAAACCACCCTTATGGGCCTGTTGTAAGAATCAAATTAACCCGTGTATCCTACTTGCTATCTGTACTATTATCATTAGCTTGAAGGGCAAGTGATTCCCCTTCTATTAGATGTATTCTATCCAAATCTACAAAGTTCTGTTTATAAAGCACATTTTCTTTTCTTTAATACTGGGATGGAAGCCGGGGGCATTCTACCACTGACCTTCCCCCCCTCGCCCCACTTTTGAACAGAGTTTCACTAAGCTACAGCATGCTGGCCTCAAACTTGCCATCCTCTAGTCTCTGCCTCCCAGTTACTGGAATCGCACCATCCTGCCTGGCTCGCCTCCTCTTCTGTTATAGGTCTGTTAAAGGTAAGCAATGACAGCAGGAAAATTCCGAAGTTGGTAAACTGAGTTCTTATTTCCAATAAACACTTCAATATTTTTACTTTGGGGTTCTTACTCTGGTTCCTTCATATAGTTTACTATAATACAGTGTGTTGTGATAAATAATTTCATTGTCAACTTGTCCTGGGGTCCCCAGACATTTGGTCAAACATTATTCTAGGTGTATCTGTGAGGATGCTTCTGGATGAGATGAACATTTGAATTGGGCTCAGCAAAGCAGCTCCACTGCCCTCAGGTGGAGGAGTCACAGCCAATCAGTGAAGACCTGAGCAGAACAAAAAAGCAGAGTACTAGAGGACTCCTGCTGCCTGCTGGCTTGATCCAGGACGCTGGTCTTTTCTGGCCTCTTTGCTTGGACAGAAGCATCAGCTCTTCTGGAATCTAACACCATCACATCCTGGCTGGGAACTTGGACCATTGGCTCTCCTGGTTTTCAGTCCTTCAGACTCAGATTTCAATCATACCATCAGCTGATCGTGTGATTTCTCAGCTTCCCAGATGCAAGAAATGATTCCTTGATGTTTTCCTGGAGAGCCCTGACAATACAAGTGCTATAGAAACAGCCATGCTCGTACTAATAAGGCCTCTGATTTTCAAAAGTGGCTAAGAGGCTTCCCTAGAACAAGAGACTATAAACAATATTTTGTTGCTCTCAGTTCACCAGGGGATCTGAAGGACTGAAACATCTGAATAATGAAACAAGAGGAAACATTCTCTTGGAAAAGGAATTCTAATTTGTATGCAACTCATACCATATAATTTTCAAGAACACAGAGCATTCTATACTTTTCTGTAGTCATAAATTTAACTTGTTACCATCAAACATACTCATTTTTGTTCTGACTTAAACCAATGAGAAAATTAACTCATGGCTTGTTCTACCCTTAAAGATAAAGATTTCCAAAACCATGAAAGTTGGGTACAATCTCTTTTCTATACAAAAGGTCCTGGACTTGGAAAAGTTACAATTCCAACTCATAGCCTTTTGACATCATCATGGTGTGACAGTGATATACATTCAGTAAAAACTGGAGCAAGAATTTTGATTTTTGGTCTTTTCCTGGGTGATACATGGCATGCATGGTATATACTCTTGCTGCACTGGACAGCACAGTGCACTGGGCTCCCAGATGGGCTGCGGCCACCAGGAGAAGCGCTGCCATCTGCAGCGTCCTGCGTAGCTCAGGAGCATCCAGTGCACTTCCCACTTACGCTACTGCCAACTTGCCCAGGGCTTATTAGAAGAAAACCTCATTCATAAATCTAAGAGCACACGTATATCCATTTGAAAGCCATCTATTAGTAAAATAGAAAGGGGAAGATGGGTGTGGTGGCACACACCTGTAATTCCAGTATTAGTGAGGCAGAGACATGAGGACCTCAAGTTTGAGAACAGTGTCAACAGCTAGCGAGACACTCTACAACTTAGACTCTGTTTCAAAACAAAAGATAAAATAGAGCTGGGGGTCTAGCTCAGAGGTGGAACGCCCCTGGGTTCAATTCTCATTACCAAAAATAAATCAGTGAATAACAGGAGGGATAATGTAAAGAGGAAACGAGAAAGAAAGGAAATAATTATTAGGGTTTTGTTTTGCTCAGCTAAAAGAAAGAGAAGGAATGAGGAATCTGAGTTAAACTATCACATGACTTAGAGTCTAAGCAGCTGAAAACCCAGGATGACACTGGGATGTGGCCCCATTTTAAGGACTGGTTTGTTTGGAGTCAATCCCACACATGGTGGCTTGGATTCAGCAACTCGAAGCCAATGTAAGGGCTCATGGAGGGGTCTAATTCTGAGGACGAATGGGGTCTAGAATGAGCCGCCTTTCACATCTGTCCTCTCTTAACCTGACCCAGGGAAGACTAGGGGCACACTCAGTCCATCACGGGAACGGAACAGGGCACTGTAGGGTACACAGCGTTCACTTAAATGGACTGGCTACAAAGACTGCCCACTGACTTACATTTAAAAGCAGAAGTACTTCATTTAATACATTCTCTTTAATGTATGCATTAACAACAATTACAACAAATCTCAGGTTCCGTTGTCCACTTCTTATTGTTAAAAGGATCAGAAGTGTTAGATAGAAAGAAATAGCCTGTGTGGATGTTTTAATATGCCAGTCATCTTCAAATGTGATGTTGACCTCTGAAGGACTTAGTTTTGCCAGAGCAACGTTACTTTTTTCCTGATAACACATAATGTATTGCATTACCCAATCAAAGCCATTTCACAAGGCCTCCAGGCATTCGTTTTAAGCACTCCTGTGTTTTTATTAATAACTTTAATATGTACTAATGAAAACATCCATTAGGACAACTTCATAAAAGCTTTTTTCCCTGACATCAACAACAAGGTTCACGAGCAGCCTGTTATGTACGGCGTTTGTTTGGAACAGGATTTTGTTCCTTTGCTTCCTTCCTTCGCTTTGCTTTGTTTTCACTTTCACAAAATAAATCACATTGTACTGGTGAGAATGGAGTCATGCTAAATGCTTTAATTTAATTCACTTTTCTATCATCCTCAATGTCACTAAGCTGTTATCTCACGTGTAGCTGGCCTCGTTTTAAGAATCGTGAGGGATTCCAGGGCACTATGAGATATAATCTCTGTCCATAAAGGAAGTCTAAGCCGGGAAGTAGAAATAGCAGTAAGGTGGTTCTGAAGGTGGGAGTCAGGAAGGAAAAGAAGTGATGCCAAGAAGATCAGCTGGGTGTGGTGTTATATACCTGGAATCCCAGTCCTTGAGAGGCTGAGAGTGGAGGATCACAAGTTCGAGACCAGCCTCAGCAACTTAGCAAGACTCCCAGTGACTTAGCAAAGCCCTGTTTCAAAATAAATATAAAACAGGGCTGGGGCATAGCTCAGGACATCCTTAGTCCAAAATAAACAAATAAATAAAATAAAATAAAACAACGAAAATTGTTATCTAATAATAGGCCGAGAGGAAAGGACGAGGTGAAGGGGTACGGAATAAAGAGTGTCAAACCATGGATGAGTGAGAATAAATGAGCCGACGGGTAAGGCTTTATCAGTAAGGATTTTAGAGATGGACCAATTTTAAATGATCAAACTTGGAATGTGGTCTTCCACAAACTTTTTACAAATCAGGAAACTGAGTTCCAGAAAGTTCACACGGCTGGTAAGAGAGGAGCCAGGATTGGAGAATAGGTCTTTTGATTCTAAATCTACCACTCTGCTAGGCCTGAATCCTCAGCTATTGTGCTAAGAAGTCTAGGACTCTTCTGGAAGTAAATGATTTGATGTCCTAGGAAATCATTTAAAATTATTTCCAGTGTATCTGTTTTTTGTACCAAGTCATTCTTTCTGCACATGCATAGCTGGCCACATTAATGCATATATAGACTATTAGAAAAAGGCTTAATTCTAAATTCAGATTAGGTTCTGACACAGTCTTAGTACTTCTGAAGTACAGTTTTTCTCTTGCCCTTCTCCATTCTTTGAAGAATGAGGATAAAACAAAAATGTAAAAATTTTTCAAAGAGAATTCATTTAATGGGCATACTGATGCCTTGATCAAACAGAATGAAGTCTTCCAGGTGGCGCTTCTCTCTTTTTGTTAATGTACCGAATTTACAAATCATTGCTCCCTCAACCTTTACAGCTCTTTGCTTAATCAAGGCAAGAGGAAGATTAGAAGAGAGTGAGATAAACATAATGAAGCCCAAGCAACCTTTTCAGAAGGCTCGGGGATTCACAGCATTGCAGTCTTATTAAATAACATTGAGAGAGTAATCGCAGACAAATGCACGGAGTAGGTAGAAAAACTCTTTCAGGTCCAGCCAGGCAAGCAGTATAATCTGTGAGATTTGAAAAGTAAGGGATTAGTCCCACGAGAGCAGGCCAGTCGTTTGTGTCCTGGTGAAAGCAGGTGCTCCGACCTGGGACAGTCGGCCTAGAGGGGTGAGGACGGGCTCTCCAGAGCTGCCTGACTCGGGGCAGCACAGAGCACTTCTCCAGAAGAGATCATGCTTCCAAGTGTTGTCAAATGACACAAATTTACTTAAAGGTACCGAAGAGAAGAACTGTATTATCTGCTTGCAGTCACCTCTTCTCCCAAAGGGTAAGAAAAACGAAGTAGGGACCCGAGACCCACCAGCAGCCAACTTTTGTAAAAGAAAAAGCAAAGCAAAGCTGACGCCAAATAGGACCTGGTTGAAAACAGTGTAAACCATTAAAAAAAAAAAACAAAGAAACCAATGAGGGAATTCAGAGGAACAACAGCAACAAGAAACTCTTGATTATAGTTTAGGTGGTCTATTTCCAACCCTACCCATAGTCGTTCTTTCTATTTTCCTTACAGAAGCAGAGGTACATTAAGGCAATCTCAGAGGTCGTGACACCAGGTACTGTAGTCTCCAGCAATTGACAATACTATATGATAAAACATGCAATCATGAACAACTGAACTAAAAATTAGGTCTCACTCTTGTTTGCGGAGACTTATAAGTAAAAATCTAAGCTGATGGAAAGAAAAGTGAGTGCAAGCCAAAAGGTTTTAACTTCCTCATGGCATATGCAATGAGTTTTCTTTTTTCAGGCTTCTGTTTACATATTTTTAGTTTTTTTTTTCCATTTTAGTGACGTAAGGAATGAGAAGTTTGACTTATTAAGTCTAGCTAGAAGACTTTTTTTTTTTAATTGACTCAAAGTCAAAGTTTGGAGTGAAGAAGGGAGAAATGTGCAACTCTAGGCTTGGTCTCCAAGTTCCATGACTGAATTCTCCACCAGGATATAGGAAAACTCATTCAGCAATGAGTGCTCCCTGCCTAAGTCAGTGGCTCATGCACCCAGAAAAGCAGCTGTGGTGGCCAATCGCATGGCCACATGAGGGGCACTCGTGAGCTTCCGCTTGTTTCAGTGAACAAAACACAACAATCTTGTCTTTCGCGAAACTTACATTTGTAGGGAGAGGTCACTGATGTGCTGGAAAACAACCTCTTTGGGGAAAAAAGAAACCCATATACCAGTTTTCATGGTGTAAATATTTCTACCATGACAACCAGCTTGCAAAATTTCTGAATGTTAAGCAATCTTCTCTTGCAAACTAGTGTAAAAAGGTTCCACTATACCACAGGTGGAAAAATAGATCCTAAATAAGTCAAATGTGTAGTCTACAGACAGGGATCCGTGCTATGGAGGAAAGTGAAGCAAGGGCACACTTACAGGGTGTTTAGGAGTGGAGAGAGAGTGCGATTAGAAACATCCTAGACAGGAGGGTCTCACGGAGAAGCTGGCCTTTGATCACAGACCTAACAATGGAGAGAGAATGAGCGAGGCCTAGAAACAGCATGCTTTCTCTGTGGTTTAAACAGAACATTAACTGTGGATGTTATTCTTGGCAATCTACTCATTTTATCCCAGTATGCTGTTACTTGGAGTTTTCGTCATAGGTAAGTCTGCTCAAAAATTGATTAGAGATTCAACAGGTTGGATATACCTACCTTGTCTTATCTCATTTGACATAACCCTCTACCCACCAAAGTGCACTGTCCAAAAACTTATTCCTAGTCTCAGGGGCTGGCCTGACGGTCTTGCTCTCTCAGCATTTCAGTTAAATCTGTCAAGTGCATAGAAGGATATAAAATTTATTTCAGAGCTAACATTAGCAGGCAGACAACTTCCTTTGTAAAAATGTGAAGAGTTTCAAAGCTGATGCTTCCTAGGCATGCCAAAATAATAACTAAACCTCCACAAACAGAAAGCTGGACAGAATGGAATTATTCCAAAGAATGTAAAAATCATGACTTTAATCACAGTGAACTGGAAAGATGTTTCTCTTATGAATGATAATAACCATAACAACTGATAATAACTGATCTCTTGAATTTTATCTCCTATGCCTTAATATCCTCATTTATAAAATGGATATAATGATAAAATTACCTTATAGTTGATTATGAGGCTTAAATAAATTAAAACATCAAAAGTTAGTATATATTATCTTTTCTTGTTTACCATTATTGTCTTTACTTTGAGACAGAAATGACAGGTATGACTTTCTTTTTTGTGGCACTGGGGATTAAACCCAGGGGTTTTCCATTCTGGGTACACTAGTTTTTCTTTTGAAGCAGTGTGAAGTAGGGTCTGCTCGGTTGCTGAGCAACTCACTAAGTTGAACCTATGATTCTCTTGTTTCGGCCTCCTCAAGTATGTTTTATTATTGTCCCTATTTGATAGATACGGAGAGTGAGCAAAAGAAAGTTTGTAAGATGCCTATGTCACTGAGTAAGAATCAAAGTAAAGATTCAGAACAATATACTCAAACTCTCAATAGTTGCATAATAGATAAACATAAAATTTTGCCCATATAAGCTCTAGCAGAGTCTCAGGTCCATGAGACCAGGAGTGTGTGATTAATCATGCTGAAAAGCCACTGACAGCCCTACTCACTGAGTGCTTACCTAAACGTTTAGGAGCAATTTTCTCACGTAGCCCTTTGTGAAGGAGGCACTGTTACCCCACTTTATAGATGAAATAATAGAATCAAAGATAATTTAAATAAATTATCCTGGGCTATGCAGGCCCTAAGCAGCAGCAGCAGGTCCCAGACTCAGGCTGTCAGACTGTTCATGAGCAGGCTTCCTCTGCCTACATGGCTTCGCTACGAGCCCCAAATGAGCAAAGAACAGACATTCTCTTCATCCCTCCAGGGTGTGTGCATGGAGGCTCCTGGGCTCCCTGGAAATGCACACTAGCCCCTCCTCCATTAATACCGAGTGTGAACAAGGAAAAATGCAGAGCTCAGTGGGAACCTGAAGACAAGCCCTCAAAAGCCCTCAAAAGCCAGTTAGCTCTGGGTACCAACTCTTGCACTACTCACTGTCTGGCTAGAGCCATGGTAAGACTGCACACCTCTACCATAAGATCAGTCTCTCTGCCATTGCCAATCTGCGTTGTGTGAGAATCATGCATTTTAAGACTTGAAAACATGGAGTAACGGTTTTAAAAACTCAGGCATAAAAATAGAAGCCTAGTGCTACTGGTATGGCATCCCCACTGTTTCGAAGGAGCCATCTGCAGTCTTTTCAGTAATGCACAGACTTTTTCCAGTGGCATGTTAGACCTTCTACTATTCCTGGTAATTCCCTCAATTCACATTTCTTGCAGAGCAGAGGAAAAGTGTGTCTTTAGCCCTGAAGGCCAAGACTAAAACAAACAGAACGCCTTTCATAATGAGACACCCTGGAGCCAGTAAGCAATGCCTGCTGCTTGGTGCCCTGCAATGTTGTGATGTCAGCAATGAATCAAATAATATGAATTTTCATTTGCGAATAGTACAGTACAAGGATTGTAACACTGGCCTCTCAACCTTTAGAGGCCAAGATCTCAGTCGCTGTGCGGATGGGGGCAAATTCAAGTCCTCCAGGGAACACCAGTGAGTGGACTCTGAGGCCGAAGGAAGAACGCGGTGGCACTCGTGCCTCTTCTAATGAGAGCAGTTGCTGTTTTGTTCCAGCTACTGATTGCAACATCAAAGCAGGCAAATTCCATTTTCATCTTTCAATATTTTATAAAAGAGAAACCACAAAGCAGAATTTTATGTAAAATATCTAAATTCTTAATGGCAACAGCCATTTTTTAAAAATCTACTTGAAATTAGCACACACCTTGGGCAGATTTGACAAACAGGTGTCTGCTTGTGACCCATATCCTGCTACATTTTTTCTCCACATGCCAGGAGACCCTACCACTGTGACTGCTGCGAAGTTACAGGCAAACTCATCCATTCAAGTTGGCACAGCAAGAACTGATCTGAGTGATAATCTAGGAACACACAGTATAGGAATATACGACCTACAATAATAAAAGCTGAACTTTCTTGAGTCTCATGTATATCATCCCTTGACAAAGCCAATAAAGTGGAGGAAACTGAAGACCTAAGCAGGTATATGCTCTGCCCAAAGTCACACTGTTAGCAAGTAACAGAGTTATGTGTGTATCCAAATATTTATGCTTCAGCATACTCCAAATTACCATATGGAATAAAATTTCCAGTTACACATACCATTTGTATAGAGTACTACATATAAGACTTTTGTTTATAGCATGAAGGGTTAAATATCAGACGTCTAAATTGCTAACATATAACATTAAGTGTACTGGAATAAAAGACATATTCAGAAATGAAATCTATGAGCATTTATCACTAATCTGTGGTGATACTCTGTGTTGCTGCCACAAAAAAGTACCCTAGAAAATGTGGCTTGAAATAAAAATGCTGCATGAAAACGTTCAGGTCCTTTGACCAAGTAATCTACCCTGGAGAATTGCTACTAACAAAAATATAAAGGAAGAAAAAGGCATTGTCTCAGAAGTATTAACAGCGTCCACTTTTTCAACAGCAAACAAAGAAAATAAAAATAACCAACTGGGAATAAGACCAAGTACTTTTGACATACCAATAGGGTAGAAGACTAGATAATCAGTAAAAATTGGAAGCCCTGCTGATTCTTGGTGGAACGGATTTCACTTATGAAACATTAAGTGAGAAAGAGAGAATGGCATCTGTTTTCTGATTAAACTTTATCAAAACTATAAAAATGTAGGCTTGGAAGGTAATACAAATTAGGCTTTGAGATCATCTCATAATGTTTAGTTAATGGAATTATGAATAGCTTAGAAAATAAATCAGGGACTTCCAACTGCCTTTTCAGTACAGTGCTGTAGTAGCTTTGGTGCAGCTGAATCAAAATCATAGCAAATGCCCCGGCGTTCTGGGCTGTGGCCTTCCTGAGTTCTAGGCCAACCTTTGCACTGTCCCTGCTGAGCACGACTTTTAGAGTTTCACTCATTTCCTGAAGCAATTCTATAGAGTAGTGCTTTGTATACATGGAGGAACTATATGGGAATAAATAATCCCTTGTGAGTATTTATAAGTTACAAAGTATAGCTTCAAAGCAAGCCACTCTTTTTATCCCCCAGATATGTGAAAGGCTTCCCTTCACTTCCTTCAAGCCACCAAAAAGATCTGCCCTGATCACTCTATGTAAAATGCCCTCAACCACTAGTCCTTACTCTCTTACATACATGTATATTTGCTTTTTCCTTTTTCTACTAGATTGTAAACTCTATAGAAACTAAGATTTTGTCCCTGTTACTGAGTGCTAAGTCCCCCATACCTTGAATAGCATCTGGCACTTAGTAAATCACTAGCATCTAACATTAATGCAGTACTTCCTCTATGCCAGCGATGATTCTGGCTGCTTTACTATTGATTTCCTAATGATTGATTTTACTAATGATTTCCTATTCCTAATGACCCTATGGTTGGGTACTATTATTATATTCCTTTAATAGCAAAAAACTATAATGCACCAAGAAGTTTAGTATATGTCCAACATGCAGTAGTGGACAGACTCTAAAATGACCTGGGGTTATCCCAACACCTGGTACTTATGCCTTACTTAATCACATCCTACATCAATTCTAATAAATAGAATATGGCAAAAGGACATGTTACATTAATGTTACATTAGAGATCGTGTTACCTAATATTATGTCTACTATATTTTAGTGGGCTCTCTAGTGACACTCTCCTTTCCCGGCTTGGATAAAACTAGCTGATGTATGGAGAGGCCCACATGGGAAGAACTGAGGGTGAACTCTGGCCTCTGACGACCTGCAAAGAGCTAAATGCTGCAAGCAACCACAGGAGCTTAGAAGCGGATGCCTCCTCTTGGTCTGTTATTTGCTCCTAAATGAGATATCAGACACTGGGTGTTTATAAGGAAAAGAAGTTTATTTCCTAGTTATAGACACTGAAAAGTCCTGACCAAGAGGCTACTCTCTCTGAAGGCTAGGAGCCCTGAGTCTTCACTTGTCAAATGGTGAATAGACAACAAGACTAACTCTCTCTGTCAAATCCCCTTTATAATGGTACCTAATCCCACTTGGGAGATCCCTCATGGCCTCACCAACTTTCGAGGACAACACCCTTAATATTGTCACAGGCAACGCCTGAATGTTGGAGGGGACGTATTCAAACCATAGGATCTCCCCACTCGAGCCTCAGATGAGCTCTCCACCCAGGCCACCAACTTGCTTGCAGCTTTGTGAGGAGAGAACCAGGCAGAGAACCAGGTTAAGCTGTTCCCAGATTCTCAACCCACAGAAACTGAAAGATAGTAAATGTACATTGTTTCAGACTGACAAGTTTCTAGAAATTTGTGACATAGCAATATTGACTAGTATAATCACAGTAAGTTTTATAAAAATGATTAAAATGTAATAGCCTATAAACTACATTTTTAATCATGATGCCATATTGTCCCTCAATAAATATTTGTGGAATAAATAAATCAATGAATACATGGGTGGACATAGATGATATCAAGCCCAAAGCTAATTCATGTCTACTTTGATAGCTTTGATTATTAAACCTGCCAGAGACATTGCAAGAAAAGGAAAACATCGGCAACTCTCTGTCATGAACATAATTACAAATCTTCTAAACAAAATATTAGCAAAAGAAATCTAATGACTCATAAAAAGATAACACACTGGGACTAAATTGGGTTTATCAACTAAAACCCAAATGAGCTTAAACTATAGTATTTCAAAATAAAGGCAAAAATTTATATATACCTATTCCAGTAAATGAAGAAGGTAGGTGTGTGTGTGTGTGTGTGTGTGTGTGTGTGTTAGTATTAGTGTGTGTGTGTGTGTGTGTGTGTGTGTGTGTGTAAGCATGTCATAATCCAGGGCTTTGCACATGCTAAGCAATTGCTCTGTCACTGAGCTACCCCCAGAAAAAATTCTTTGGTAAAACTACATCTCCGTTCATGATGTTTTAAACCTCTCTTAGCAAATTTGGTGTAAGACAAGATCTATCTTCCCTTGTAATATTTTTAAAAAACCTATGATCAAGTAGGAATAGAAAAGTAACTAAAACTATAAGAAATAGTATGCTTGATGATGATTAGAGAAGGTTTCCTCTGGTTTTGGAGAATGAGACAAGGCTGTCTACTATTTCTACCTTATTCACCACTGTAGCAGAAGTACTTGGCATTGGTAAAGCCAGGAAAGAAGACAGCTAAAGAAATGGATAAATAAAATTCTCGTTATTTACAGAAGACTTGATCACATATGTAGAAAATCCAAAGAATGTACACAGTGCAAAGTGGTTTATACAAAACAAAACGACTGAATCAGTTTTTTGGATACAAGATACAGAACTAAATACACATAAAAAAATGATTAAAACTGGAGAAATATGGGTAAGAGTGCTTTTCCAAAAGCTACCAATATTCTATTCTATTGAAGCTTACTTCAATAGAAATAACCAATTTCACATCAAGCCCTTGACTTCTTTGCTGGTGGTCTCTAGAAAAATCACAAAAACACATAGAGACTGAACATCACACTGCTGAAAGAGGAATGGGTCATAAAAGAAATAAGGGGAGATATTAAGAAATTGCTACAAACAAAAATAGAGACGCAATATATCAAAATTTCTGGGACACCTTGAATACAGTATTATGAAAAAAAATCATAGCACTAAGTACTCACATAAGAACAAAAAATATCCAAATAAATAACCTAAATTCTCACCTTAAAGCCCTTGAAAAACAGGAAAAATCTAACCCCCAAAGCCAGTAGAAGACAGAAATTTAGAAAATCATTAAAATAAGAGCAGAAATCAATGAAGTAGAGAATTAAAAAAATATAGAAAATCAAACCAAAAGCTGGTTTCTAAAAAAAAAAAAAAACAAACCCAAGAAAAACCAAGATACATAAACCACTAGCCAACCTAACCAAAAGAAATAGAGAGTCAACCCAAATAACTGAAATAATAGATTAAAAACATGATATTACCACTGACAGCATGGAAAGCCAGAGGATTATCAAAAACTACGTTAAAAAAATATACTCCACAAAATGAAAAACCTAGGAGAAACTGACACATTTCTAGACACATTCAACTTTCCTAAACTGAGTTAAAATGTAAAGAAAATTGAAACCAACCAATAGCAATTGAAGAGATTGAAGCAACAATAAAGCCCAGGACAAGATTGTTTCCCAGATGAATTTTATAAAATCTTCATAGAAGAACTAATACCAATATTCCTCAATCTATTCCATAAAAAAGAAAGAAATGGAAACTCTCCCATATACATTCTATGAAGCTAACATCACATTAATACCAAAACCAAATAAAGATAGCTCAAGAAAAGAAAACTACAGGCCTATATTATTGATGAATATAGATCCAAAATTGCTAAACAAAATATTAGCAACATGCATTTAAAACCACATCAAGAAAAATACATATCAAAAACAGGATTAACCTGAGATTTCACCTAACTCTAGTTAGAAAGGCAATCATTCAAAACACAAACAACAAATATTGGCGAGGATGTGGAGAAGTAGGGACTTTTATACATTGTTGGTGGTATTGAAAATTAGTGCAACAACTTTGGAAAACAGTATAGAGAATCCTCAGAAGAATGGGAATGAACCTACCATATGATCCAGCAATACCACTTCTGGATATCTACCCAAAAGAAAGGAAACCAAACTACCAAACTAATGTATGCATATCCACTTTCATAGCCACACAATTCACAACTGCCAAACTATGGAACAAGCCAAAATGTCTGTCAATGAATAGATGACAAAACTATGGGCTATGTACACAGTGGAATTTTACTAAGCCATAAATAAGAACAAAATTACATCATTTGTAGAGAAATGGATGGAACTGGAAAAGATTATACTAAGTGAGATTAGTCTGTGACAAAAAGTAAGAAATCGGATACTCTCTCTAATATGTGGAAGCTAAGGAGAAAATGAGTCATAGGAAGAACTTTAGAGGAGAAAGAAGAAACCATAGATGACCAAATAAGGCAACCTGAGGGGAATCCAAGGGGGAAAAGTAAAATACCCTAATGTATATGATGTACATTCATAAACATATCAATCACTAAGCCAAACATGAGAACAAAGGAGGGGAAGGAATGGAATGAGAATTGGGAAAGGGTGACTTGAGTGATGTGTGCATGAATGCCTCTACCATCTTGTATCCCATTAAGATATATGATTACAATGCATCAATTAAAAAATTGGAAAAAAACAGGATTAAAACTAGTGAATGCTGGATAAGATCATGAGTACAACATAATCAAGTTGGTTTTATCCCAGGGATGCAAGGTTGGTTCAACATCCAAAAAAAAAAAAAAAAAATCCATGTAATCACATGATTATTTAAATAGACGCTGAAAATGCATTCAATAAAATCCAACATTCATTCATGCTAAACACACTGTATAGAATCAGAATAGAAGAAACATTCCTCAGTATCATAAAGGCAATATACAATAGGCCCACAGCCAACATCATATTGAACAGGGAAAAACTGAGTTTCCCCTAAAAACAGAAACAAGACAAAAATTTCCCCTGTCAC
The DNA here is from genome assembly GCF_963383645.1 of Muscardinus avellanarius. Taxonomy (NCBI): domain Eukaryota; kingdom Metazoa; phylum Chordata; class Mammalia; order Rodentia; family Gliridae; genus Muscardinus; species Muscardinus avellanarius. Next base: position 88,440,331 of record NC_137789.1, on the reverse strand, counting down.
CACTTCTTTTCAGTATAGAACTTGACACTCTAGCCAGAGCAATAAGGCAAGAGAAGGAAATCAAAGGAGTACCAACAGGAAAAGAAGAACTAAAACTATCTCTATTTGCAATGACATGATACTATACTTAGAAGACCCAACAAACTCAACCAAAAAGATTATAGAACAGATAAAAAATTCAGCAAAGTGTCTGGATATTAAATCAATATTAAAAAAGTCAGAAGATAGCCAGGCATGGTCATGCATGCTCATAATCCCAGAGCTTCAGAGGCTGAGACAGGAGGATCATGCAGGTTTGAAGCCAGCCTCAGCTACTTAGTGAGGTTCTCAGCAACTTAGTGAGACCCTGTTTCCAAACAAAGTATAATAAAGGTCTGGGAGTATAGCCTGGAAGTAGAAAAGTCCCTGGGTTCCACCCCCAGTACCACAAGAAAAAAAATCAGAAGCTTTCCTGTATGCCAATCACAAATCCACTGAAAAAGAAACCCAAACCCAGTAAACATTTCCACTCATGACAACCCCCCTAAAATAAAATACTTAGGAATAAACCTAAGTATATAAAAGGCCTCTCTACAAAGAAAATTATCAAACATTGAAAAAAGAAACTGAAGAAGATCTTAGAAGATGGATAGACCTCCCATGCTCTTGAATAGGCAGAATTAATATCATCAAAATGGCAATTCTTCCAAAAGTGATCTACAGATTCAATGCAGTACCCATTAAATTACAAAAGTCATTCTTCACAGACAGAAAATTCAGTCCTTAAATTCATTTGGAACAACAAAATCCAAGAATAACCAAAGTCATTCTCAGCAACAAAAACCATGCAGGTGGCATAACAATACCTGACTTCAAACTATACTACAAAGCCATAGTAATAAAAATAGCACGGTACTGGCATGAAACAGGCACACAAACCAATGGAGTAGAAGACTCAGAAACAAATTTGTACACCTTATCAGCCAACTGATTTTTGACAAAAGAGCCAAAAACATACACTGGAAAAAAGACATCCTCTTCAACAAATAGTGTTGGCAAAACTGGTTAAACCTATGCAGAAAAATGGAAATAAACTACGCTTTCTCACCCTGCACAAGAGTCAATTCAAGATGGATCAAAGACCTGGAAATTAGACCAGATACCTTGTAGCTTTTTGAAAAGAGAATAGGTTCAACACTTCAATACATAGGCACAAGTAAAAACTTTTCCAACAAGACCCTGTAGACACAAGAAATTAAAAGAAGGATCAATACGTGGGATTGCATTAGACTGAAGAGCTTCTGTAAAGAAAGAAAAAAAAAAACCCAAACTATCAAGAACTTCAAGAGAGAGCCGACAGAATGAGAGATTTTTGCCAGCACCTTCAATAGAGGACTAATATCTAGAATATACAGAGAACTCAAGAAACTCACTACTAAGAAAACAAATAATCCAATAAAAAATGGGCAAGAGAATTAAATAGATACTTCACAAAAGAAAAAAATACATATATCCAATAAATGTATAAAAAATGTTCAACATCATTAGCAATCAGAGAGATGCAAATCAAAACTACCCTGAGATTTCACCTAACTCCAATTAAAATGGCAGTCCTTAAAAACAAATGCTGGTGAGGGTTTGAAGAACTAGAAACTCTAATACATTTTTGGTGGGATTGCAAATTAGTTCAATGACTTTGAAAAACGGTATGGAGTATCCTCAGAAGAATGGAAATTAAGCTATCATATAACCAAGAAATATCTGAGTATCTAAGTATCTACTCAAAAGAATGGAAACCAAACTAGTGGACTATTGCATATGCATCTATGTTTATAGCCGCACAATTCACAATTGCCAAACGATGGAAGCAGCCAAGATGTCTATCAGCAGATGAATGGATTACACACTATGGGATGTGTACGCAGTGGGATTTCACTCAGCCATAAAGAAGAACAAAATTATGTCATTTGCAGGGAAATGGGTGGAAATGGAGAACATGTGCTGATATAAGTCAGTCACAAAAAGTGAAAAGTCAGATGTTTTCCCTAATATGGGGAAGCTAGGGAGAAAATGTGTTATAGGAAGGACTCCAGACAAAGAAAGAGAAACCTTAGATGAGTAAAGAAGGTGACCTAACTGAGGTGATGGGAGGAGGGAAGAGGAAAGCACCCTAGTGTAAATTATGTATATTCACAAACATATCAAAGTCAATCACTAAGCCAAGCATGAGAAGGAGGGAGCGGGAAAGGAATAGGGTGAGAATTGAAAAAGGGCTAAATGAGTGATGTGTGCATGTATGCCTCTACCATACTATGTATGATTACAATGCACCGATTTTTTAAAGGGGATGTAGGACAAAAAAAAGAGAGAGAAGAAAAAGAAATAACCAATTCTCTCATAGGATACCATCACTATTAATTCACTAGCAATTCTATTAGAGACAGGACAGAGGCCACAACCAACATGACACAAAATAATAAAACATATGCTCAGCTATTCAGCTACTTTCAATAATTTTAGCACTTCAAATGTATTGAAAGCTGTAGAAATGACACAGGTTTTGCCTTTTTTTTCCCTTCTATTTCCTTCACTGGTAGCGTGCATCGGTTGCCTAGGAAACTGTTAGGGCCGGGGACAGAACGGGCTGTGCTGTCACCCTGAGCCGGGCAGAGATTCCAGGGGTAGCTGTCAGCTCTCAGCCCCAGTAGAAGGGCACCTGTGCAGCTCTGCGTGGTACCAGAGTCATTCATTCCCAGGGAGCAGAGGCTGTGGGTTTCGCTATTAGCATTTTGGCAATAGGGAATGAACACCAAGGATGAAAATAGTACCTGAGGAACAAAAACTGAATGTGGGCTGCTGAAGGTGGGGCTGTGATCCAAAGGTGAAGAGCTCACAGAATGAGACGTTTACTTACATAATTTTACTGACCAATGAAACCACATTGGGGTACTGCTGGCCTGTGTGTGTGTGTGTGTGTGTGTGTGTGTGTGTGTGTGTGTAATGCTACACTAACACATCTTGGAGGGCAACTAAGAAAGGAAAGGAAACTGTAACAACTATATGCCAGGAAATTCTATATCATGCATCTTCTTATTTTTTATCTGTTTTGTATTTACAGGCAAATATGTAGTTCAAAGAAACTAGAGAGCTTGCTTAAGGTCACCTAATTATTAAAAAATGAAGTTGGGATTGAATCCCAATCAAAACCCATGACAATTCCTATCAAGCTGCTTCCAGGGTTGGGGCAAGCTTTGCAATGTGACTATTGTCAAGGAAGGCAAAGGCTGCTGTAGAAATGGAACTGTATATCATCTTCAGGAACTGAAAAGCAAACTGATCAGGTTGAAATATGACAATGTAGGGTGCCAGAGGTTTAAAAAAATTGGTGGACAGGTCGGAGTGATCTCAAATGCCAAACTGAAGAGCAGGTTTCGTCCTATAGCTGCGCTGTCCAATATCGTCACCACACACATGGCAATGTGGGTGACTTGAATGACCATGTGCTTTGGGCATAACACACATACTGGATTTCTAAGACTTAATGTGAAAAACTCATCTGAAATATCTCACCGGTATTTTTTACACTGATTCATGTTAACATGGCAATATTTTAGACATACTGGATTGAAGTCTAGTATTAAAAATAATTTCACCTGATTAATCTTATTTATTTTTAATACAGCCTCGGTAAAAATTATATTTGTGGCTCACATTTCATTTCTATTGGTTGACATGAGATGCTTTGTAAGGCAGATGGAGAGGAAGAGCGTGCCTGGCGGTTGCTAGGACTCAACCTCTTTCCTTCCTCTCACACACACATACCCTCTCAGCTCCATGTTACTATTAATATTTTATTAGCTTGCTCCAAGCCTTCTTAGGAACAGGAACACAGACTCTCGTCCTGGTAAGAAGAAAGAAAAAGAAAAAGAAAAAGAAGGTAGCTCTACTGCAAACTCCACAATGAAAATATTCTAACCAAACTCCTTTGTAAGAAATGAAGATGGGCTTATTTAGCAGCCAGCAAGTGTTTACATCTTGAAGGGGCACAGGGGAAAGGCTCACGTAGGGAACAAAACCATATCGACAGCTTTCTGAGACAGATAGGTTTCCAAAATTGCTTCCCCTCCAGAAAGAGCAGTCAAGCAAGGAGCTCCAGCACACAAGATCACAGAGGCGGGATCACAGCATTGCCCCATGGCACTCACCCTGTGACTCACTCTTGCTTGCAATGGTGTGCTCTACTCACTCTGACCTTGCTACTGAGAAATGACTCACCCCATCATCAAAATGACAACCACCATAAGGTGGCAGCCCCTCCAAAACAGTGGCCTGAGCTGGCCTGTGAGAGCTAACACAAAAACAAAGGAGAGAGCAAACACCCCTTGGGCTGACTCTTGTCTGGGCTCTTCCATTCCAGCTCTGCTCCAACATGTCCATGTGCATAAGCATCTTCAGTGCCCAAGGATAGTTTTCCTGAGCATTTTATTCCTCTTCTGTGTGACAGGCTAAGTTAGTAGGGCACAGAGGAGATGCATAGACCTGAAGCTTCCTGGAAACCTGACTTGGAAATCCCTCTATTTAATAAATAGAACAATGTAACAATGAAGTGGAGCTACAAATTGGTCAGTGTGGTGCTGCGCAAACAGCATGGGGAGGGGAAACCTGGGTTCCAGCTCTTGCTTTGTCACTAAGAGGCTGTGCAACCTTGGGAGTCACCACCTCCTCTACCCCTGACCTCTCCTCTGTCTGTGAAGACTTCCTAAATTGGTAGCTCTCAGCCTTGATACCTCTTCCATCACATGAGAGAGATGAAATACTTCCTGCTACCTACCTACTTTATGTCCCACCTAAGTCATGTGTTGAAACTTGTTGCCCAATGTGATGGTTTTAGGAGGTGAGGCCTCAATTGGATGATTAGCAAGGAAAAAACCTCACAGGGATTAGTGCCCTTATAAAAGAGCTCCTTTGCCTATCTACCATGTGAGGGCATAGCGATTAGGTACCATCTATGAACCAGTAATTGAGCCTTCACTAGACACTGGATCTGTTGATCTTGGGCTTCCAAGCCTCCAAGACTGTGAGGGAAAAAAATGCCCATTGTTTATAAGCCAACCAGTCTATGGTATTCCTGTTATAGTATCCCAACGAAATAAGACACCCACATTAGAAACAACACATTGCTCCTGTTGGCAGATACTTCTTATGAATTATGACCGTGATTTCTACTCGAAGAAACACAATCCTTGCATGTCAGCATCTCCAGATATTTGGGAGATAGGGTTCACTTACTTGTGGAAATCCTAGAGACTATATTGCCTCCCAAACCTTTTCTGTGTTATGAGGATGAAAGAAATCTCTAAGCTTCTTTCAACTAGAATTTTTTGATACCATAATTGTACCTCTTCCTTCTTGTTTCTTACTTTCATATCTCTAATAAACATACCTCAATCTTGAAGACTGCTTTCTGATTAAAAAAATTCACTGAGGACACTATACTTCCACAAAGATAAATCTGTTAAGCCAATTTTGACTATAATTTTTCAGTGTGTGGAAAATGTTTTCAATCAATTGATGTGATAAAGCATCTTGTCTTCTCTTTGAAGATGACCCACCCTCCAACAGCCCTTTAAACTCATCTACTAGGACAAACAGAATAAATCTTGGGCTCATAGTAAACACTCAAAACTTTAATGTAGCACTCTACAGTTTAAAGATGCTATGTACCCAGACATCACTCTGCAGTCTTAAATAACTTTAGGTAACATTTTCTAGATAAGATTTTGGCAAGATAAGGCCAAAATGTGAGAAGCGCTAAGAGGTACAGGTAATAGAAGAACAAGAAGATAGACCATTGCTTGCATGCCTAAAGTAAAAAATAAACCTCTGTTTTTCCTTAAACAGCAGAAATTTGGAACATATTGATTCTGTGCAGCTTAGATCATAGGAGGTTCTTATCTACTAGGTGAATTGCAATAAAAAGGTCAACAGAAGTTGTGAAATTTCTTCTATTCTTGACAGCGTCCCCTATAAGAATGGTAAAGAAATGTGTAATGTTTCAATCATGAAGTGACCTAAGCTGAAGATTACATGCTTACCAAATAAGATTGATCCTGAGAAACCTAGACTTACAAAGTATAAGGAGATATCTTGGATAATATTTACATTGCAAAAAATAGAGTTTATTTCATGAATATGGAGCGAAAATAGCCTGTCTCTGTATGTTGTTAGGAATTGGTATTTGGGCTGGTTTCTAGAAAGGAGGAAGGATTTGGTGGGGGAATTAAGCAGGACATTTCCATTGAAGGAAATAACATCAATAAAACTTAACAATCAGAAAAATGATGGCTTGTAAAAGGTTTTGCAGACTTTTTTTTTTGGCTAGGACAGAGGAGGCCAGCTGAAGTATACTAGCCAATAAAGCAAGAACATTATAAAGGATAAAGGATATGAAAATACAGGGATGATGAAACGTGAAAGGAAAATGGTATCGAGCACTACAAAGATTCTCATCTAGCTTCTCGTATGAAGCTGGGTGTTCAGTATATAGAAAGAAAGAACAATCGATTCCAGCCCTGAGCAGCATCAGAAACGTTCCCTCAACAGCATTTGTACCTGTAGGTGTTTGGTGTAGCTGGACACACCTCTTCAAAGGAAAACAAAGAGACAAAAATATCTTTTGTATTGTACTGGGGGTTGAAACCAGGGGTGTTATACCTCCAAGCTACATCCCCAATCCTATTTTATTTTTTATTTTTAAACAGGGTTTTGCTGAGTTACTAAAGGATCTCTCTTAGTTAGTGAGGCTGGCCTCAAACCTGTGACCCTCCTGTGTCAGCCTCCCAAGTACTAAGATTACAGGCATGTGCCATCATGCCTGGCTAAAAATCGTATTTTTGGCTCCTAAGCTCTCTTTGGTTACATCACTCTGTTGCTAAAACGCTTCTTGCTCTTTTTGGAATTTTCATGTTTTCTACTTATGCCCTTTGTACTGGTAGAAGAGATAAGATTTTGCAAGCTAAATGAATATGGACAGCATAACTAAGTTACAGCCTCCCTTGAAATCCATGAAGCTAAAAAATACTTGTTTTTAACAATCCTGACATGAAGAAAAAGTCTTTGTCATTAAATGTTTCTGCTAAGAGAGAGAGGATAATCCCAGTAACATAAACCAATAATTCCTCAAAATTATTGGTTTAAAAAACTTAAATTAAAAAAAAAAACAAACTTCAAATTCACCATCCACTTGTTTGGATATAGAAACGAAGCAGTGGCTGTGAACCTGAAGAGGTCTGGAACACAACACCGGGTTTAGCCTCTCATCTTTGAGAGTGAACTTAGGCATGTGTTTTTACCAGTCTAAACAGCACCTTCTTTTTCCTGTTACTCTAATAATGAGAGAGTTAACTCATAATCTGAAAAATGATTTAAGACATTTTGGAGAAAGCTTTTGTGCAAGGTCTAAACTTATTTTTATGATTCTCTGAGTATTTATAGTTAGGACTCATAAGGATGTATTGCACAAATGTACACAGTATTTTTTTTACTTTTTGCGGTACTATGGATGGAACCCAGGGGCATTCTACCTTCAAGCCTCATCCCCAGACCTATTTTTATTATTTATTTTGAAATGGGATCTCACTAAATTGCAGAGATCCTCACTAAGTAGCCGAGGCTATTCTCAAACCTGCAATTCTCCTGTCTCAGTTTCCCAAATGCTGGGATTACAGGCGTGCGCCACCAAGCCTGGCTTTGCACACATTTAAATAATGTGTGTGTGTAACAGTTCTATGAATTCAAAGACAGAAAGGATATCTAATACATTTCCACAGATCCTCCTGTGCTAATTTAACAAAGAGGCAGTATCTGGAAGAACTATATTTATAGGTTGATATTTTGTCAGTGTTACCAATTCATGCAAAAGAGTACTAAGCGGAAGTTTGACCAGTTGTAGCGAAGATCAACAGGTAATTTTAACGTTAGCCTTCACAAAAAAACCTTTTTTTAAACTAAATTTATTGTATGCCATGATTAAAGAATGCTCTTTAAAATCCATTTGGATTTTTTTTAAAGGAACTGGTGGCTTATTAAATATCCACTTATCAGAAGTTGCAAACGCAGATGAACTCTGTGTTCTGTTACAGAAAAACTGGAAGACCAAGAATGTCCAAAAGCAATGCTCATTTTCCAGCTGGTCTGTGTCAGGCTGACATGGAACCTGCTTCACTCAGTGGCAGTGACTAAGAAATCATGCCATGGAAACAAAAAGAGGAAAAAAGGAAAGACTTCAAAGCAGTGACAGAAAATAAAAAATTACCCTGTGCAAAAGCAAACTAAAAACTGTAACCAAAGAATATACAACTGTCTTTTCCCTTAAATATAAATGAGGCCATCTGCCAGGATCCAGAACTTGAGCGACAGGAATTTTTTAAACAGAGTTGAGGAAGAAAAGATTTTCTTATTTAGTCTCTTTCATACAACAGTTTGTTTTTATGATAGTTGTTTTTATATCGTGATGGAAGAAAGAAAAAGACAGTTAGTAGAAAGCTATGCAGCTTGGGAACAAGATGACTTAAGGAAACATTCACCTTAGAGGAGAGAAACGCGTTCAAGTCTGCATATAACAGATGAAACGATGTCTCTACAAAAGAGACCGAGGAATAGCCCAAATTGATGCTTCTCAAAATGAATCGAATATTTGAATTACCTAGTAGGGCTCTGGTTAAAATACAGGTTCTAACCTTGTAGGTCTGGGCTCAAGCTGAGAATGTGCATTTCTGACAAGCTGCTAGGTAATCCTGAGGCGCAGAGCCCTCTCAGAGACGCTTCACAAGAAATAAGCAGAAATGATAAAGGTGATTGGGAGAGTCAGCCCAAATAAATTAACCCAGTTGTTGGGTCTGGAAGGCAGAAGAGCTCCTTGGTAGAGTTAGCTATATCAGGCCACCACAGTTGGGAGTCATAAACATTATCAAGTGGATTTCCCCTTGTGACATTCTAAGCTAATTGCCTTCTTATTATAATTTGATATCTTCTGCACGATTTCCTCTAGAGCAAACCTTGCGGGTTAGTCAACACAACTACTGCAGGCAGGATAGTGGTGTGCAAAGAACCCGGGCTTTGACTCCGAGAGAATAGGAACTGCTGTGTGGCGATGATGGTGAGCGGGGTGGGAGGAAGGGGTACTGCAGCGAGGGCCACAGGACTTGTCTTGTGTGCTTATTCTGTGCAGAGACTGTGCTTGGTGCTCCACACACATTATATCAGTCTTGTGATCCATACTGTCATCCTTGTATTACAGATGAGAAAAACTCCATGTTCTCGAGCCAGCAAAGATCTGTATGAGACTGAAACCCATCACTGGCTGGCTTCAAATCTATTATTATTATTGGTAAATTTTTGGCCAACATTTACATCCCAACAGGTGAAGAGCCTTTCATTACAATTGTTACGAGGGCAGGAACTCAGGGAATGGGAATTCTTTGTCCTAATGTCATAGAAAGCATATATATGTGTTCATATTGAAGTCTTTTGTGCATTTGGTTCACATGAGTCAGAAGTCATGAGCCCTGTAACCTTGAATAATATTGATTTATTGGATCCAGAAAGCTGAGGAATAAACTCCTGACCATGGTAAGACACTCCATGAAGTCCCCTGGGTAGTTACTTTTAAAATTTAATCTGGATAAGGAGAACATTATTTCAGACACTGAAACCGAATTATTAATTGTTCTCTCTACAGGCCTTTCCTGAAATGTTTTTATAGACATTTACCCTTCTGAGCTTGGCAAGGTATTTTCCTTATAAAGAGAATGCAAGCCTTTTCTCCTTTTTAATCGCATCATTCCTAAGGTAATACTTGAATTTCTAATGCATAACCCCAGCATGAGATGAACGTGATATAATAATTTGTTGCCCATGGCATTGAGCACACAGGCTTTTAGTGGATGTTGGAACTGATTGAGCACATACGACAACAACGCCAGGTTGTTATTTTATTAATACGAATGGCAATGTCCTTCTATGATGTCATCTCTCCCAGAAATACTGTATACCAAGAACACATTGAAAATCAAAGACTAGAAATGACTGAATGGCTCCTTCCCACTTACCTGACTACTACAGAGTCCATCTGAAGACCAAGACAGTAATAGACAGGCTGAACGAATGGCCAGTCACAAAGGGCCAAGCAAAAATGAAGATCCAGTTTTGGGTGAATGGATCTGAATATAGAGAAACCAACTGAGAATAAGATTCAGTGTAGATGGCATTTTTCCTTTAGCCATCTAATACAAAACCACAGTGACTTATTCTAAATGTGGAACTGCAAAAGAAAAAGCATGTCCTGCCAGTTTTAGTTCATCCCAGGAAAACAAGTTAGTGTTTTTCTGTCATTCTTGTAATTAAATTCATCCTTTTGGCTGAGCATTTCCTAAGAGTCCCTCTTCTCAAATTTCCATTTGTACAGAACACAATTGTTTCATTTATTTTGATTATTTTATTTAGTATACACATTCTGATACTCTAGAGAAAGAAACAAAGAATGTTTCAATGAAAAGTGTCTTGCCTTTGCATATGCAAAAAGCTTTGCTTTGACTTGGTTAGGGCAGAGAGAAGGGTCAGAGAGCTCTGCATGGGACTGACTAATGGGGATCATAGCAGTCACATGCCTTGACCTTTTCTAATGTAGTGCTGGGGGGCAGAGCCATGGCGGAGAGACTCGTGACCCCCACCATCATTGCCTTTCGGCCCTCGAACAGCAGGGCATTTTGCGCTTCTGATGATCATCTGAATTCATAACAAGCAGCTGTACTTAGCCAACAGCACCAAGGTACATAAACTAAAGCCATTAAGACTCTTGAGTACTTCCTGGGATTGGCTGATATCTCTGTTCAATTCTACTTTTTCAACTTTCCCCTTCTTGTCCCTTTTATAACTGCCTCTTTGTGTTTTCCCTTCTTACTATATACTTGATTAAGTTCAGTAAAGGAATGGGGGGCTGATACCCACACTCTTGTTCCATCAGTATCAATGCACATACATACATCTCTGGGTTTCTGTGGGGCCATCCACAGATACCAAAATCAGCAGATGCTCAGGTCCTATAGCACAGTATCTGCATATAATGTAAGCACTTCCTTCTGTGTACTTTAAATTGTCTCTTATTTACTTACACTATCAAAATAACATAAATGTTACATAAATACTTATTACTCTATATTATTTCAGGGAATAATCAAAGGACTAGATCAGTATATGATCAGTACAGATGCATTTCTTCTGAATATTTTCTATTCGGATGGGTTGAATCCACAACATACACAGAGGACAAATTTACATTTTTGGTAAATTCCATAAAGGATAAAGAGAAGGGAGACTTGTGAAATAGTAACATAGTAAAATCTACTGTTGCATTCATTCAGAAGAAGATATGCTTGTCAATATAGATTTACCAGAGATTTTTAGTCAATCTTCCTTAGATTGGGTGCCAGAATTTTTTTTTTTTTACCAGAATTTTACTCTCTTCTGGAAGACCTTCTCTTTTAGTCTGTTAAAAATACTCAGTGTTTGTCATTGTCGATTATACATTAGATTCACATAAATGTTCAAAAATGTGGACATTTTGAAACTAGAAACATTGGACTTCATAAAGCATCTTTTGAATTGAAATAAAAAAGGTTTGAAAGAGAGCAAGCACCTGCATTTATATTATATATATACACACACATATATATATTTATACACACACACACACACACACACACACACACACACACACACACACACATATATATATATATATTTTTTTTTTTTGGCTGACTGGGGATGGAACCCAGAGGCATTCTACCTCTCTCAGCTACACCCCAGCCCTATTTTTTATTCTTTTTGTGTGTGTGTGGTACTGAGGTTCCTGGAAGCCCTTCTCCCTCCAGGTTACACTCCCAGGCCTATTTTATATTTTTATTTGGAAACAGGGTCTCTTAAGCCAGCGAGGCTGGCTTCGAACCTGCGCGATCCTCCTGTCTCCGCCTCCCAAGCGCGGGGATTACAAGCGTGCGCCACCATGCCTGGCTTTTTTATTCTTTATTTTGAAACAAGGGCTCACTAAGTTGCAGAAGGTGCCACTAAGTCCCTGAGGCTGTCTGCAAACTGCAATCTTCATGTCTCCACCTCCCAAGTACCAGGATTACAAGCGTGGGCCCCCACAGCTGGCTGCATTTTGTATATTTTCATTAGTAACCACACCTCATAGATTCAAGGTGATACAAACAAACATGCACACAATACTTGTTATGTTCCCTCCACAGTCACCGCAAATGCTAAGTGGTACGTGTACACCCATGTTTATTACAGCACAACACACAATGGTCAAATTATGGAACTAACCTAGGTCTCTGTCAAAAGGTCAATGGACCAAAGAAATGTGGCTTTTTTTTAAGAACCATGGATAATTCTGGAAGACAGTTAGGACAGAGAAGGATTTTTAGGTTTCTCTTCATGAATTCCTTGTTCTATTATTCCTTATAGCACTATCAAAAAATTGGTCTTAAAAGAAGATTCACATCAAAGTTTGAAGAGTAACTTCCTTGGCTATCAAAGACGATTTGTGTTTTATGAAAAAGTCATACACACGTATTAACACAGAAAAGTATTTTAATATTTTTCATAGAGCTCCATGTCTTAAAAATGTATCTTTCAGTTGCCTGCCAATAAAATACGACCTGTCCAAATTATGAGTACACTTTCCACATATAACCATTTAGTTTCATTTCAGTATTTATTTTTAAAATAACCAAATCTTTCTACATACTAACTTGTGGTAATTGTTAAAAATAAGCCTAAGATTTCTAAATAAAACTATGGCTTCAGATAAAACATCTAGCTTACAAGAAAATTTACTATGTAAAAATAAAAACTTAGTAATAATTTAAATAGGCTGATTAGAATTAATTAGAAGCAATGAAAGCACGGTATTGCTAAAGATCAACATGGAAATAATGCACATAGAGTTTCTGTTTGCACTTTTGTTGATTTTTGCAAGAGTTTCTGCCTTAAGAACCAACAGTGGCCACTACGTGATCATTTGGTAATTGAGAAGTAACTGGATGGTCATTACCAGATGAATGGCTAAGCTGGATAACCCTTAACTATTTCTAATTCAGAGATCCTAAGATAAAACATCTTAAATTTTTCACCACAGAATTGAGGCTTCTCAATAATTTTTTGAACCAGGTTTCAAATACATCTTACTAGTAATTTTATGTGTGACTCACAGAGAGCAAAACTTGGACAGTACAAATGTAGACCAAAACAACTGAGGCCAAATGAGTACGATCGATCATGGTGCCCAGACTGTTAAACAAGGCTTAGTGAGATATAGGTTAGACCTTCACAGAGGTCATGTCATATACAAAAGGTTAAATATATGCTAATGATGGGAATGCTAGTCATGACCCTGCAGCTAGCAGTGTTAGAGCACTGCTTTGGGAGTCTTTTATCTTTGTTATTATATAACAAAAATTGACCAATTTCTAGCAATAAAACACCCCAGAATAATATTTATTTATTATACTACTTGAAAAGAATATTATTCTTTCATTATTTTAGAGAGTGCTATTCGAAGTACCCTTATTTAACCTGTAGCTTCAATGAGACATTTTTCTGAACTTCCTTTTATCAATATTTTTAGTAAGCTCTAACTCTCAACTAATTTCTTTTAGGGGGAAAAGTGCCCAGAGTGGTTAGTTGTGTTGGGTATATTAGCTCAGAGAAAAGCTCTACTCCATGGCCACATCTTATCTTAAAACATGTACGTGCCTCCAAAGTCTGAGGGCTGGGCAGGAGTAAGTGGACGGCTCCACAATCTACCACTAAAGCCAGTTCAGAGAACACAGAGGATCAGGGACAGCCGTTTCCAAAAATGAGCAGTGTAACGAAAGAGCCCAAAGTGCGGCCATCCGGCTGGCAGAATTAATAATTGTGTATTCTTCAGAGAATCACCTCTTATCAATTTCTTCATTTCACCCTCTCACTAACCTACAATGTTGATAAGGCAGCTATTTATCGCTAGCTCCAACTGACAGGTGAATAAACTGAAGTCCAGAGAGAGTTTGAAGGACTCGCCCTAGGACAAGTGAGCTAAGAAGGGCAGCGCTGCAGCTCAAAGCACCTGCATTCTGCATCTGGCCAGCACTCTCTTTGTATCTCTTGATTTCACTGAAAATGACTGAACATTTTTACTCTGAATGTTAGAGGCTAATCTATTTTATAATTTTCTTTATAGAATTGAAAAGCCCATGTGTGGAGGTCTACTTGGGTGAGGTAATAAACACGAAAGGCAGGAAAAATAGAAACTAGGTTTCTGTTTCAAAGGCCTCAATGCTGCATAATATAACAGTGAATTCTTCTATTTCAGGTCTTGGCAGGTGTATTTGTAGATTCCTTAACACCTCTGATAACCATGCTATCACAGTTCCAATTTAGAAAAAGCAAGATTTGAAGAGTCATCTTTGCAAGTGTCAACCATCTAATTAAGTTTTTTAAAACTACCATAAGCCCCAGCTAGCATCTCACCTCATCATGGGCTGTAGTATTTCCCACAGGAGACACCATCAGCTCCACAGCACCTTTCTTTTTAAATACACACACACACACACACACACACACACACACACACACATATTGCGGGTCTAGGGATGAAACCCAGGGGCATTTGACCTCCAAGCTACACCCCTGCCCTATTTTTTATTCTTTATTTTGAAACAGGTTCTCACTAAGTTACAGAGTGCCTCATTAAGTAGCTGAGGCTGTTCAAGAACCCTGATCCTCCAGTCTCCTCCTCCCAAATGCTGGGATTACACACGTGTGCCACCATACCCGGCTCCGTAGAACCCAAGGACTAAAAAAAATACCCTCTTCACTTAGTGGAGAGAAGCAGTATTCCTAATGTAGTGTTTTCTCTGTATTTTGGAAGTTCTGCATGAGATCTCTGCCCACAGTTTTATATCATTCTTATATACCTACACTTATGAGGTAGCTCCATAAATTATTTTGATCATAGAATGTAAAGCTCTTTTTCCATCTGGTGCTTTGATGTATTTATTTCCTTTTTTTTTTTTCACGCCTGCCTCTGAATTCAGAGCCCTCACCTCCCTTCAGTTCTAGGTCAGTGAGTGGTATGATTACTCATAGCAAGGGAAGTCCTACCCTAACACTAGAACACAGCTGGCCAAGAGAGCAGGAAACCCAAGTTCCACTTCTTGTCTGACATTTTGTTGTCAAGATCTCTGTGTTTCACTTTTTAAAATTCAAATATGGCAACTTATAAATAAATCTGATTTCAATAAAATGAACAAAGTCATGGGTCCTTTATGTATATGACTATATACTATTAGTAATAGTCAGAGGGCCTTTATCCATAGCCAAATGATGGGCTAAGTAGTGCACTCTGAACAGACCACTTTTTGAGCTTGGGAAACTCATGTACCTCCAATTTCCTTCTCTTTAGAGGAGAAAGCACCTTTTAGTATGAACTGATAAAAGTTGTTGGAAAGGAATAACTATTAACCTTTTAATTCTAAGGCTATTTTGAACTAAACTTATAACTTAAGTTAGACTACATATTTTTTTCACTAAAACAGAATTGGACTTTAAAAGGATTTTATTTTCAGGAAAAAAACAGGCTTAGAATAATAGCACAGATACCAATTTCAAATAAATCCTTTAGTCATTTTATAAAAGAACATCCTTAATCTTCAAAGGCCACAAGTAATCTTGGTTGCTTTTCAATGCCAAGTGAAATTTTAAGCAATATCCATGTAAATTTAAAGACACTTCAACAGATCTAAATCAAACATTTTAACATTGAAGTCACACCTTTACATGCAGGAAAACTTTAGTAACTCCCTACTAAATAATACTTCATTTACAAAAGTTATTTTAAAATAAAAGCTAGCCTTACACAATTTAGGTAAAATATCTGTTTCATTATGGATGGGGTCTTTGAAACACGCTCACTTAGACTTCAAAGGCCACAGCAAATTTCAACTCTTCCATCAGGTAACCTTCAGAGTCCCCAATTGATTGATTATTTTTTCTCTGAGTTTACTTAACCATCTTTTTGGCTATAACTTGTAAAACTCATGGCTCTCCTTTTCTTTTCTCATTCTATTAGCCCACAAGTTCTCTGAAGCAGGAATCATATCTTGTTTACTAAGTCCCCAGAACGATGGTCTAGTTGTGGATTCCAAAGATAGCTACATTAATATATATATATATATATATATGTATGTATATGTGTGTGTATATATGTATATGTATGTGTCTGTGTATATATATATGTATGTATGTATATATATATATATATTGCAGATCATTTGTTTCTATTACATGTGACATTAACACTCTTCCAACAATGTTAACCCTTGCTTGACATTTGTGAGACAAGCCTATGCCTACTCCTGCACTTCAATCACTCCTAATCTGAGTGGACATAAGTAATTGCTTCAATCAGTTGAATGTGGCAAAATTGAGAGTGTGTGACTTCTGAGGGTAGGTCATAAAAGGAACAAAAGGAATTACTTTGGTCCTCAATGTCCATTCCTCCACAAAGGGAAATGCGACCCTTAGTCAACAGTACTGATTTGGCAACAGATCCTCCAGCCTCAGTTAACCTTTCAGAAAAATACTGTCTCAGCTAACACTTGGCTATAATTTCATGAACCCTCACTTGAGCCTTTACAAATTTCTGACACAAAGAAGCTGAGATAAATAATAAATTCTTATTTATTTATTTATTTATTGGTGGTACTGGGATTCCTAGAAACCCTTCTACCTCCAAGGACCTACTATATATATATATATATATATATATATATATATATATATATATTTTTTTTTTTTTTTTTAATTTGGAAACAGGGTCTCTTAAGCCAGTGAGGCTGGCTTCAAACCAGCACAAGCCTCCTATCTCCGCCTCCCAAGCGCGGGGATTACAAGCAAGTTCAAGATCAGTCTCTACATCTGAGGAAGACTTTGTTTCTGAGTAAATAAATAGATGAGCTGGGCGTGGTGTAGCCCGGAGGTAGAAGGGTTTCCAGGAACCCCAGTACCACCAATAATTAATTAATTAATTAATTAATTAAAACTAGCCAGGTGTGGTGGCAAACACCTGTAATCCCAGTACTTGGGAGGCTGAGATGGTACGATTGCAGGTTTGAGACCAGTCTCAGCAACTTAGACCTTGTTTCGAAACAAATAAGATAGGCCTGGGAGTGTAGCTCCGAGGTAGAACACCCTTGGGCTTAATCCCTAGCAACTAACACACACACACACACACACACACACACACACACACACACACACACGGCTGGGCACTGTGATGTACATATGGAATCTCAGAGACTTGGGGGTCTGAGGCAGGAGAATGGCAAGTTTAAGGCTAGCCTAGCCTAAACTTAGGGCAACTTAGCGAGATCCTGTCTCAAAATAAATAATAAAATGGGCTGGGGATGTAGTTCAGTGGTAGAAAGCTCCTGGGTTCGATCTCAAGCACCCCTACTATATAAAATAAATTAATTGGACACAAATGGAAATTTAGCATTTAGAAAAGTGCTTTGCAAATAGCATGGGTTATATTTTTCCAGATATTAAGGCATATTTCAGTGGTTTTAAAAGAATTTAAGTATCTTACTTTTAGACACAATGCTAGACTTGGAATTGAGACTGCTGCATATCAATGACACGGGGCAAGATTTTTCTCATTAAAATTGTAGTAAAAGAATATGAAAGCGAAAATGGACCTTCAGGATCATGGGATGGGCCCATTAACATCATCTTTCACATAAAGCATAACAGTTAAGGCTTTGTATTTTATTCTTGTCAATAGCAAGTACCTGAGAGATGGAAAAAAAGCTTTTTGTCTATTAAAGAATCATAAAAGATTTTAAGATGAAAATCAATAAGAGTTCCCCTAATTGAATGTCCACATTGACACTGAGGTGCTAATAGAGGGACTTTGCCAGAAGGTTTCCGAGAACAGCTTGCGGTCTCTTCAGTGCTGTTCCGTGTCTCCTTGTCTGAGTTATCATTGATTTAAAAAAAAAGCAACATTTTCAACAGAAGATGAGAAACCTCAAAATGAAGCTGCTTCCTGTGACCAGAACGTAGAGTGGGGTTAAAGCAATCGATATCTCCTCGGTCATGGACCTTTTAATAGAATTCAACCCAAAGACTTTAGATCCCTTCAACAGTCTCCAGAAAAAGACTGTTTTCACCTAAAAACCCACTTGCCACTGCCAGGACTCAAGATTGCAGGAATTTCGCTCTCATGCCCCACTGCCCCGCCTCCCACCAGGTGTGTGCATGTTCATTATACTGCTTGCTAACTGGCATTCTAATAGAGAGCAGGCTAATTGAAATCAGCAAATATTTAGCTAGTTCCTACCATTTCCATGCACTGTACGACATCCTGGGGCGCCACAATTATTTAAACAGTCTCTTTCCTTAACAGCCATCTACAGGAAATGTACCACATGCTAGGTCCTCTGGGAACAACGGTAAATAAGAATAAGGGCTCCTAACTTTAAGGTATGTGTAGCCTAACAGAGGAATAAATGTACCTACGGGGATTCCCTCTGCACATCAATAGAGCAGCAGCAGAGGAACACACCCGCACTGGGGACCTGAGAACCGCCCCTTGGTCCTGTGGCGTGGTGGCCTAAGCTTGGAACCCCAGTACTTGGAGGTTAAGACAGGAGGATTCAGATTCACAGCCAGACTCAGCAACTTAGGCCCTGGGCAACTTAATGAGACCCTGTTTGCAAATAAATAAGAAAAATAAAATGGGGGTGTAGTTGAAAGGTAAAACACCCCTGGGTTACACACACACACACACACACACACACACACACACACACACACCTAGAGGAAAAAGACATATAAGCACATATCTACAACTCATGGCAGAAAGCAGAAGCAGAATTAGCAATATGTGTATAAGATGCGGGAGCTGAGCGTAGTAGGGAGGGAAATATTGGCCGAAGAGACTGCAGGTGACACTTGAGGTGTCACAGGTGGCGCAGGTTTTAATGCACAGGCAGAAGAGGTAGAAGGAGAGTCAGAGACAAGCGCTCTGGGGTGAGGTGAGCACAGACATATGAAAACAGAGCACCTTTGGGCCAAATGCTCTGAAGAATGATTGATTGTGTTTATAAAGAGCTGTTCATGAGCAGAGGAGTAGAGACAGACCCTCTTTGAGTACAAAATGTAAGCAGATTTTCTATCTTGAAACTCCTAGATTTTTCTCCCCATACATGGACAATAGACAGAATTGTTTGACTCAGAATAGTGACACAACAATCTGACTCCTTTCAAAAGAAAGAAAGATAGAAGAAAAAGAAGAAATCGGACCATGATGGCTCTGTCAGAATTTCCACAAATCCTTGTGCTTTGCCTACATTTTTATACTAGAATTCTGTCTTCTCCTTACAATGATCTTTGCCACCAATACAGTAGCAAAGCCGTAAAATAAAACTTCAGAGGAATGCAGTGTGCAGCTTCTACCAAATGAGCCAAATTTTATCATGGGAAGACAAAAAGGTTATTGTCATAGAGAATGCAGGAATAAAAATGAGCAGGTTTAGCAGGATCTGTCTATAGTAAGACGCGCTAACATTAGCAGTGCTCTAGCTTGAGTTTTTCCCCACCTTTTCTCCTGCAAAAAGGATCTGAAAATCACTCACTGTGGCAACATGGGTGTCAAGAAAATCCCATTCACAACATGAATGTGTTCACGGCATCCTCACCACTGTCTACTTACATCAGCAGGAGTATCTGCAGCAACAATAGCCATCAAAGACTAGACATGCATATTGAAAACCCTAGGCAGGATTTTTTCCCTTCATCTTACAACTAACTGGATATTCTTTAAAAATAAAGTCAGAGTCCAGTTTTATTTTTCCAGCTTCAGTCTGACAATATTCCTGGAAAGAAAAAAAAATTCTGAAGTAGAGTGGGCCTGCCACACAGGCTATGTTATATATAGGACTGATTAGCTCTTTACTGAGCCCATTAGCTTTCTTTAAAAAAAGAAAGGGAAAGGAAACAGGAACAATATGGTTTTTTTTTCTGTGATTAGTGTTTCAACATAAATTTAATTTTGGTATTAAAATTAATACCAAATTGTGGACAATTTGGTGGACAAAGAACTGCAGAATACCAAAAGTACTTCTATTGATAACCTACAGAATAATCTTGGACAAGTTACCATATGTGTAATTCTAAGTTTTTTTTCTGCAAAGTCTGAAAAATCAGCCCTAAGAACATTGAAAGACTTTTAAAGATAGTACAAGTCACTTCACATTTCCAGGGTGTTCTTAAATAATATAAACAAAGTTTAAAGATTGAGGGATTCTTGAACATGGTATTAAATGTCTCTAAAGTATTCATTGGAATAGTAATAAGCTATCTTTTGCTGAGGACTCAGTGTGTACCAAGCACCATGCTAGGCATTTTGCAAATACGTTATTTGATTACATGGTTAAGCAAGTAGTATGAGTCTACTTGTTCATTCATAGATGAGAAAATAAGGAATTACTCATATTGCAAAACTGTGATAAGTCATATGGCTGGTAAGTGCAAGAGTCTGACCTCAGATTCCAAGCCTGACTGGATGACTGCTATTCTGCTACGCCCAGACATTTGCTAGGCATGCTCAGGGGAAGGTTCCTTCAACCAAGACCATCCAAGCCTACACAGGACAAGTGCAAAGGCCCTTCACCTGAATTCTGATATTGCTGATCAAACAAGTTATACCAGGTCATCACTGCTCCCTTAGTGCAAGGATTTTGGGTTTATTTTGAAACACATGATTAACCATGCCTTCCTTATTCAATCAAGGCCTGGCCCCTTGAGAAGTATTCAGATGACAAAGATCTAGAGACAAAACAGGTTGGATCAAGTTCATATATCGGTTGGTAACTATCTGAAGGCAATGTGTGGGAGAAAAAAATTACATAACATGTGGAATAAACTGAGACATCCATTCAACTGAAAATAGGGAATTGGATATAGAGTCTGCTGATTTAAGAATTTAGTGATTTTTATATTTGGCATACTGTATTACTCAGCTTTAATCATGAATGTCAAAAATGACTTCTTATCTCAATTCGTTGATAAGAAACTCAGAATAGAATGGAGGTATTTAACATCTCATCCAAATTTTTAAAGGTGGGATGCATGTCCTGGCCCCAGGAATATTCACCTGACAAGTCCTGTACTCGGGGTTCCTTCATCTCTACGTCAGTTGAATGTTTGTGCCTTTAAAGGCCTTATGTTATGACAGTGTTTCTTGGGGATGGATGTGGCAAAGTGACCGAGGCCAGGCGAGTCCAACTGGCAATATTCACATCAAGGACCCGGCTCTACTAGTTACATTATTCTGAGCTTCTGCATTGGCTCCTTTACCATACAGAACCCAGGATCAACTGAGTAGTGAGTTTATCACAGCAACCAACACTAAAGTGCTCACAAATGATTTAGAGCTGATATTATGTGACCCCCAAGTCTTACATTTCTTCTCCCTAAATCCAAGGAATTGATGTTCCTTAAAATTACAATTATCTGGCAGTACTTTGACCTTGCTTTTCAATAGAAAGTAAGCAAATTAGGGCCAGAGCTGTGAATTATAAGCCTCTAACATTACCAGTTTAGTGGTTCTTTGTGCTTCTTGTTATACTTCTGAGAATCCCTAAAGAGAATGTGTCCAGCTAACACACACACACACACACACACACACACACACACACACACATACACACACACACACATTTTATTTTCTCTGAATAAAATGCAAAAATTCCAGTCAAGCATGGCAGTTCATGCTTGTAATCCCATTATTTAGAAAGCTGAAACAGAGGATCACCGGTTGAAGAACAGCCTCAGCAACTTAGTAAGACCCTAGGCAATTAAGCAGGATGCTATTTTAAAATAAAATAGGGCTAGAGTATATCCTGAAGGTAGAGTGCTCCTGAGTTCAGTCTCCAGTACCAAAAAACTAAATACATAAAATAAAATATGAAAATTTCTTATTTAGGATTTGAGAAAATAGAATGTATGCCTTAGCAAATATTCTTTGCTTTTCTGATTAGGCAAAGATGATTAGCAAGATGGTTCTAAACTCTCACCTCCACAACAGGTCAGTGAGCATATATTTCACTCAAGATATTTTATTGTACGTAAGAACACTGATCTATAATCTTTCACAGAAACTCACAAACAACCACACTTCCAAAAATAGCAGGAGGAGCCACCATAGGCAGATAGAAGCTAGCACTGGAGGCCTGGTGTCTTGGCTCTGATTCTGAGACTCCTCATTGACACAGTGCTTACCTCCCCTAGGTGGAAGGTTGAGGCAATTCTTGATTCACCAAGGTCATCTCACCACAGAGTCAAGTGTACTACTGCCCAGTGGGTACACTTCCAGCTCTTGATTTCACCTGCTACCGGAAGTCGATTTTTCACTAGTCCAAACCCATATAATGCAGGGGGAAAATGAATAAAAAGCTCAGAAAGCCCTACACAAATCACGGAAATTCAAATGTTGTGACAGGCTAGTCATGCTGAAGGATGAGCGCAGTGCATTCCGTCAGCCTTTCCCACTGACAGCCCTGTCAGAACAGGCTGCTGCACTGGAGGCAGAAGCCAAGGCCAGGTTCTCCCCAGATGTTACTACAGGTGCATAGCCAAGGGTCAAGAATCACCTTCTGGAAGAGACAGGTCAGTCTAAAGAGAAAAAGGGGCCTGATTCCTTCTCTCAGTGCACAGCGCTGTGTGGGATCTCCAGGGCTTGTTTACATGTTTCTAGGCAGAATTCATTCTTGACAAACAGAGTAAGAACTCAAGTCTAAGGTACTGGTCAGGAGGTTTGGGATACTAATGGGCTGACCTAAGGTGTCTGGAAAATTATTTAATCTTTTTGAAAAGTTAACCTTTACTTTGGAAGATCATTCATTCACTATGTTGTACATCTTCAAATTTCACTGAAGTACTGAGTAACTTGGTGTAAAACATTTTTTTAGTGGTACTGGGGGTGAAACCCAGGGGCTTTTCTTCTTCTGGGCTATACTCCCGGACCTATTTTATACTTTATTTGGAAACAAGGTTTCACTAAATTGCTCAGAGCCTCACTAAGTAGCTGCAGCTGGCTTTGAGCCTATGCAATCCTCCTGTCTCAGCCTCCCAAATGCTGGGATTACAAGTGTGCGCCACCACGCCTGGCAGTGTAAAACATTTTTAATAAATGTCTCTCATTTTAATGGGATGTGTTTTTCAAATTTTAAATTGGGACTCAGAATGCCTTTCTCTTAAATGATTTTTTTTTACCCCAACTCTTCTTTTGACTTTTATGTTTGGGGAAGATGTGCCAAGCTTGGCCAGTGGATTGTTGTACTTTCCATACCACTAAGAATTCCAGGAGAGACTATGTACCTAGTGAAAGAAGTACAGTGTTTTGTTAATCTTACCAATGTTTCTGTTTTAGACCCAAAGATATAAACAAACAAGTTCATCTGGAAACTCAGGAAAAAAGCAAAAGAATAAGCTGGGCATGGTGGCGCACACTTGTAATTCCTTGGGAATTTCTTGGGAGGCTAAGACAGGATGGTCCCGGGTTCAAGGATAGCCTCAGCAACTGAGTGAGAGCCTCAGCAACTTAGCAAGACCCTGTTTTAAAATAAAAATAAAAGGCTGGAGTTGTAACTTGGAGGTAGATCAGCCCCTGGATTGAATGAGTCAATATCTTATAGACACAGACACACACAGAAACACACACACACTCACACAGCAGGAAAGGAGTATCTTAGAAAATCAGTGACAAACTAGCACATTTTCACTTAAAAAAATGGCATTATATTTTTTCCCTAGGGGGAGTACTGCCTGGTTGGTCACTCAATAGCCACTGACTTAGAGCAACTCAGATATAAAGTCATGGTTCATAAAAGTATCAAGTGCCTTGGAAAGCAAGGTGTTTGAACTCCCTGTTATTGTTAGGGAGGACACTGCAGATTGTGTCCTGCTCCACAATGCCTTCCTTCCTCCAAGCTACTTTATGGATAAGAAAGCCCTAATTTTATCCATTTTTCAACCTGACCTCTGATGCCCTAGCCCAGTGCCAAGTGTGCACACTCCTCTGTGACTTATTGATTCAGGGGTGGATACATATTCTCAGTTGTCTTGGTGGTAAAGAAAATATTCTCTTCCTAACACTTTCCTGAGCAGGAAAGCATGTGGCCTCCACGGTCACTGGCAGTCATCTGAGGTCAAGGAGATGGCCAAAATGATGTCCGTGTGGAGAGAGTCAAAACAATGTGGGTCCTTGGCAATGCCTCGGAGTTGCTAATTGTACCATGCTTTGAAATCCTTGTCTGGAAAATAAACTCTACTCAATGGACAAGTGGGTCTGAGTGAGAAAGCTTCTCTGTTCCTTTCAGTCAAAAGTATCCCACTGTTTCCTGGGAGGAAAAGATTGAAGAAGGTACCATGGAGTCTTAATTCAATGTAAAAAAGGCAGCACAGGTATGAGAAGGAGGCCTAGAGATGGTCAAGTAGTATTCTACTTCCAAGACCACAAACTATTATTTAATTATGATTAGAAAGTATCATCTAAAGAAATAGTCATGTTAGTACATTAAGATATGTTCTTTGTTTAGAAGTTGGAACAAGAACAATTGCTTATAATATTTATTAGAATGTTGGAGGCTTTAAAAATTATGGAACGAAGCCGGGTGTGGTGGTGCATGCTTGTAATCCCAGCATTCCGGAGGTGGAGACCGGAGGATCGCGGTTGGCTGTCAGCCTCAGATACTTAGCAAGGCTCTTTGCAACTCAGTGAGACCCTGTTTCAAAAAAAAAAAAAAAGAAAAAGAAAGAGCAGGGTGTGGTGGCGCATGCTTGTAATCCCTGCGCTTGGGAGGCGGAGACAGGAGAATCCCGCAGGTTCGCAGCGTAAGAGACCCTGTTTCAAAAAACTATATAAAAAATAGATCTGGGAGTGTAGCCCAGAGGTAGAAGGGCTTCCAGGAACCCCAGTACCACCAAAAATAATAATAATAAAAAAAGAAAGAATACAGAATAGAGCTGGGGATGTATCTCAGAGGTAGAATGCCCCTGGGTTTCATCCCCAGTAATGCAAAAAAATAAAAATAAATATTATGGAACCAACCTAGATGTCCATCAATAGATGAATGGATTACAAAATATATAATGGAATTCTACTCAGCAATAAAGAAGAGCAAAATTATGTCATCTGCAGGAAAATAGATCAATCTGGAAGTGAGATTAGCCAGTCACAGAAAGGGAAGGGCCATACATTTTCTCTCATATATGGCAACCAAGGAGTACACGGGGTAAAAGAGACTTTATATAATGGAGGAGAAACTCCAGGGGAGCGAGGGAGGTGGTCTAGGGGAGAGAGGTGGTGGAAAGGGAGAATTAAGGAAGGAATCCCTTCCATTGACGTTATGTATGTATGTGAGATAACCAATTCCAGTCTCAGTATCATGTACATGAAGGAGGAGTGGGGAGGGAGCTAGGGAGAAGCCCCACCAAGTGCTGTGAGCATGTGCGTCCCATCACCATGACTACATTATAATGTGAGACTACAGTGTACCAGTAAAAGTGCTTTTAAAAAAGAAGAATGTTGGAGGCTTTAAGATAATTAAACACATATCTTTTGTTCCTAAAAGACAAACTTAATTCAAATAAAACACAACCACAAGTCCATTTTTAAAATGAACAACATAGAAAAATGTGGTTACTTTACAAGGTTACGTTCTGCACCTTTTTTCTGAACCCAATTCTGTGTTATCTAAGATCTGAAATAAATCACCAGAGATCTGAATTCCACAATCATCACCAACTAATATCTTGGAATTCAGACTTCCTTTGTCAGATTTAATTTCCGCCAAACAGAAAGCATGTATTAAAGTGACATCTCCTGGAAACATAACACTCAGCAAGCTAGCGGGGTTGAAGCGGCACAGAGCGGCGCACAGCACCCCTGGGCCTCCACAGGAGAAGGCAAGTGAAACAGGGAGCCGAGCGAAGAGGTCGCTATCTAATACCATAGTGTAATCTACATCATTAATCGTCTGTAGAAGAAAGAGCAATGACTTCTCCGCTGAACTCAAGAGCAAAATCCAGAACTCCTGACAGTCAATTAGGCTTCTTGGTTGATTTGTTAATTTGTGTTTGTGACCCAGGGCTTGGACCTAGGTGGCTCTATCTACCGCAGAGCTACATCTCCAGTGCCATTTTGTATTTTTATTTGAGCTAGGACCTCACTAGATAGTCCAGGATGGCCTCCAACTTACTACCCTCCTGCCTCAGCCTCTGAGAAACTGAGATTGCCAGGTGTGCCCCGGCCCATGTAGGTTTCTGAAACACCCTGCAGCATGGTCACTGTCACTCTGAACTTGAAGTATTTGTTGCCTGTTGCTCTCATTGGCTTCCTAACTCCATTCGTAGTACATGCTCAATGTATAAAAGAAAAGTGACCATTTAAACACCCAGGGTTTTATACTCTCTGAAGCTCTTACCAAGGGCAAGGCCATTTTCCTTTCTTGCCTTTTTTATTTTGTTTGTTTGTTTCAAATGAGATTTAAGTCTGGGATTTTCCAGGTAGGCTTCTTGGAGCTCATGGGTAACCTCAAAGGTAATTATGGTCTGCTCAAGACTTCAAAAAGGATATTGGAAGCTACATATTTACACTCAATTAATTGTCCCATTGCTGACCATATATATATGTTTTGCTTTAGGATGGGATTACACAAACTGTGCACAGTAGTCCTCAACTATGCAACTCAGAAATTCTGATTCACAGTTACTTACATAAATGATTCATAAAAATTAGGCAACAAATTAGTGTTTACTTAGAAAATACAGATTAGTATGCAATAATGCTTCAAAATAAGAGGATCACAGTGAGAAAGAACATAAAAAGGGTCTGTGATGATAAAAAAACTTGAGAAGACTAGATTAATTATTCAATTGGCAAGGAGTTTGCTATAATGTCAGAAACTATGTGCAAAACGGAGTGACTTAACACTGCTTTCATTTGAAACTTCATATTCCAAGATTTCACATGTTTTAAACTTTACTCGTAGATCCAGCTTTCTGGTTATATTCCACCAAGAACTGCTAGTTATTGTTGTTTTTGAAGTCACCAAAAAGAACCCTGAGAGAGTTAAGCTAATTAGTGCACCTATTAGTCTGAAACAACTATTAAAATAAGAAAACGAGACTTGTTATTTGTGTACAAATGTGCATTTACAATCAAGTTGAAGAAATCTCAATGTTTTTTATTGTGTATGAATTTTGCTGACCAATTAGTGTAAAATGCAATTTGCACTAATTTATCAGGGGCAAAGGGAACATGTAATTATCTTGACTTGTTAATTTAGCATTTTATAGTAAATTGGTCACATTGAGTATTTCCCCAGTAGTAATAATACTCCCTTGTCATAGGAAGACAAGCTGGGCAGTAACATCATGAACCTTTTTAAATCCTCACTTTATATCAAAGATAGTAAAAAAAAAAAAAAAAGGAAGAGTACAATTTGTACCCACATTACTCACTAGATCTCTCTCTCTCTCTCTCTCTCTCTCTCTCTCTCTCTCTCTCTCTCTCTCTCTCTCTCCTAGTAAGACATTCTCTCTATAGTCATCTTGTAAATTATCATTCACATGCTTTTGACCCAAACTGACTATACTAGAGTTATCATCTAGACAGAAGAATTGAGATTTAGGGAGGTTTGTGCTGGACATGAGTGCAATTCTAACACTTAAGTCCTGAGTGGGTCCATGGGTAGAAATATCAGAAGAAAGAGCAACAACTTCCTGACATACAAATGTAATGCTGCATGCATTATCTAAGCTTTTCCTTTAGTATAAAAAAACCGCCAATTGACTGGGCTGCTGTGGATTTTAAAAGAAACTCCATTACTTAGAGCACTTTACTGGTAATACTTACTGATGATACAAAGGCTTGAGCCTCTGTGGCTCTACGTTCCCAAGTTATATGACCAGGAGAAAGGCACAGTCCTGCTTTATTTATGCATTTGAAAAGGGCCAAATTTATACTAAGTTGCTAGGTAGAAGTAATGTATTCCCTGCAGATTTCATAGATTTTTATGAAACCTTATACATGAAAAATTAAGAGAAAGTAACTTATAAACTATATATTTAAAAATGGGATAATGTTATTGTCAATTTTTAAGCAAATGTTCAGGTATCGATGAAACTGAGTATTATTTATATATTACTATGTTCTCTGCACCAAATAATTAAAATAAAACTGGTAGAAAACTTCTACCATCATGTTTTTGACAGGTTCTTGCCTTGGTTCCTGACCTCCCATATACAGGCAAAACTGCAGAATGCCTACTGCTCCCAGAGCCCATTCATTCAGAAATAGCCACATGCAATTAACATCACAGATGACTGGTGTGGAGATCATCTGACCCAAAGGTAGCCAATCTGCAGGCTACCTAGTAATAGGAATAACACCCTCCCACTGGAGCTTAACTGTGGATACAGAGAATCAAGTCAGGTGATAGTGGGGACTAAAGAAAAAGATACACAAGAAAGAATACAGATAATGAGAGTAGCAGCTAATTTTTCTGAAAGAAATTATGATCTTGAAGTAGTTCAGAGGTAATTTGGAAACTTGCCTTACTGTGAACTCTGTGCAAACATTCAACCAGCAACTAGTTTAGTCTACTTTAAGTTCAGCTTCCATTGTCTGTCTGTCTCTCCTTCTCTCATGCTTTTATTCGTGCCTTGTAAACCATACATCATAATTCTCAAGTTTAGTTTGGTAGAAACATAACGCACACAGCACTTAGTGCATTTGCCTCCATAGTTTCTCTTTCTTGTGATGTACTGTTTAGCCCAAACTCCTGGATTCCTGTGCAGTGTGCCCACAGGATTATATTTTATTGTCCTTTAAAATTTCTGTATTTCTCATGAATAAATCCTTCCCAATTTTTAATCAAAGTCCTTAAAGTTACTTCAACCCAAAAGGATCTAATGCAGATAAACACATATAGAATGAGCTCTGAATACTTGTTATTCTTCATATTTTACATAAAATAATTCTGTCTGGCTATAGGACAAGAAGTAATATACATAATTACTAATGTCTTTGGACATAAAAAGCTATTTTCATTCTGATTTTATTCCATATTATAGTATTTGTGACATTCACTAGTTTATTGCATAATAGAAATCAACACCATTTTTGACTAGGACGAAAATTTGGTCTGTATAGAATATAGTTGAATTTCAAGAGAGCTCAAAAGCAAGTCCAATATGATGACTCAGGATTCCAATATGGATTTAGAAAGTTGTCCAGGAAATTCTGAATTGGCCAACAGCCAAGTTTCTGATTCTGACCCTGATGATTTATTTCATTTAAAGATAGTCCATGTTTCTCCAGGTATTAATTCTATGCCTCTTAGAAAGTTTGATCACATCTTGTCCTTTCTGTAGTATTTCTCTGCCTAAAAAGGTGAAAAGAATTAAAGTATTTCTTTTAATCCCTTAAAATCTTTCTCCACAGGATTTTTTTTTAATCCTAAAATGAGAATCTCCTTGTAAGGTAGGTTGAACACAACTATTCCCATCATGCACATCTGCAGGCTACTCTGTCTTCTGTTGCCAACCCTACGAGTACCCTCAGGAGCCCTCACCTGACACCAGGGTGGGAGCAGGTGCATAAAGTCTAGAATGAAGAGTCAGCAGGAATAATAATTTACATAATAATAATAATTCAGCCTCAAGGCTGAAAACATGGCACCCAACTCTTCTTTCCCTGTGGGCTCCAACTGACATCTACCATTTGGCCACTGTTGCTCCTGTAAGTTATCTACTGAGCACCCACTGCCAGGAGTAAAAGCATGCTGTGCTCAGCCACCTGTGGCTCTAACCCCGTATGAAATGAGTTCTGGATACACTCCCCACTGTGAGGCCTAGGAACGGGTATCTACACTGCCAGCCACGACACTGCCCAGGGAGGCAAGACCAGTGGGAGACCCCCGAGGCATCAAAGACAGAGCAGAAGAGCCACACAGAGGTCCCAAGAAAAGGATGTAGATAAAAATAAGCCTTACCTGTGTGTGCCCTGTGTCATCTCTAAAACCAAGAGTCAGGGTAAAACACCATGTCCCAGAATGCCCCCACTCTGCTTCCTAAAACCTCGCTAAGATAAGGGATCAATAAGAGCAAGTCTGGGCCAGAAAGTGCAGATCCGCATTGTCTTGAAGACCACTGGATTTCTCTTTCTCTCCTGCACACTGGGAACCAGGACACGGGAGTATAATCTGTGCAAAGCTACTTTCTTGCATGTGTACCAGGACCGTTGCTTCTTGGGATGTTGGTCATTCAAGCAAGCTGCTGTGGATGCCGTCACTGTCTCTGCAGCCTAAGGGTTCACAGCCCTCTCTTGGGCGGGGAGGCAGAACAGAGGCACTGTGAAGAGGACAGGTGTCACTCGCCCAGCTGGCAGCCACTGGACGGAGCCCAGAGGGAGAGCGGAGCTACTTGGCAAAGCACGGTGAGGGAGAGTTGCTGTCTGTCAGCCTCTTGCCACCGAACTCTTCTTGGAACAGCCACTGATCTCCTGTAAGCTTTCTCCAATAAACCATATGTTTCCCATGCTGTTTCCAGGCACCTTCTTTGGCCGATCTGCAACCTACCCCACTGGCCTGGCACAACTAGGCTGTGGGTATGACACCCCTGCTTCTATCATACACAGCCCTTGCTCTACCACAGGATATTAATCATGATAAAAAACTTCTGTTGACCTTGACAAAATTATATCTCAAACAACAACCTGGCTTCCCTTTTTAACACAATCTAATAAAGAAAGATACTTGAGAAAATTATTCATTAAAATGTACCTTTTTAAAATTAAGTAATATATACTATCTATAAAATCCTAAAATTAATCTCTGTCACCTGTTTCTAAGTCCCTTTACTCCTTTATTTGACTCCAAGGCAGTTTTAACACTAGAAGATGCATTTAAGGCTATACACTGTGATTATAAAATATGGATAGGTATTTTATGAAGATCAATCTGGTTTCCCACCAAGTGCATGCAGGAGTACTGTGAATGAACAGATATTTTTAATTAACTAGTGGAAAAGGTACTAGGACCTTTTCTTCCTCATCAAGCTACATGTAGATCTTTGTAAGAGAGAGTAAATTACTGGGAACTTTTGTTTTCAACCTTCTTAATGTGGATGAAATGACCTTCTTACTCTACCTATTTTGCCACATTTTCTAATTCACCAATTTTCAGGCATATATTTTTAATGTTACTTGAGACCTTCTCTCTGTTTTTTCTATTAACTGTTATGGCATTGAACTTTTTTCAAAGCAAAACCCCTTAGCTATTTTTTCCAGACATCTCAGCACATAAAGTTAGGTGTTCTCTGAAGTTAGATAGCTTTAAGAAAATTATAAGATGTGTTTTAGTTTGGCTCAGAAATGCCTTGTTGTAGCAATTTAGTTTTCTAGTAAGGTATTATGCCTGGCTCATGACCTGAAAGAGACTTTGCAATTCAAATCCAAATGGTTTTTGGTCTTGCATATTCATATATCTTTAACTTGCATTATTATAGTAGCAAGTACTTTGAAATGGGAATACAGTTGGAAATTTGTGGGCATATAGACTGTGAATAAAAATACAATCTTAACACAGATTGAACTTAGAAGAGGTAGATGACTTAAAAAGACTAGATGACTTAAAAAGGAGTTTAGCAAAGTCAAAACCCTGCCCATCAGTTAGGCAGTGTAAATCCTTAGGCACAGCCTCTCGTATCACTTGCTACTTGCTGAGAGGGATTCACCTATGAGAGCAAAAGTGCAAGACTGGGAGAGAATATTAGAAGGTCAGAACTTTCTTTGCCTTACAGTGTCTTGATATACAAAATTGTCTTTAACCTGACATAGTAAAATGAAGGCTAATGCTAGAAAGGTGGACAGAACAAACTGGCAGCTATTTCAAGAAGTCAATAAGTAACTGCCCTAAAAATGATTGTTCTATAAAATTGTTATACAGCTGTGCTCAACTAGCAGGGGCTTTTATTCCATTTGGAAGTATAGAAAGCATTTCTGCATAGAACTGATGGAAGTATAAATTGGGTCAACCTTTCTCCAAGATAAAAGCCTTAAGATGTAATAAAGTCTTGTCTCAGCAAACCTTCTAGGAAAGGATCCTTAGACAATAATCATAGATGATCAGAGATGAAATGGCTAGAATAATATTCATAGAGTTTTTAAAAACTGGAAAACATCCAAAGGTTGAACAGTAAGATACTGCACCTTGGTGATGTAAGTGCATGGGCTTTTGTAAGGGCTTTGACTGAGGATGCTGAAGAAGATACTTTAGATGAGGAAAATCATCTTTAAAACAACACCTACCATATAAATTCTTCATATGCAAGGAAGGAGCATACACACAAATATAAATAGAAACAGTCAAAGGAGTGTAAGGATGTAAACCAAAATGTCAATAGCAGTCATCTATAGGTGGTGGTGCCTTATGAGATTTTTATTGCCTTTTCTTCTATTTTCTATTTTAAATATGTGTGCAGATTGGTTTTTGTTATTGTCATTGTTTTGTTCTTTTTTGTACTGAGGATTGAACTCACAGGCATTCTACCTCCAATTTACAACCAACCCACATTTTTTGTTTGCTTGGTTTTCTTTTTTTTTGGGGGGGGTGGTACTGGGGTTCCTGGAAGCCCTTCTACCTCCGGGCTACACTCCCAGTCCTATTTTTAAAATATTTTTTATTTGGAAACAGAGTCTCTTAAGTCAGCGCGGCTGGCTTCGAACCTGTGCGATCCTCCTGTCTCTGCCTCCCAAGCGTGGGGATTACAAGCATGCGCCACCACGCCCAGCAATGTTTGCTTGTTTTAAAACAGGGCCTTGCTGGGATTGGAGCCTGCCGTGAGGCAAGGCTGGTGCTGGGGCCCCGGAGGCCAGGATCGGAGCCTGCCGAGGGGTTAGGCCAGTGTTGGGGCCAAAGGCCAGCATCGGAGACTGCTGTGAGGCAAGGCCGCTACTGGGGCCTCCGAGGCCAGGATCAGAGCCTGCTGAGGGGTTAGGCCGATGCTGGGGCCAGTGGCCAGCATCGGAGCCTGCCATGAGGCAAGGCCGGTGCTGGGGCCAGCAGCCGGCATTGGAGCCTTCCATGAGGCAAGGCCGCTACTGAGGCCTCCGAGGCTGAGATTGGAGCCTGCCGAGGGGTTAGGCCAGTGCCAAGGCCAGAGAGGCCGGGATCGGAGCCTGCCATGAGGCAAGGCCGGTGCTGGGGCCTCCGAGGCCGGGATTGGAGCCAGCCGAGGGGTTAGGCCGGTGTCGGTGCCAGGGAGACCAGAATCGGGGCATCCCATGAGGCAAGGCCGCTGCTTGAGCCAGCGAGGTCTGGATCAGTCCACTGGGTAGCCAGGCCACTACTGGGGCCATCAAGAGTGGGATCGGTACTTGCAATGCGGCATGCACAGAGAAATATCGCAGAAAAAAAAACCAAATGCTTCCCCTAATTAGCAATAACTAGGAGGAAAGGGGCAACAGGAAGAGGTTGAACTATAGAAAGGGCCCTATAGTGAAGCAATTAAGGTGACCAATCAGAGGGTATGAAATAGGGGAGGATGGAGCCTCTTTAAAACACAGGAGGTACATAAACAAATGTATCAAAGTTAATCATCAAACAAGCATGGGATTGAGGGAGGGGGAGGGAATGGGATGGGGATTGGATAAGGGCTAATTGGATGATGTGTGCTTGTATATCCTCTCAAGTCTTGTATTCCAATGTGATGTATGATTACAATGCACCAATAAAAATAAATTAAAAATAAATAAATAAAACAGGGCCTTGCTAGGTTGTTGAGAGTCTAGCTACGTTTGAGGCTGGTATTGAACCTGTGATACTCCTGTCACAGTCTCCCAAGTACTAGGAATACAGGCATGTGCCACTACATCTGGCTCATAAATTGGTTTTCTAATAGAAATTAATTTCTTTTAAAAGATTAAAAGTCAAGAAAAAAATCTAGAGACATGGAACATAGGTTGTCAAGGTCATGATTTCCAAAATAAATATTCCAAGATAAAGAATTCTTTATTTTCACCACCCTTTATTAAAATACATTTTTTTTTTTTTTTTTTTTTTTTTTTTTGCCGGGCATGGTGGCCCACACTTATAATCCCCATGCTTGGGAGGCGGAGACAGGAAGATCACGTAGGTTCAAAGCCAGTCCTGCTGGCTTAAGAGACCCTGATTCCAAAAATAAAAATATAAAATAGGTCTGGGAGTGTAGCCCAGAGGTAGAAGGGTTCCATCCCCAGTACCAACAAATTTATATATAATATATAAATATATAATATAAGAATAAAATATAAATAAAATATACAACATATTTATTTATAATGTATTAAAATTATATATATATATATATATATATATATATATATATATATATATATATTTTGTGGTACTGAGGATGGAACCCAGGGGCTTTTCTAACTCTGGGCTATACTCCCAGACCTATTTTATACTTTTATTTTGAAACAGGGTATCACTGAGTTGTTGAGAGCCTCACTAAGTAGCTGAGGCTGGCTTCGAACCTGTGCGATCCTTCTGTCTCAGCCTCCCAAGCGCGGGGATTACAAGCGTGTACACTACCCCACCCCAGCAAAATATATATTTTTTTACTTTTATGAAGCCTTCTAAAAGAAAATTTAAAAATACACAGCTCTCCTAGTATGGATTAAATGATGTTCCAAAACTATGAGCCAAACTTGTATCTGGCCATTTACAGCAAGTACTTCATGAGCTTGGACAAGTTGAGCCTTTAAGAAAAGAGAAGAAGAATGTCAAAGATATTATGCTTCTTGTATATGCCAAGTGTTACAGCTTCTGAAGGTACTGTGTAGAAAATAGAGCTCTGGCAAAATTTAAGACGAATTATAAGAACACCCTTCACCTAACTGAGTGAGTGCTTACATATGCCAATAAAATGAACATATGCTACTTAGGCCTTTCAAAACATGCCCTACCATTAGGTGGTCATTTCTCAAGGCAACCATATTTCATTCTAAAAATTTTTAGTTATTCTCCAGGACAAACTTAGCATAACTCTAAATATCCTTTGTGGATCAGTTCATAAAAATCATTTTATAAAAGAAGATAGGAACCAACTTCTGTATTCTATTAAATATTTCAACCTCAGGTCATCTTTCTGACCATACACTAATCGAATCATAGCATCATTAGTCGAGCATCGCAAAGATCCCTCAGATTTATATGGAAAAATGAAGCTGAGTGGAAGCTAATGATCTCTTCCTGAAAATCAGGGAAACAAAATTCTTCATAAGCCAGTTAGCTTCACTGTCAATTCTATATGGAAGCATCTCATTATACGCAGTCCAGGCAGGTTCTGCTTGATAAGAATCCTGGCAGTTTCCATGGCCTCTCATCCATGTGCTTGAACTAGATAGCTCAGAACTAGCCAGGTGACAATGTCACTTCCTCCCTCCCACCAGACTCTGTCTCTGAGTGGCCAACTCCTGGCCTAGAAACACTCTTTCTGATACTGGGAATTGAATCTAGGGGAATTCTACACCTGAACCACAACCCCAGTCATTTTATTTTTTATTCTGAAACAGGATCTCACTGGGTTGCTGACAGTCTAAGTTGCCAAGGCTGTCCTCAAACCTGCACTCCTCCTATCTCAGCCTTCCAAGTACTGGGATTACCAGCAACTGCGCATAGTTTGAAACCCTATTTTTTTTTTTTTTTTAATTTTATTTTATTGGTGCACTGTATTCATACATCATAGTGGGATACAAACTTTTGTAGACATACATGCACACATCGTCCAGTCAGCCCCCACCCGATCCCCACCCCATTCTCTCCCCATCCCTCCCTCCCATGCTTGGCTTAGTGGTTGACATCTAGTATTATAGCAATTTATCCAAAATTAAAAATGATAATCTCACATAACAGTTTCATTTGTCTGATACCAAGCTTTTGATGACTTAAAGATAACATTTCAATATTTCTTTTTGCTTTCTTTCTTACCAGAGAATATTTTTTTCTTTTTTTTAGGTGAAACTATCATATATTTATTTTTCAGAAAAAAATCTATCCTGATATGGAATATGGACTCTAGATACCCAAAACAATCTCGAAGCAAAAACAAAGCTAGAAGATGTATATTTTCTGATTTTAAACCATATAAAGCTACAATAATTGAAACAGTGTAGTACTGTTCTAAAGGCAGATATATAGACCATTGGAGTTAAATACAAGCCTAGAGCTAAATTCTTCCCTATATTGTCAAGTTATTTTTGACAAGGTTTCCACGAAGATTTGGTGGTAGAAATAATACTCTTTTAACTAAATATTGTTGAAAAATAATAATTACATGGAAAAGAATAAAATTGGACCCTTACCTAATCCCATATACAAGTATTAACTCAAACTAGATAAAAGACCTAAATATAAATCTTAAGACTATAAACTTTTAGGAGAAAATCTGGGTCATAAAACCTCACAACATTGAAATTGGCAGTGATTTCTTGGATATGATTTCAATGGCACAGGCAACAGAAGAATATACAAACTCCCTAAAAAATAAAAGAAAATATTGTATATCCAAAGACATTGTAAACAGAGTTAAAAGTTACTAATAGAATTGGATAAAATATTTCCAAATGCTATATCTGAAGATATATTAATATTCCAACTAGAAATCCTAAAAATTAACAATAATAAAGGTAAACAATACAACTTAGAGATAGGTAAAAGACTAACATAAATAATGAATCTCCACAGATAACCAATCTTAGTTGTCTGTTGGATGGAAACTCATTTGGCCAAGACCTGCCAACCTGGTCCCCAATGTTTCCATTTAGTGCTGCCTCCAATATTCTGCTCTATCCCACCACCAGCTTGCCTCCTCCCCCATCTTCTAATTTTCTTGGCATTACAATGTTGAAATAAACAGATCTCTAAGTGAGGTGGGAAAGACACCTTCTACATCAGGTGTGGCTTTGACAGCAAAAGTTGCAGGGGGAAAAACCCCCACTGTTTTAAGGCTTCTGAGACCGTGGGCTTCCTGGAAATGGGGCTATGAATAATCAGCAGTGTGTGCTCTAGGAGGCAAGAAGACAAGGCAGTTTGATGTATTATTTGTCCTACTGCAAACTATAGTCTCTGCTTTTGCACCAGAACTTAATATAATCTGAAAACAACTTTTTAATTCAAATGCATTGCAATTTTTCTATGATTGACTTTTGGTGGACTAATATTCCTTCCTACTCTTTATTTCAAACATATCTTAGCTATATTATGGATTAAATATGGAAAATTTAACCAACATTTTCTGGGGGAAAATGAATTTGAAGTCTCAAGTAATTGACTTTTGCAAATGAATTCTTGGAACTTTTTTTATTCATAAGTACAGGTCTGCACTCATGCATTTGCAACCTACCATAGTTTTAGGCATATACCAACTCCTCAATTCCCCTTGTTGAATGATAGTGAACCAAACAGAAGTGGAATGCCCCTTTAAAGCAAGGTGATATTTCTGCAATTCTAGAGAGATGTTGGTTTCTCCACTGTGCCATTTTGGTTTCCAGGTAGTCTCAGATCAAACTCTGACTTCTACTGAGAAGTACCCAAATGGTTCTCAAAGTTTTAATTCTCTTAAAAGATCACAGGAAAAGAAATAGACCAGAAATGCACATGATATCTATGACCAAAGTTAAGCAAGTGTGAGGAGGAGGTCTCAGAAAAAGCTCAGAAAAAGCTGGAACAGATAGAAAGCAGGCCTAGTTAGAGATGACTGGGTGGGAGGAAGGGAGGAGCCTGCCTCAGCAAGGAAGGGTCATCTTTTTTTTTTCCTTGCTTCTCTTTTTATTCTAATTTCCTCTTCTATTTATTTCTTCCTTGTCATTTCCCACTTTTTCTTTTCCTCACTTCTTTTCTATTTTCTTCCCTTTTCTCCTTTCTCCTTCCTTTTCTCTCTCTTCCTCTTTTTTCCTTTTCATCTATCATTTCTTATCTTTCAAGTGTTCTACTCCCACCCCTCAAAGACCCTTCTCTCCTGTCTTATACCCAATCTGAATCATAATTAAAGTACATTTATTACAAGCAAAGAAGACCATTACAGCTCAAACAATGATATGAACAAGTTGCATAATTGAAGACAAAGAGATTAAAAAAAAATACCCAGACTATAGGACTATGTCTTTCTATACCACGAGTCTCAAACTTAAGTTTTTACCACAATTTTGCATTTGTATATGCCTTTCAAGTCCTTCCCCTGATTTTCTCAGAATCCACTTTGTCATACTTTAAAACCAGATTTGGTTTCTGACTTCTCTAACATTATCTATAAGCTCAAAGCCACTCTTGAACTCAGTTTTCACCTGGTTTTTGACTTTATGACATACCTATCAGCATTCCTCAAGAGAGTTCTACAGATCGACAGACTATCAGAGTATGCCTACCACAACCTTTTCATCCTTATTTAACTCAGGGTTCCGTAACATGTTTATGTAAAAACTTACTTTTAATGTTTTACCTGAAAATTACATAATAATTATTCTTTGGTAAGAAATGTTCTAAAATCATATTGGCCAAGTTTACTATTTTTTTCCTTGTTTTGTTTTGTTTGCTGTGCTGGAGATTGAACCAAGAGGCATTCTATCTCTGAGCTATACCTTCTTCCCTATTTTATTTTTTATTTGGAAACAAAGCCTCTCTAAATTGCCGTGAGCCGAGATAAGCTGCTGAGGCTGGCTTGAAATTTACAATCCTCTTGCCTCAGCCTCCTAAGTACTAGGAGACATGTACCACCAACACCGGCTCCAAGGTTCCTATTTATAGTACTATGGTTTAATAATATTTTTCTACAGAAAAAGTAAATTTTTTGCAGTACAAGGGGTGGAACCCAGGGGCATTCTACCTCCAAGATATACTCCCAGTCCTTTTTTTATTCTTTATTTTGAAACAGGCTCTCACTGTGTTGCAAAGGGCCTCACTAAGTAGCTGAGGCTGTCCTCGAACTGTGATCCTTCTGTCTCAGCCTCCTGAATGCTGGGATCACAAGCATGTACCACTATGCCCAGAAAAAAATAGTTTTTAATGAACCAAATGCTATAGACTATTCTAAAAATTGTAAAATTCTTGCTCTGCTAAGTTTTCAGTAATAACCTGTTTAAAAGTATAGTTATTATGAATTAGGTTTTGCCAAATGACATTTGTTAGCTAGTGCAACTAGTGAGATTTTATGTGAAATATACTGGTAGAAATTTAATATTTTAAAAGGGCTCAAGTGACATGCAAACAAAGTCAAGGTTTTGTAATGAGAAGTAGATGCTATGTGTTTTTTTTAATGATAGAAATAATACTCTTCTGACACAGGTGTAGAGTGTGTCTTTACCAAGGGAGCCGCTATAGCAGAAGCAAGAGTGGAAATCACTGATTTCTCTTTAGTTGACAGTGCTGTCAACTTTTGTTTTTTGTTTATTCTTAAGAAAAGCAGAAAACCATTCAAAAAGTGCTCCTGCTTCTGTGAGCTGAGCAGGTTTACACACTTCATGTGTTCCTGTGGCCACAGAGGACCTTGAGAAGTTGTCTGGTCCACTGCTACTCAAAGTGAAGTTCATGGTTATCAACATCAACCTCAGCTGGGAATTCCTTAGAAATCAGAAACACTGGAAGTCAGGCCACAAATCCATGTTTTAATTCTTAATGCTGAAGCTTACTACAGCTTGAGAACCACGGTTATAGTTACTCCCCAAATCTCCTTCCTGCCTTTATTGAGCAGTGTCTCACAAATGCCTCATGATCTCCCAGGGCAACCAATTAAAATTTTTATTCCCAGATCAGATCTATCCTTTTGTGGATCATGAGAATAATTTACCATTCCGAAAGGTTACTGATATCTATTTGAGAAAAGTTTTTAAATTTTACTTATTTAATTTCTATTAGAAATAAATACATAGTTTTTAAGAAGTTAAAAATAACTCTTTTTTTTATAGAGAAGGCTACTTAAGATTTAGTCAGGAATTCTGGTAGGACAAATTTGAAGAAAGAATTATAATATAGGTACCTAAAAATCACAAAAAAACTTTAACAGCTTGAATAATTAGCAAAATATTTTGGTAAGTAATATTCAGATTCCTAGGCCTAGAAAAATTTCCTTTTGTACAAGTGAAAAAATGTAGAATGATGGCAAATATGACTGAAAAGTTGTCTGACCACAAGACAATGGTAGATTAAAATATTACAGATCTGGGTGAAGATTCTAAAATTTGGGAGATTAAGATGTCTACTAGGAAACTCCGTGTGAGTGTGTGTGTGTGTGTGTGTGTGTCCACGTGTGCACACATGTATGTGTATTTCTAACTCAAATAACTCAAATTTTGTTTTAAAATGTGTCTTATTCAGCAAATTCACAATAGCCAAACTACGGAACGAACCTAGGTGTCCATCAACAGATGAATGGATTACAAAATTATGGAAATGCACACAATGGAATTCTACTCAGCAATAAAAAAAATAAAATTACATCATTTGCAAGAAAGCGGAAGGACCTGGAGACCATTATGTTCAGTGAGATTTAGCCAATCACAGAGAGTGAAGGGTCATATATTTTCTTTATATGTGCAGGATAGGGAGTACCTGGGATACAAGAAAGACTCCAGGTGATGAGGAGAAACCTCAGGGGAGCCAGGGAGGAGCTATAAGAGTAGGAGGAGGAAGACTTAGGTTTATTAATAGAAGCACTGTTGGTACTCCGCACTAGGAGGGAGGGAAATGGGAAGCCACTCAAGCAAAGGTGACGTGTGTGTGTGTGTGTGTGTGTGTGTGTGTGTGTGTGTGTGTGTGTTACAAGCTCAAGGACTAGCATGGGAAGAGCCTGAAGCACTGATGATCTTTTGAACTAGTAGTGGGGGAGGTGGGTGACAGGACTGATTTGTTGGCTTGAAAATTCACCCTGGTTGAAATCTGCTCAAAAGGAATTTGAGCCGAGCAAGAGACCAGTGAGGGAGCTGTTACTATGGTGCAAACATGAAGTGACACAAATAAGCACAGAGAAACAAGGTGAAAGGGGAGGTCCGTAGGGAGGGCCTGCTGTGGAGCCCCTGGCAACACCGCCTGCTCTCTGCTCTCCAGTGGGGCTCCCCTAAGCGGGGCGTGCCCAGACATGTGTTTGAGGGGCCATCCTCCCTCTCAGACAGCAGGGGTGTGTCCAGCCACCTATTTAAGGGACACGGAGCCCACTTCTACTTCAGCACTCTTCTACTTTCAGAAACCCAAAGAGAAAAGCTGTAGTTCTTTAAACAAACTTTTTAATTTACTTATTTACTTTTGCAGTGGGGACTGAACCAGGGCCTCCTGCACACTAAGAAAGTGCTTTACCACTGAGCTATACCCTTAGTCCTACACAAATATTTTGAATGAACAGGGTAGGCACTCAAGATTATCGAGCACTTCCCTCTATCCCAGGTAGTCAACACAAGTAAGGCTGTTTTCCCTCCAGAGTAAGAAGAGCAGTTAGAAATTATAAAAAGTTTGAATATCAGGTTGACCATCTTTATGTTTG
This sequence comes from Muscardinus avellanarius, assembly GCF_963383645.1. NCBI lineage: Eukaryota > Metazoa > Chordata > Mammalia > Rodentia > Gliridae > Muscardinus > Muscardinus avellanarius. Next base: position 88,398,670 of record NC_137789.1, on the reverse strand, counting down.
GTGACCTGAGGCAACCCACTTAGGCTTTGTGGACCTTAATTTCTCCATCTAAAACCAAGAATTACAAGATTATAGTATACTTATAAGGTAGAGATTACTGAATTAATTCATTAAGTGCTTGAATAGTGCCTGGAAGAGTAAGCTCTAAGTGTGAGCTATTTTTTATTCTCATAGCAATCAAGGAAACCAATACTTGGAGGCTGAGTTAGAGATCAAAGTAGACAATCGGGTGGGACATGAGTCTACATTGCCTTCAAAATCCAGTCATCTCTTTTTGCTTTGGCTATGGACCCTGGCACTAAACAGACTTGTACCAAATTCTTTAAGTGGTGGCTTTCACATTGTATTTAAAAATAGGGTAAAACACACCTCATGGGGTTCACCACTGTGGGTTTTGGGCACATTATATAACCCTCTAGATCCTCGATGTCCCTATCTTTAAGATGGGATAATAATTACCTACCTCACAAGCTATTGTGAGGTAAAAGAGATGCCCCATGAACATTGGATCACACTCTGCTCTACTTAATACTGAAGAAACACTAACAATTCCTGCCTCCTTGTTTTACTATAAAGTGATGGGGGAGGCAAGGAGGCCAGAATGAGGCTGCCTCCATCACTCAGAACTCAGATCTGTTTCCATAGGGCACCAAGAAAGTGGCCCTTCCTGTTTTCTGGCTCATGTTTCCTTCTAGGCAAAGATGCCAGTGGCTGAGGCCAGTGAGCTCCTCTCTAGAGTCACTCGCTGACTGATGCAGTGTTATAAACAGTAGGTCAACTGAAGCCAGAACCTCATTCTCTCCCTCTGTATGGGAGCTTGCAGTAACTGACTTATTTTGTCTTCATTTTTAATAGTATAACTTCAATGATATATATATATATATATATATATATATATATATATATATATATATATATATTTTTTTTTTTTTGGTGGTACTGGGGTTCCTGGAAGCCCTTCTACCTCCGGGCTACACTCCCAGACCTATTTTTACATTTTTATTTGGAAACAGGGTCTCCTAAGCCAGCACGCGCGGCTGGCTTCGAACCTGCGCGATCCTCCTGTCTCTGCCTCCCAAGCGCGGGGATTACAAGCGTGCGCCACCACGCCCAGCTCAATGACTTTTAAATCTTCATATAAATAGACTCTTTTTCTAATAAAACTGTCCATTTGACAACTTATGATTTTTTAAAATTTTTGCCCACTGAAATATAGTCATTCCAACCAAACTAGATTTTGCTAAAATAGCTGAACTTGTCAACCTTATTCAGTGGGACACACAATTTTTTTTCAAGAAGGAAATTTAAATTGGTCACAACCAAGGTCTTAAACCAAGATCTATAAAAAACACCAGGACTCATCTCTCACCCTGGAGCCATCAGAACCACAAGTACCTGCTGACATGGGAATCCTGTGCATTCAGTTAGCACCCTAGTCTATTCACAAATAATGTTTCTAGTCTTGACTTATTTTTCTGCTCAGAAAACAAACACTTTCAAAGCTTTTCAAGACTACTCTACAGAAAAGAGGAACCATTTCAAAAATCTCCAAAAGCACACCACACGCTTGGGAGTATTTGTTAACTATTTAAATGGATTTAACAGATAGCCATCCAAGTTAGTAGGTAAGTCTTTCCTTCTCATTTCATGTCGCAAAATGTTTGCCATGGGAATATTTATTTGAGGGCATGATTGCATTTATTAGAATATCTTGTTCAGAATGGGTGTTCAGTAAATATTTGTTGGTGATTATAGTTACAATTCATGACAATTGTGACCTTTTTATAGGTCCTCTTTAGGATGCTATTTCTTTCTTTCTTTCTTTCTTTCTTTCTTTCTTTCTTTCTTTCTTTCTTTCTTTCTTTCTTTCTTTCTTTCGTGGTATTGGGGATGGAACCCAGGGGCATTCTACCTCTGAGCAATATCTCCAGCCCTATATTTTATTCCTTTTGTTGAAACAGTCTCACTGAGTTGTAAAGGGTCTCACTAAGTAGCTGAGGCTGGCTTTGAACCTGCACGATCCTCCTGTCTCAGCCTCCCAATAGGATGGTATTTCAAAAGCACCCAGTAACCACATTGACAGTCTCAATGTTACTGATACCAGCCAGCCCAAGAAACAGTCCTTAATTATTTGTTTATTAAAAAGACACATTTTTAGCTTTTACTTTTTTACCTAAAAGCTAATGATAAATTTTATTTAAAACTGCATTACCTATCAAATAATCACATCAGCCAAAAATATAAACATATATACATTTGATTTAATATCACTTAGAGCCAGGCGTGGTGGCACATGCTTGTAATCCCCACACTTGGGAGGCGGAGACAGGAGGATCACGCAGGTTCGAAGCCAGCCATGCTGGCTTAAGAGACCCTGTTTCCAAATAAAAATATAAAAAATAGGTCTGGGAGTGTAGCCTGGAGGTAGAAGGGCTTCCAGAAACCCTAGTACCACCAAAAAAAAAAAAAGTACATATATATACATATATATATATATATATATATATATATATATGTATATATATCACTTAGAACTTGCATATAATTACATACTCACATATTGAAATATTTGTACGCTTTGAATAAATATTAACTACTTTATATCAAGATAATTACCATGAGCCTTAACATAGAAATTTAACCACTGATATTACTTTTCAGGAATTAGATAATTTTTCTCTTTATATTTATTTACTCTTTGTTTATTTTATTTTATTTTATTTTAGTGTGTGTGGTACTGTAGATGGAACCTAGGAGTATTCTACCTCTGAGTCACACCACCGAAGCACTATTTTAATTATTTTTCTGTGGAAATAGGGCCTTACTAGGTTGTCAAGGGCCTCACTAGGTTGGTCAGGCTGGCCTGCATTTCTCCTGTCTCAGCTTTTCATGTACTAGTATTACAAATGTGTGCCACTATGCCCAGATGGGCTGTGATTTTTCTTTATTACATGGCAAATATTCCACCAGAATCATGTAGTATTCATTTTGATTTTATCAGTTTTCTTATGCTGTTTCAGAGTACTATGTTTATGAGCAACCCAACAAATGAAAGATGAACACATTTGTTTGTGAGAAAGCAAGAGAGCTTTCCAAGTTTACAATGTTTACAAAATGTTTACTGTTTTTAACTTCCATAAACTAATGCCAACTTGTTAAAATAAGGCAAGTTTTTAACTTATAATGTTGCAGATATTTAAGTAATATATTCTGAAATTTAAATGATTTATGCTTCAAAGTTAAAGCATTGTATCAATGTTCTTCTAACTCATATGAAAGTGAGTCCAGGTTTGTACTTATGATTAAAAAAAACCTGTTGAAATAATTTTTGTCTTCATTCCACTCAGTGTATTCTTGCCTGTATATTAATAAATTAGATTAGCTATTTCTTAAAAGGTGAAACTTGCAAACTAAAAATGCATCTTGCAGACTCCCTGGAGAAATTACTCGGCTATTTCTTTTCTATTAACTTGATAATTTGCAGGATATTAATAAAGAAAATTTACTTCACAACAGAGAGTACTCATGTCCTAGAAACCTCTTTATTCTCATCTTTTATAATTTTCAGAAATATGTGTCTGGAGAAATTTAAGGAGTCAAAGAAATGCCAAACCTCATATCCAGAACCATTTTGATAAACCAGTAACTCTGTTATCTATTAAAAGCTGTCACTTGAAAAATATTCAAGTTGACTTGACAACCAAAATGAGGTCAGTAGTTGCATTTCAACTATTACCAGTCTTTCCAACTAATTTAAAGTCTGAATAGTAAAATAAATTGAAAATTTACAGACTATTATATGTCAGATAAGGATCTGAGTCACTTAATAGGAACACACCATCCTAAGTCTATACACCTGCTTCTGGTCTCATGTTATTAGGCAATCGCAGGGACTGAGGTGCAGGCCACAAGTACCTGCTACAAAGGCAGGGAGCTCCTGCCATGTGACATAACACTGGGCAACCAGCAGATTTCAAAAGTGACTGGTGCCTCACCAAAATCAGTACCTGTTAAACTTTATTTAACAGTATTTTAAAATCAATACCTTTATTTGAGAGAGAGAGATTTTTTTCAAGCATTTGTGAATTTGTGGATCTCTTACAGAATGCAAAAGTGCAATTTTAATAATAATTATTGGGCTGGACCAGATGTGGCAATGCACACCTATAATCCCAGTATTTGGGAGGCTAAAATAAGAATGCAGGTTCAAGGCTGGCCTCAGCAACTAAGTGAGGACCTCAGGAACTTAATGAAACCCTATTTCAGAATAAAAAATAAAAAGGGCCAGGGGTATAAGCTTGGAGGTAGAATGCCTCTGGATTCAATCCACAGTATCAATTACAATATTAATAATAACAAGTATTATTATTACTATAATAACAAGTAATAATAAGAAATTATTACATAATGATAATATTATTATGTAACAAGTGTATTATTATAGCAATATTGTTATTACCATTAAAAGCAATAAGTATGAAAAAGTCTTACTATTACTATAATAATGTTAATAATAATAATATTATTACATATTATATAATAATTGTATTTATTATTATTGAGTTAGGAGTATAGCTCTGTGGTAGAGTACTTGCGTAGCATTGCAAGGCCCTAGGTTCAATCCCCAGCACCACAAAAAAATAAACAAGTAAATAAGTAATGATAATGATTGTAATACTGTAACAAAGGACCTTCCTGTCCCCAGGGGCACGCTGCAGGCCTGCTGCCATCCCAAATGCTTCCCACGCAGCAGCTCAGTGCTGACCTAAACCTATGGAAGACATTGTTCCACTGTGCAGATGAAAAGAAATTATAGAGTTGGGAGTTAAAACTTGTTTTAGATTACTTGTCTATCTGGTAACTATTAGCACCAGAAGTTGAACCTAGTTGATCTAAGTCTAGATGATTTGGCAATAGGATGCTCACATAGGACTTTCAGGTTTTGGAATCGGAATTCTACCCTATCACTTATTATCTTGATGATAATGGAATAGGTTTTTTTTTTTTTTTTTTTTTTTGTTTGTTTTGTTATCATCTTCGCTGAGCATCTGTTTTCCCATATGGAGGTGACTATAACAACACAATCTACCATTTGGAGTTTTGTGCAGATTTAATGAGATAATGTATATAAAGTGCATATTTCAGTGCCTGGTACATATAATTCTGCTTGACAAATGTTTGTACATAATTTATAAAGCCATACTAATGTCCAGTTGTTAGGAAGAGCGCAAGGAAAAGGAAACTTCAGTGTAGTTTCAATGAGTAAGAAGGTCCACGATTAGAGCTAATACCACTATATCACATGTGCTTTTGGAAAATAAACTAACACTTGACCTTAGGGGGGTATGTGTGTGTGTGTGTGTGTGTGTGTGTGTGTGTGTGTGTGTGTGTGTGTCTGTATGTTTGTATGATAATATTATTATTATGTAACAAGTGTATTATTATAGCAATATTGTTTGTGTGTATGTGGTGGTGGTTTCACTGGGGATCGAGGCAAGGTGCTTCCACCTCTAGACAACATTCCCAACCCTTTTTATTTTGTATTTTGAAACAGGTTCTCACTAAATTGCTGAGGCTGGCCTTAAATCTATAATCCTCTTGTCTCAACCTCTCAAGTTCTGGAATTACAGGTGTGTCCCACCACACCCAGCTGGCCATAACTTTTAAACAACAACTGAAATAAGTATTTTTCTCTAAACCCTTAAAAGTTTTCAAAACACTAAATTCTATCCATTTGGATAATGTATATCTAAGACTTAGCACTCTTCTTGGCAGACAGCCCTCAGAAAGTGTTAGGAGTGTGTTGTTGCTAGTACAGTTGGTGATCTGTTGCTATTGTGATTTTGTTCTGCTGTGTTTTCCTTGCTTCCCTGAGTCACCAAAATGAGAGCCATATAATTGCCTCAGAAAGCGAGTCCTTGGACATGGGAAAGCTATAGAATCAATTTCAGGGGCGGACAGTTTTGTGTGATTTGTTCACAATCTAGAGACCAGACTCATGTCAAACTGCAGAAAGAAGCTCTATCCAGATTTACCCGGGGGGGGGGCGCAGGCTGCACTGGGCCCATGCTGGCTCTCTTGAGACAAGAATGTGGGGGTTTGTTTTGTCTTGTTTTGTTTATGTGGACTCCAAAGCTTCTTTCAGTAATAAAAAGGCATAGCTGTCACTGGCCTCAGGACTGTCAAGCCTCACCCAGAGATTCTCTCTTTCTAGCTAAGTTCATCCACAGTTAAAGAATGCTTCACCTGGGACCTGGAGGGTTGCACCTGGGTAGTCCTGAACTCTGCAATGGGGAGACTTCTCGGGGTCCTTCAGCACTTTGTCCTGCTAAGGTGCTCTAAGTGCAAAATATAGACTACGAAGAATTTATATCAAAACCCCAGAACTTAATGGGATGCGAGATTTGCAATGACGCACCATCTAGGCTTTACTAGCATCCATACTGCAGACTATGGTATGATTAGGTTCTCTGCAGCCTAAAAAGAGAATTAATTCCACCAACTTTCTAGATCATAAGAAGCATGGATAATAGTGCTGGCTGCCATGCACCAGGCACTGTGCAAAACATGTTTCATTCGTTATCTCATTTAATCTTGCTCTATAAAAACCTATGCTATTAACTCCTTTTATAGATGAGCTAACTGGGCCTCGGAGGATTTAAGGACCATGCTGAAAATTTCACAGTTGCAGCTTGGTTATGAAAGAGGTCTGTCTGATCTCAAAGACCACGTGGATGTGAACCTGTTTCCAAGGTTTCCCACTGAATAATTTGTGGGTAAGTACTGAATTGCACCATATAAAAAATTAATCTAAATGATTTTTTAAATCCCTCTAAATTTCGATGGGGGAAAAAATGTCATCTTCCAGATAATAAAGTTCTTCTGAAGCATCTGACCTTATCTGTTTCCCAGAAAATACAGTCAAGATGAAAACAGGATGAAGTGCTCTCTTCTGTTGCCCAATGCAAACAGCTTGGGTCAAATTGCACCTCGGGGTATGTGGAACCCACTTACATTTGCTTTATTGTTAATTCACTATGTCAGTAACTAAAACTTGTAGAATAAAAAATGAACTCTCAAGTACTTAAGGATAGAATGTTAAATTGTAAAATATATTTTGCTTTTTATTGTATTTCTGAGGCTTGCCAGAAAAATAACATTTTTTAACTTGGAAAAAATGCAAAACCATGGTTATTTGAACCCTGACTTCATTTTAGGAGAGGGTAGCAATTAGGAAGAAAGTGAACAAATTGTGTTAGGCAGATGCCTGGGAGATAAATCCCAGAATGATACTTGCACTCTCTCCTCAGCAATACGCTTCTTCTGAAAAAATGGATATTGTCTGAGAACTGAGAGTAAAGAATCTCCTATCTGTTTATCAGTTTTATGGTGCAAAATAGCAGCATTAAACTGACAGGTGTCCACGGAGGAGGAAAGAAGGGAAGGAAAACAAGCAAAGACACAAACACAAGCCACTAAGAAGCCGGCAATAGCACAAAGCAGGCCAGGGATTGTTAACTGGGTCAAAGAATTATGTTCCTGATTCCTTTCTTCTGGGGATAGAGAAAACAGTTCAAAAATGTCCTCTCATTTATCTGTACATTCCTTCCCTGGAGGATTGGAGCTTGATAGTGATTCCCATTCAGCAAGAGATAAAATTGAAGTAGAAATGAATGTACGAACTGGGCTCAGGCCCGCTAACTAGTATAATAGCCATTCACAGCACTCCAAATCCCCTTTCAGGCAGCAAGTGGAAAACTAAGCAAACACTGAGGTGTCTAGGAAGTTTTCGAGGAAAAGAATTCATCACTCACAGGAGTTTGATAGGAAGCAATTTTGAAGCTATATGTTTTAACAAAATCATCACAAATTTCCATAGTGCATTCTAATAAAAATAAATGGCGAGGACCTACTCCAGTTACCCAGGAGTTCTGCATGAAGCCCTACTGCAGAATAGCTATCAGGGGAAATGTCCTGGTTTACACCAAATTAAAGCAAAAGAACGATACAAAACGTCTGTCAGCCAAACCAACGGAAGACGAGCAAGCTTCCATTTTAAGCGATTTGTTAGGATGGCTTCTCGTTTAAAATGTCAGACTAAACACAGAGAAGAAACTTTAACAAAATCTTTAGGAGTTTTTGCTTATTTAAACATAATATACTCAGGCTTTTCTCCTCCAAATATTCTTTTACAAAAGATAACTTTTAATAAAAGGAAACCATATACTCTCTCATCTGGTTCCAGTAAAGGGAAATACCCTTTACTGGAGTTTCCTCTGGTTTCTTCCACTACATTCAGATGCCCTATGTTGGTGGTATGTAGGTGACCCGGGTCACTGTGGAAGAGGCAGCAGCAAGATGTCTTTAATATGAGCGGAAGGCTACAGCTCACTCAAGCTTGTAGCACAACTCCAATTCTCATCATAGCTTTTATTCTTTTACAGAAAAATTAACATAAACAGTGAAACATAAGCCAAGAAATAATCAGCTCGTTGGGGATAGCTTTACATTTTGTCGTTACATTTCTAAGTAACTAAACAGAGCATGCGAACCTTGCCTTCCAAAAGCTTCTCAAGGAGGCATTTACTCCGACCTGCCCTTGAGGGCGTTCTGCCTGTCCTCAGAGCCGTTTGCAGCTCTTTCTGAATTGACCCGTGTGCAGGTCATGCCAGGCCTCTGGGCAGAACATCCTCATCCTTCTGGAGTCTTGCCTGGATGTGGCTACCATCTACAGCCCTACCTTACTAACTCCTCATAGAAATCTAGCTTGCCTTGATTTGATCCTCTTTAGCATTTCTGTGGTATTGTCTATAGCATATACTAAATTTAATTTTTAGTCATTCTTTTTTGTTTCTTTCAGTACTAGGCATTGGACCTAAAGCCATTCTACCTCTGAGCCCTTTTTAATTTTTTAATTTTTGAAATAAGTTCTTGCTAAGTTGCTGAGACTGCCATTAAAACTGCAATCCTCCTGTCTCAGCTTCCCAGGAACTGGGACTGCAGGCATGTGCCACCACACCCATCTGATTCTTAGCCATTCTTAAGTAATCCTAAAAACCCATTTATACTGAAACCTTTATGATATAATGATAGTGATCAATACCAATCAGGTCCTCACTAATGACTTGTAACTAAGGTAAATGTTTTACAGGCATCATCTCAGTTAGTCCTCACAATAACCTGCTAAAGGAGGCAATTTTAAGGAAAATAAATAAGAAGTACAAAGACCCATAACAGGAGACAGCCTGGCACAGGAGAACTTGCATGGGGCATGATGGAGAGAAAAAGGGGTCAGGCCGTGGGGACCCTGGCATAACCTGGCCAGAGGATCTAGACTACTCTGAAGGGGATAAGGAGATACTGATGAGCTGGTAAATCTCAGACAACTACTCAAGAGGAGCATGTTGACAGTTGTGAAGTCTCCAGGGTGGAAGCCAGGTCCTCCTTGACTTCGTTCTGACTTCCCACCATTCCCCGTCCTCACCTTGAAGTTTCACCTCCTTTGGCCTCCTCGTGGCCCTGGTGCTTTATGTTCTTACTCCTTGTGGTAGATGCTGCTTTCTCTCTCAACTACTAACACTAAATTATTCTGTGTAGGATTATTTTCTTTAGTGTCAGTAACATACATAGAGGGACAGGCTTGTTTGCCTGTGGTTAGAGGAGTGAACAAAGATGAATAACTCATAGCCATAACGGTATAAATTTTGGATTATTCAGTTTTTTAATCTCAAAATCAGATATTGGTGAGTCTTTCATATTTTTCTAGATTGAATACTAAATGATTTTCCACATGTGACTCTCAATTAACTTTTAAAACATTTTGGTATATAGATCATAACAGAAGGGCTCTTATAAAAATTAAATACATATCTACATAAGCTTCATATGCATAAAAAATAGTTGGGTACAGTGTTGGTGGTTGGAACTAAGCAGAATTTCAGTCCCTGTGCTGCCTGCAGGGCAGAAGGGAAGGGAAGAAATTGTCCTCTCAGAAGCAATAGGACCTTTCCACACCCATTAAATTATGTCTTACAGGCAGACACCTACCAACTGACCCTGACCATGGAGATCATCAGCTTCTTCCACCTGGGGCTGCAGATTGTGTGTGGAAAGATTTTCTGCCTGTCAGATGAAGCCAGGAGTTCATTTCATGCACCCTGCTCAAAAGATGCTTAACTACCTACTCATTTTCATACAAGGTCCCAAGCCTCATACAGAATATAAAGGTCATGTCATAAGTTGGCAACAGTTGCTTAAAGTTTTTCATAAAAAGTCTCAGAAATTTTGAAATGTATTAATATATGAAAATAGAATGTCTTGGATTCCAAAGCACTAGTAATATCATTATCGAAATCTATTTTCATCCGACTTTGTCTGTGGAGAGCAGAAAGCATTCCCTACCTGCTCTAAAAACTCTTACTTCTATAAAGTAATGAAGCCACACACTTGACAGCTTTAAGAATATAAACACAGTTTTCATTAGATTCATCATAATTATTTCTCTTCTTTGTTCATCCATCTCCAACTGTCTGCAAACTTCACCCAAGGGGCATTTGAATAAAGTTCCTAAAGATAATCTGCTTTTGATTTTCTTGTGTGCATTTAAAATGAGATAAACTCCAAAGTGTACTGAACACATAGACAAGATATCTCTACTTCACCCTCTTCAGGCACATGTAAGGGCTCTGTGAGTTTTACTGACTAATATTTTCATCAGTCCTCTTGTAATTGACCTCATCTATCCCTGACATGGATGGAAAACCCAAATATAGCAGATTTGGGGGGGGGATAGATTAAGTGTGATATGAACATACTACAAAACCCTGAAGATACAGATCAGATAAAGACAAATGAGTTATCCAAACAGGACCTACTCATCTCCTCATATAATTTTATCAGCACTCCCTCCTGACTGAAGTGCTAGTCTTTATCTAATTGTGTAGCTTTATTTCAAATCTCTGTGCTTACCTATTCTGATACTTAATCCCTTCTAATATCACATTTTCATGCAAAACTTCTAAAATGGTAGAAACAGCATTGAAATTGACCCTCAACGGAATATTACCTTTGCCATCTACTGGCTGTGTGATCTCAGGCAGATTATTAAGATAACCTAATCTGCATTTTCCCACAGGAATGTTGTAAAGGTTAAACAAAATGGTCAGTGCCTAGGCTGAGTTCAAAATATAGGAAGAACTCAATAAATAGCCCTTTTTGCTAACAAAATTCTGAATATGTAATAAAAATGGCCCATAGTCCCATAAACATACTGTGGTCACATATTCCATCCTTTAAGTATCTTGATTCATTTACAACCTTTGAAATGATGTATTGTACAAAGCACAATTTATTTCATATTTCATTACACAACAATGGCACCTGCTACATTTGCTTATTTGCCTCATTTATTCAGAAACACCAATCGCCTCCCACAAAGTCACTATAACAGCCATGCCTTTCCAGATCAAAAATCAAGGCCATTCAGTTTTGTGATACCCTGAAAATGTGATTTGTTGGCAGATCAGTGATAACTGTTTCTTCTTTTGTCTCTTGTTAAGATACCTAAACAACTTAATTACTCATTTTCTCTGATTTAAAAAACAAGTTCCTTTATTTGGACATTATTTTGAAAGAACAAGTCAGAATGTTAAAGGCTGAATACTCATTTCTCTTTGTTGCTTTGAATACTAGCATATAGACTCTCACTTAAAAAAAAAAAAAAACTTGACTTCCAGGAAGATGGTGACCGAGAAAATCAGTGTTTACGAGTCCTGCTAACACCCGATCTCTATTGCCACAAAATCAGCACTTTTCATAGCCAGAAAACACTATCAGCAGAGAAATTTAAAAAAAAAAAGTGTAAACACAAGGGACAGAGAAAAAGAAGACTAGAACAACCAGAGACCAGAAACCAGCCCACATTGTGGAGATGAACTGGCGCCATCATGCCTCACAGCACCAGACTCCAGAGAGGAAAGGTAAACAAGGAGCTGAAATGAGCAGCTGAAGATCATTTGGGTATAATTCAGCAGTTCTTTCAGTGCAAAGAAGGTTTAAAACTCCCAGTGGCCAAGCTCATCACATCTTCCAGAGACTCAGAACAGAGCTCAAAGCCAGAAAAGAAATATGCCAGCCTCATGGCCGAGGGCATGTCAGCAATGCCATATTGCCAGAAGTGACAGCGAGTTCACCATGCCTGCAATGGCTCCAGACCAGCATGCACGATAACTGTGAAATTGCGGCCCTAAAGGAGAAATCCCAGCACTGCATCCCAGGGACTTGGGCAGCTTTTATAATCTCCCTGGGTCTGAGATTTTGTAGTCCAACCCAGTGAAGGAGTAGTGGTGGCAAAGTTACCACACCCTAGTCGCAGATCCCCATGGGAAAATGCCCAGCCTGGCACCCCCACAGTCTCGTGCAGCCTCGATTAACTCCCTGGGTCTGAGACTTTATGATACAAGCCAGTAAAGGAGTAGTGGCGGCTGAGATTACAACAAAATCGAGATGCAGATCACCCTAAGTGAAGTCGTGGTGACCCGGGGAAGAACCCAGAGAAGGCACAAACTTCTGAAATCATGGGAGAGAGGAAAAACAATAGAGCAATGAATACCCACAACCCCATAATATAAGAACCTGATAACACAGAAATTCAGAGATCTCCAGAAGATCAAATCAGGAATATAACTGTAGAAATAATACAGGACTTTCTAAAAGAATTTAGAGTCTAAAAGAAATAAAGAATCCAATCACTGAAGTAAAGGCATCAATTCAAACTATAAACAATCAATTAGACCACATGGAGAATAGAATCTCACTTCTAGAAGATGGTCACTCCATAAACAAATGCATAATTTATAACTTAGAAAAAAAAATCAAACAGCAGGAATCTGACATTGAAGAAATATGGGAAAAGGTGAAACCAAAGGGATCAATAATCTCATCAAAGAAATAATAGCAGAAAACTTTCCAAACATAGAGCAAGAGGTCGATACACAGATCCAGGAAACTTTTCTAGAACTCCCTTTAGACACGATCAGAGAAAAGGTTCCCCACGCCACATAACTGTCAAAATGACCAATGTAGAACCTAAGCAGAGAATCTTAAAGGCAACAAAAACAAAAGGCCAAGCAACATTCAGAGGCAAACGAATTAGAATCACTCCAGACTTCCCAAACCAAGTCATGAAAGCCTGAAGGGCTTGGAGTAACATATTCCAAACTCTGGAAGAAAACAACTTCCAGCCAAAAATTTCCTACCCAGCAAAACTATCAAATTATATGGGGAAATAAGAAGCTTCCATGACAAACAGAAACTCAAGGAATTTATGTCTTCAAAACCAGTGCTGGAGAAAATACTCAAAGAGATTAACTACCAAGAAGAAACAGGTAATACACACCAGATCCAGAGAAAGAACATTTTCCATCCAGCAGACAACTAAGCAAAGAAGAATAAACAGTATGTCAAACAAAATAAAATCTTAACATGTTAGGAATTAAAAGCTATCTCTCAATAATCACACTGAATGTAAATGGCCTCAATTCCCCAATAATAAGACATAAAGTTGCAAACTGGATTAAAACCCAGAATCCATCCATCTGCTGCTTACAAGAAATATACTTTACAAGTAAAGATAGTAACAAACTCAAGGTAAAGAGCTGGAGCAAGGTAATTCATGTTAAGTAGCCATCCTAACAAATGTGAAGTAGTATTTCACTATAGTTTTTATTTGTGTTTCCTTAATGATTAGCTATATTATGATAATGATGAGTGATATTCATGTGTTTATTGGTCATATAAAAATCTTTGGAGATTCATTATCTATTTTAGTCTTTTACCTATTTCTAAATTGTATTGTTTGCTTTTATTGTTGCTAATTTTTAGGACTTATATTTGGAATATTAAGATACCTTCAGATATAGCATTTGGAAATATTTTTAATTTTTATTTTTTTGGTGGTACTGGTGTTCCTGGAAGCCCTTCTACCTCCGGGCTACACTCCCACACCTATTTTTACATTTTTATTTGGAAACAGGGTCTCCTAAGCCAGAGCGTACTGCTGGCTTCGAACCTGCGCTATTCTCCTGTCTCAGCCTCCCAAGCACGGGGATTACAAGCGTGCACCACCACACCCGGCGCCATTTGGAAATATTTTAACCCGTTCTATCAGTAACTTTTAATTCTATTTACACTTTCTTTGGATGTACAATCTTTTTCTATTTTTCATGAAATTTGTTTATTCTTTTGCTGCCTGTGCCTTTGGAATCATATCCAAGAAATCACTGCCAATTTCAATGTTGTGAAGTTTTATGACCCTGGTTTTCTTCTAAAAGTTTATAGTCTTAAGATTTACATTTAGGTCTTTATTCTATTTTGAGTTAATATTTGTATACAGTGTTAGATAAGGGCCCAATCTTATTCTTTTTCATGTAGTTATTATTTTTCAACAATATTTAGTGAAAAGATTATTATTTCCTTCACCAAATGTTCTTGGAAACCTTGTCAAAAATAACTTGACCATATATGGAAGAAAAAAAACCCCAAACATATCAAAGTTAATCAGGAAACCAAGCATGGAAAGGAGAGATGGAGAGGGAAGGGTTAGGGATTGGGTAGGGGCTGATTGGGTGATGCGTGCGTGTATTTCTCCACAAGTTTTGTTTTTATCCCATTAAGATGTAAGACTACAATGCATCAATAAAAATTTACTTAACAAACAAAATAAAACTTTTGTCTTATACCATAATGTAGTTTGAAAATAACATATCCCAACCAAAGTATTATTTGCTTGTTCATTTTTCTAGTAATTGCATTTGTTTTAGAAAAAATTCATGAGTAGAAGTCAATGCAAGGCCACATAATTGAGACCAATGAGGACATACTGTGCAAAATGCAGATTTTTTTCAGTACTAGGGATTGGAACTCAAAGGCATTCTACCTCCAAGCTACACCCCCAGCCCTATTTTTTAGCCTTTTTATTTTTGAAACAGGGTCTCACTGAGTTGCGAAGGGCCTCACTAAGTAGCTGAACCTGTCCACGATCCAGGATCCTCCAGTCTCCGCCTCCTGAATGCTGGGACCACCATGCCCAGCTGAATTTGATGGGGACAGGCTGGCTGCTCTCACAGTCAGGACTTAAAACGGCCACTTCTGCCGGGCGTGGTGGTGCACGCTTGTAATCCCCGCGCTTGGGAGGCAGAGACAGGAGGATCGCGCAGGTTCTAAGCCAGCTGCGCACGCTGGCTTTGGAGACCCTGTTTCCAAATAAAACTGTAAAAATAGGTCTGGGAGTGTAGCCCGGAGGTAGAAGGGCTTCCAAGAACCCCAGTACCAAAAAACAAACAAACAAACAAACAAACAACAACAACAACAACAAAAAACCGGCCACTTCTAACTCACAGGTAAGACTGAAAAAAATTCTGCGAATTCTACATTCATTTTCTAAAAGAAAAGTCGATGGACATCTCACCTTTTACTTCTTAACTCTTTTTCCTTGGGGAGAAACTTACTTTATTTATGATAAATGTTCACAGTGTATTTTCCGTTGTCAGTACATGACTAAGCTCCCTAAGCAGGAAGCTGTGAGGAAGGAAAGTAAGGGAAGAGAGTTTCGTGTTGGAATTCAGACAGCTTGCAAAAGAGTTGATCTGATGTGTATTTAATCATCCACATGATTGTTACTGTACTGCTTGGTAATTAAGTGTGAATGATAAGTGGTTCATGGAAATGAGCATACTGAAACTATTACCAATATAGAAATTTTTGCAGGACCTTACAATTTCCAAACTGTGTTCACAGACATTATCCCATTTAACTAATTTTACCTTTCTCTTTTTGCCTGACAACTTAGTCTTTCAAGGGTTGCTAACAGGAAAGCAGGGAGAATGCTATCAGACTGCAAAGGGGCTCTGCGATTCCCCGAGGGAAGCGTATGGTCTCTGGAAGGCCAGGAGAGGCTTGAGGGCGGTCCCAGCCTGTATTAAAGTCTTTGCTCTACCAGTACTGTGCTCTGTGACCTTGCATACTATCCTTCAGTTTCTGAGTCAAAATGTTCTCATCTGTAAAAGAAGTGTGAGGGTCAGCCTGCCGTGGGTCAAGAAAGGAGAACTCGTTGTACTTCTTGTGGCGTCTCTAATGGACTGCTGCTCAGAGTGAAGATGAGCAGCAGGTCCACATCGCCTAAGCCAGGATCAGAAAGCACTGTCCCTTTGCCATTCCACCTCAGTTTTTAACCCACACGAAAGAGAACACTCCCTTCCATTGGAAGGGCCAAAGAATGTGTTCTGATTGTATCTTGTCCATGTCTCTGAGAAACCAGGACATAAACAAGAGACACAATAAGGTCTGTTTTTTCTTGGCCTAAAGGCTTTTACTCTCTCAAGTGAGATTCACCCACAAAATAAAGTGAAATAGGATGGAAGAGACTCTGGATAGGAAAAGAGAAAGGGAAAGAAGAAGCCGAGCTGTGTCAAATTTTTACTGATTGAAAAGATTCCAAACGTATTGAAGCCAGGATACAGGAAGTTCTCTTTTTTTATAGGGCCAATATGACACAGGGCCTGAAGTCATAGCCCCTTTCCCCAAACATCATGTAGGATTAGACTCTTCTCAAGGTTTCACAAGTTATGCAGAAGATAATTATGCAGTAATGCAGAAAAACATTCTACATCACTCAAGAACAATCACACACACACACACACACACACACACACACACACACACACCCCAAAACCTACTGGGAAATATGCTTGTATCTAAATATTCATCTTTATCAAAATGGAATAATCATATCATCCATGTCACAAGATTATGACAAAACTAAAGTGAAATAATAAAACACTGCAATTACCAACTGCTAACGGAATGCTGCTAGATAATATCATCCATAAATTAAATTTCACCATATGGCCTTCAGATTAGTTGTATGCAGAACAACTTGGCAATATGTCCCACCAAGGAGAATATTTTTACAGTGGGAACATAATTATGTGGCCCCTTATTTGAGGACTTGAAAATATTGGTGCAAATTAATCCACCAGATACGAGTCTATAAACAATTGAAAGTATATATTCATACACATCCAATAATAATCTACCTATTTCCACTTGCATATTTCTCTACAGAGTAATAATTTTAATATAGTCCTTTAGACAAGTTCAGAACCAGTTGTTTCTATTATCCTTCCTCATACAACCCCTGCCTCATTTGACATAAAATTTTATACCTCGCCTCAGACTGTACATTAATCAGACTAATAGTCCCCATAAAATGATGATGCCCGCTATTAGAACTTCTGGGTCATCCTGGCAGTGAGTTGGCTTCTTCCCAATCCTGAAGGTATCTGTCATAGCTCAGTTTTCCTTAATAGACACAATCTTGCCATAATCTTTAACTCTGACATTATTGCAAAATAATATTTATGAGAGTTTTGTAATTTTTGTTTCATAGATATTTCCCCACTCTGTCAGAGATTCTAGTTGAAAAAATAGTATGTAGAAAGATGACAAAATACAGCTAGATCCTCAATATGGAAGGATAGGCCCTCCTGTGTTGATGGAAAGAGTCCTGGGAGCGAAAGGAAGAAAGCCAAGGGGCACAATGTATCCCCAGGATCTCTTCTCTCTAGAGGAATTTTCAAGGGAACCTGTGTTATTGATGGGATTCAAGTGCTTGTGCTATGGATAGATGACTGCCTTCTATTTGTTGAATGACATGGAGAAAAATAACAGGGCAAAACAGAAAGCCAAATTAAGAGAAAAAGCCAGGGATGGTGGCTCATGCCTCTAATCCCAATACATGGGAGGCTGAGACAGGAAGATCAGGGGCTCTCAGCCAGCCTCTGCGACTTAGCAAGGGCTTCTGCAACTCACTGACACCATGTTTCAAAATAAGAAAATACAATAGGGTTGTGGAGGTGTAGCTCAGAGGTAGAATTTCCCAGGTTTCAATACCCAGTCTGTCTCTGTCTCTGTCTCTGTTAAGGTAAATTTGTTTGGTTAAAAATAAATTTTGCAATGATTCAGATTTCTGAAACTTCTGGAAAGGCAGCCACCAGTGTGATTCATGGAGATCTAAGGTACAGTCCTCAAATCTTTAAACTCCTGTGCCTTGCCCAAAGTGGGCCAGGGAGCATCTCACCTACTGCACACTCATGGTATGCGACCACCAATATCCCCAGAGGGCAGGCACTGCCAGTTGAAGTTTTTAGGAAGGTTTCCTGGAAGATAAGCCCTTTGAGGTGTCGAACAGATGTGAAGAGCTGCAAGCCTACCTGCCCCCTTTCCTGCATGCCGACTGACCTTTCAGATCTACTCTGCTTCTTGTGGCCTGAGGTCTTTACACAGGCAGTAAGTAGCCACCTCTCTCTTTCCCCCCAACCTCCACCTGGCCTATCCCCTATGTATTACTCCCTAGGGAAGCTTTCTGTGACTCCCAAACTGAACTTGGTCACCCTTTCTGTCATGGCAAATTACACCCGCCTTTTCCCACACAACCCATGATTAGAAATTTTGTATTAATTGTTTTGTTTGGTGCTAGGGATTGGACCCAGGGGCATCCTACCTCCAAGATACACCCCGCAGCCCTTTTTATGGTTTTATTTTGAAATAGCATGTCACTAAGTTGCAGAGAGTCTCACTAAGTTACTGAGGCAGGCCTTGAACCTCTGATCTTCCTATCTCAGTCTCCCAAGTACTGGGATTACAGGTGTATACCACCACATGCAGCTGGAATTTTATATTCGTTTAACTGACTTTTTAAAATTAAGAGCCATTTTTCCTCTGGACTGCAGGTTCCACAAAGAGGGAACCTTGTCTCATTTGCTTCTCAGGGCATCCTCAGGGCCAGTTCAAGACATACACAGGAGTCACTGGGAGCTGGTGGTCCAGGTGACTAAGTGATCTGGCATGAGAAAAGTAGATGCATAAAAACAAAGCAGGCAGATTAGAAAACAGTTACAATTTGCAGCTAAGAATTAGGGATGTAGAGAGCAGCAGAATGCAGCCCAGTCCAAGCACCACAGCTCTGAATGTGAGTGCTCACTCATCTCTCCCCGGAAAGTTTCTGAATCATATTCATCAGAAACCATCATTTCTTGCAAGTACTTCCTGCTTCTGCTGTGCAACCTCTTGGGCTTACCTTGTAACACACTACATTGTGCAAGGACAGAAAAACCTCTGATTCATGTCTGAGGCCCAGAGCATAATGTTCATAGTAGGTTCTGATTATTTTTAAGTGTGCATCGTATTAACTATGATCAGTAGCACATGAAGATATTTGAGCAGGTGGGAGCTGTGTTCCAAGCAGGGCTGTGGGAAAATGACTCCAACAGGAGTTTACAGAAGAGATTAGGATTTCAAGACATTTGTGCTGGTTACTAAGCTAGTGCCTCTCGTCTCTAAACCCATCCTTCTGTCTGCTGTTTTCTGATGCTGACCCCGTGATTCATTCAGCAAACTACACTTTGCCAGCTGCAAGCCTGTCTGCATCTGCCAGGGAAAGTCCTAGGGGAGACTGGGAAGCAGGAGCTGGGGAGGGAACTCACTCCTTCCCCTTTGCCTGTCTTTTCAGACTCCGAAGGCCTGGCAAAAGCACGTCTACCTGGGCAGCACCGGTAGCTCCAGTTACAAGCTTTTTTATACACTCACCACCAGCCACATCTCCCCCTTGGCACCACCAGCAGCCAGTGTAGCCCCTCCGTTGAGGCATCAGGTACCTGCAGAAGCCCGATGGTGCCCTCTCTCAGAAGGCTGGATCTCAGCTCTGTGAGTCCCTCCCAGAGGCTCTCAGTTCTAAAACCCCACCTTCTCTCTTTAATTGACCCAGTCCTGAATGCATAACTGCTCCTCACAGTTAGTTATCTGTTCTGTGTTACACCAGTGTCCTTTTTCCATCCCTCTCATCAACCTGTTGGAACAATTTCTATATTAAATTATCTCTAAAATAACTTGCATGGTCTACTTTCCGAGCCACATGCTCACTGACATGATACTGATGGTTAGGAGACCAGTTAGAAGATGAATGTGCTAGTCCAAGAACAAAGTAATAGAGCCCCTGAAACCAGAAGAAGAGATTAGAATGAAAAGATTTTTATAATAACGTTAAGTAGAACATATTAAGTAACATTCCTATATGTTTTGAATGACATGTGAGTTGTATGTATGTATGTATGTATGTATGTATTATTTTTACTAAGGATTGAACCCTACATGCTAGGCAGGCACTCTATCACTGAGCTATATATCACTATATATATATATATCACTATATCTTCATCCCTTTTGATTTTGTGTTGAGACAGGGTTTCACAAAGTTGCGCAGGCTGGCCTTGAACTTATAATTCTCCTGCTTTGGCCTCCCAAGTAGCAGGGATAACAGGTATGCACCACCCTGGCTGACATGTAAAATTTAGTAATTGCAATATCTCTATGAGGTAGGTAGTATCAATATGCCCATTTATATCCAAGAAAACTAAAGCATAAAAAGTTAAGTAACCTGTACAGCATCACCAAAGAGTAAATAGTGTAGTAGAGCCAGAGACCTGTTTTGATCTAAGCAGAGTCAACACCTTGAACACCTGTAAAAGTCCTCTTATCTAGTTATCATGTTATCACAATTACTCATGGAAATAACAGAAAATCTTGAAGGTACTATAACAAAGCTAAAAAAAGTTGTGTAGGAACAAAAGGGAAACAAATCCATTTTGACAAAGGAGATACAGAAAGGCTCCATGGGTATGTTAGCACATAAATATTTAATATACCCTAGCTACTTGGATTTCTACTTGTTAATTGTTTTCATTTTCTTGTTTATATTTTGAATTACTTTTCTTTCATTTAAAAGGGAAATAAACCAAAAGGTGCAGAAGAACAGATACAATCTACATACATTTGTATTTACTGAATGCTTGAATTTTGACACCTCAAAACCTAGTGAAAGAAAATGACACAAAATAGACTTCCTCATGAATCTCTCCTTTTTGGGGGGCTGAATTAATGTGCTGTTAAAAGTAAAAATTAAAGTGCTTAAAGTTATAGTCTATCAGAAATGTAGCACAACTTTATAAAAGATGAGCAAATATAAATATATGCAAAATGCTTCAGTCTCCAGTGTTCTTGTGTCCACGGGTGTCTACATATTTAAATAAATGTGAGTAAACCTTGAGATCAGAAGCTCAAAAGCAAACACAGGCTTGAAGAAAACATCAGATGCATGTGAAGCATATAAGCACCAGTCTACTAAAAAAAAAATTGCTCCAAGTACACGTGGCCCTCTCAATTTTTATCTATTGTTATCAGAAAGATGGGAAAGAGAGTCACCAGGATGGGTGGTGAGTGGCCTGTTCCCTGGAGCAGATCATCTTCCAGTCAAATCTTGATGCCACCACTTCCTGCAACACCTTAGGCAAGTTAGTTAACCTCCGAGGTCTCTCTTATGTTTTTCTACATGAGAATACCACCACCACTACTACTACTACTACTACTACTACTACTACTACCACCTACTACTACTACTACATTACTACTACTTCTTTTCCCAAGTGGAAAATTTGAGCATGATTTTAAAACATGATAAGCACTCGGCAAATGTTAACTCTCATTTCCATAAAAAAACAGGACAAGTGTCGGTATACATGTATGTCTTTTATGCATCATACTAATGTGATTTAAAATTGTATTGACAGTATATATTAATATATTATCATTGTTACTAATAGCTATCAACTCCTTATAGGAACTGCAAGTTTGTTAGTATTTATTTATTTATTTATTTATTTATTTATTTATTTAACAGCAAAGGAGATTGGACTCAGGGGTATTCTACCTCCAAGATACACCCTATCTCTATTTTATTTTTTGTTTAAAAACAGGACCTCAGTGTGTTGCTGAGGTTGGCTTCAAACCTGTGATCCTCCTGACAGCCTCCCAGGCACTGTGATTACAGTCATATGACCCCATGCCTGGCTTATATTTCTCTATTTTATAGAAGAAATGAGTGATATTCAGTATCAAGGAGTCTTGCCATTTTTGCACTGCCACAACGGGAAAGGCAGTTGGTAGAGGCAAGTGTTGCAGACAGAAGAGCCCTGAGCTTGAGCTCAGAGCCAGAAGATTCTGAGATTTCAAACAAGGTGAAAAATGGAGAGACTATCAGCTTCCTTAGAGGACTGGAGGGATTCGGTAAAATAACATGACACTTAGCAATGTGCACGAATGAACTTTGCAAGACACCGCCTAAGCTCTTTTCATAGTTTCTGCTGATGTTGTCTTCAGTGGGATCAGTGGGCCATGTATCATGTCTTCCCAGAGAAGAAAAATCAAGTTAGTGTTTCTGTACTAGACATTGTATATGGGAAGTGAAGCACAGATATCTTTCCCAGACGATTAGATGCAAAAATGTAAACATAATACGCTCCCAAGTGGGGAAAAGGCATGAGCAACTTTCATAGAAGAAAAGGCTTGCAGAATGGGTATGTCTGTTTACTCTGTTCCACCTCGAGCACACCCCGTCCACTATGGAGCCCAGCGTGCTATCCAGGAGAGCAGTTCAGACCATAGTTCAAGACCAGCTTTGGGCCGGGCGTGGTGGCGCACGCTTGTAATCCCCGTGCTTGGGAGGCAGAGACAGGAGGATCACGCAGGTTCGAAGCCAGCTGCGCGCGCTAGCTTAAGAAACCCTGTTTCCAAATAAAAATGTAAAAGTAGGTCTGGGAGTGTAGCCCGGAGGTAGAAGGGCTTCCAGGAACCCCAGTACCACAAAAAAAAAAAAAAGACCAGCTTTGTATGAGAGGTTGGAGAGAGCATGCACTGCCATTAGACAGGGAATTCTTCAGATCAAAATTCATTCTTGGGTTTTGAGGATAAGTAATTTGTCATTATCTCCTGATTAAAATGAAATGGCAAAAAGAAACAAAAAATATAAGTGAAGTATAAAATCTGAATAGGACGGTATACTGTCTCTGCAGTCTATACTATAGTTCAATGAAAGGAACTCTGGCTTGACTCAAAGTGAACAATCTAGATCCCATTGCTTACTTACTGTGTGGCCTTCAATAAGTCATTACATCATCCATGCTTTAGCACTGTCACCAGTAAAATAAGGATCACAATGTCTATGTTCCAGAGCTTCTGTGCAAATTAATTGTCAGATACAGGACTCAGTGTCTAATGTCTCCACTCAGGACGGCCTCCAAGAAGCGATGACCTGCACGGCAGCTAGATTTGCAAAAACACAAACTGAACACATTCAACCTCTGTTCCTTTGTTGGGTCTGATAAAGCTCTTCTGATTCCAAAAGGCCTCCCTATCAGGAACATGATATTAATTTGCAACACATGTATTTAGCAAGTCAAATTCTCTAGGAGGAGAGTGATATTTTTAATCTACAAAAAAATATGAAACAATGCCAAAGGTTATACCTTGCATAGAGTCAACCAGCTTCAGCAGCTCTCCCGCAAGCTGAGCAGAGCAGAAAAAAAGTCCTATGGTGGTGTGGGCATGGTTGTGAGGAAGATCCTGGAACCAGCAGAGCATCCTGCATGCAGGAGACAGGCTACCAAACATTCCATTCATGCCACCTTTAAGGGCAATTGAAAGGAAAGGCTTCCAAAAAGTTAATAGGGTTAGGACTTTTTTTTTCCCCCAGTACTAAAGATGAAATCCAGGGGCATTCTACCTCTGAACTACATCCCCTAGCCCCATTATTTATTCTTTATTTTGAAACCGGGTCTCACTGAGTTGCAAAGGGCCTCATTATGTAGCTGAGGCTGTCTATGAACCACGATCCTCCCATCTCAGCCGCCCAAATGCTGGGATTACAAGTGTGTGCCACCATGCCTGGCTAGGACATTTTGTGTGTGTGTGTGTGTGTGTGTGTGTGTGTGTGTGTGTGTGTGGTACTGGGGGTGGAACCCAGCAGCTTTCTACCTCCGGGCTATACTCCCAGACCTTTTTTATATTTTGTTTGGAAACGGTCTCACTAAGTTGCTGAGAGCCTCACTAAGTAGCTGAGGCTGGCTTCGAACCCTTGTGATCCTCCTGTCTCAGCCTCCCAAGTGCAGGGATTACAAGCGTGTGCCACCACGCCCGGCTTAGGACATTTTTTTAATTAGATTTTTCTTTGATAAAGGTATCTGTTTTATGCATGTACTTTTTGGGAGAAAGGCATCTTCGCAGTGAAGGTCTCCTCTAAGTTGGCTCTGTAACAAGTGCACCTACAGCCACCCTAGCTGTGCGGTGCAGAAAGCCAGTGGATGGACAGGTGTTCATAATATGAACACCTGCAATACGAGGCATTTCTGAAAATGAAAAAGGCAGCATGGGAGGTTTAGTTTTAATTTTTTTTTTTTTTGGTGGTGGTACTGGGGTTCCTGGAAACCTGGCTGGCTAGGACATTTTGTGTGTGTGTGTGTGGTACTGGGGGTGGAACCCAGCAGCTTTCTACCTCCGGGCTATACTCCCAGACCTATTTTTATATTTTTATTTGGAAACAGGGTCTCCTAAGCCAGCAAGGGTGGCTTTGAATCTGAGCTATCCTCCTGTCTCTACCTCCCAAACGCGGGGATTACAAGCATGTGCCACCATTCCCGGTGCATGGGAGGTTTTAATTCATAAGGCTACTATTCTATATCTGAAATAAAATTATTGTGGTAGCAGAAGAGTTCCTTTATGCTTCAAAACTCTGCTCTGGGCAGATATAGTCCAACAGAGACTGTCCTCAGATAGAAGGGATACCTTTCCAGGGACGAGTGCTCTCAAAGAATGCAAACCCTGTCCTGTGACTCAGTGCATCCCCAGTACTTAAGCAAGATCTGGCAAATATGAGATGCCTGATTGCCAGCTGACCAAATCTGCTGAGTACCCAAATGACAAGTCTCGATCCTCTACCAGCAGGTAGATGGCGGCCATTGCTTACCCCAGCCCTGAGCCGCCACACTGGCTCCTCCTATATCCTACCAGCAGTGTGACCTGTCCCCTATTTATTCCTCTAGAAGATACTTAAACTGTATCTAGGTCTTATCATAAACTCAGATCCTTGGTATATGAATGAAATAGATCTTACAACCTTCTTTGCTATTCCACTTAATATCAGTCTTTGGCATGTTTTCATAGATATTTTATTGCTTATCATATTTTCAACAGCTTGGTTATTGAATATTATAACATTATCTGATATTTACTGTATAAAGGTTTCTTCCTGTTCTACATTTACTTTTTCTAATTTATTTTTTGTATTTTCATTGATTGATTGATTGATTGATTGACTGATTGATTATGGCACTAGGGATTGAACCCAGGGGCATTTTATTATGAGCTACAACCCCAGCCATATTTTATTTTTTAAACAGCGCCTTGCTAAATTGTTGAGGGTCTCAGTAAGTTGCTGAAGCTGGCCTCAAACTTGCATTTCTTCTGTCTCAGCCTCCCAAGTACTGGGATTAAAGGCGAGCACCACCACATCCAGCTTAATTTATTTTATTGTCTATTTCTTTTAACATTTTTTCTCTAAAAATTCTTATTTGGAGCACTGAAACCCAATCATCATTTAAGATATTTAAAAATATTTTAGATTTTGTTTTTTATTATAAAATTGACAAATAGTTTGGGAAAGATATTAAATTACTAACAATATGTTCCAGTTGGTATTTCCACTAGATAAATTGCAATAATATTGGAGACAAAATTCTAAATTTAAAATTACTACCATTCTTGGTAAAAAAAATACTTTATACTTTAAATATTTATATTAAAAAGCAAATAGGAGCTGTCATACCTAGTCAGCTGAGAATTATTAAACAAACTTGCAGCAAAGCCTTCTGGGCTAGTAGTAATCTCTAATCATTGAGTTGAAAGAGGGAAAGAGTCTGATGATTTTTCCAACAAGCAGTGACCTAGGGCATTTCTCACAGATAAGGCATGGGTTTGGAAGCATGTCGATAGCGGCACACACAGGAGGGCCATCTCCTATGAACAGCCATGTTTGATTCTCCCACACAGCGACTCATCTCACAAAACCTTGAAACTTGAAGAAACTAGTAATGCCATAAAGATTGCATTATAATATTCACATTTGAAGGAAGTTAATCTGTACTGAAAACTTGCGGAGTTTTTGAAAGAGTCAGATGGGAAGGAGATATATCTTCCCAAAATTCTAATGTCAGACAGGAAATATTTCTTAATATGTTTATCTGTCTTACATAACAGCTTTCTTTGAGCATATTCTCAACTGCTCCATACTGTAAACACACCACTCCTAACCAGGTTTCCAGACCCAGTGAAAATGACATCTGTTCTGTAAGACCAATTCGACTAACTCTGTCCCTGCTGGACTCCATCTCTCTATCATGTAGAGGCCCAAAGTACTTCTTTTGCAAGTGACTCGACCAGACACAGGCTGAGTTTGGGTAAAATATTTTACTTCTCTGAACCTTAATCAAAAAATAGAGTTTCAGCTTTTCTATTTTAAAAATGAGGCTAATAATAGCACCTCATGGATTTTTATGGGAATTAAATGAATTCATATTGATGACAGATGCTCAAGAATCAGCTGTTACTTGGAAAACAGCCTTTCACTGTGAGTAAGAGTTTAAGTAAATAAATAAAATACATCTCGTATTTTACTCACTGCCTGTCCTCTCTTCTAATCTCGAAGCTTTTCTCTAAGGACAAGGTTTTCGTATTGCCATATTTAGCTAAAAACACCTTCTTTGGGTAACAAGTCTGTGGAGTAAAGAAATGGCCTCTGGGTTTTGCTACTAGTTAATCACTAATAAACAAATCTACTAGTTAATCAATAATCTGAAAGATCTACACTCCGTTTTCATATTTTCTTAGACTATCAATCATGAGGTCTCAACTATCCGTAGGCACTTAATAAATAGGTGTCAGGTGAATACAGAAATAGTGGCCAAATAGTTCTTTACCTGAAAATAGGTAAATTACTTTATATTTTACCTAAAATAATGCTGAGATTCTTTATTATCAGATTTGCTACAAATCTATCAAAGAAATGTTGCTTCAAATTTGCATAAATGACTAACATCTTTGGAAAACATGTTTATCACATCTTTGCCCTATTGAATTAATTAACTAGTTAATCAACAATTGTCATTCATGCCCCCAACTATGCTTAGCACTGTGCTAGTGGCAGAACATATTTCAAAAGAAGTGTAAGTTGAATGTTGTGGCCCATGCCTTTAGTCTCAGTACTTGGGAGGCTCAGACAGGAGGATAGCAGGCTCAAGACAAGCCTCAGCAACTTAGTAAGACCCTGCTTCAAAAAAAAAAAAATTTAAATAGAGCTGGAGATATAGTTCAGAGGTAGAACAGCTCTGGGTTCAATGCTTAGTGCCACAATAAAGAAACAAACAAACAAACATAAGACATGTCCTTAAGAGATTCGCGAGGACACAGCTAACACCGAGGCCCCAGCTGTATGACCAACTCTGAGTGCAGAAGCTAGCCTGAGGTCAGAGGACCAGGAGGGAGAACTGGAGGATCAATCTCAGAAGCTCATGAATGGGAGGGATTCACTTAGATGACGTGTGACAACAGAAAGCAGGGCCACGCTCATCTTGCTACCCCACAGCTTGCAGTGCCTGGCACAGACACTGAAGTGACCGGAACCTCTCGAGGTCGATACCGGCATCTTGGATGCAGGCCTACCTCCCACAGATGGTGGTGAGAGGGACTTAGAGACAAGACCATCAGTGGGGTTCTTAGGAAAAGGCAGCCCCAGCCTGGTCCTCCAGCTCACACGCCCAGAGACCGCCAGGCCAGCTGGCCTTCTGCAGGCTGCCACCCCAGGCAGCCTCCCCTGATCCTGACCTACTCCTGGTCCTTTTGGTCTTATTCAAGCAGGTTAGTGTGAATTTTTGCTGCCCTGCTTAACTTAAATATTTGTTTCCAAACCAAATATAAACTAATTTTCTGTACATTTTGAAGTGGCTGTCTCAAGGCTTTAATTTTCTAAGATTAATTTTCCTCAGAGGGTTTTGTATAGTTCCCCACCTCCCAGGAATGATGAGGTCAGTTATAGTAAACAGGTCTCAAAGAAGGTGCCTTTCTTTTAGGCTCCCCTCCATCTAATCCCCTAAACATTTCATTACTATTTCATCTCTCCTGAGCCTAGCCAGAAACTTGGCCTCCTGTGACTTGCAAACATACCATGATATTAAAAATATCCTTCAGCCAAAATTAAGGCAGGGTCAGTGAAATGAGCCCCACGTGGAGCTTAAGCAGGCATAGTGATTTCTTTGACATAGAGGAGGAAATGAAAGGTGATGATTTGGGACGGCCAATTTTTCTTCCCCCCCCCCCCGCTAATCTGTTGCTGGATTCTATCAGACACAAACATTTCTTCTTGTCAGATTTCCTAAGACCTCTCCATTTTGCTGTCACCAAAACATGAGAGTTTAGCTAGAATAACAAGTGCTTATCTCATTCCAAAAAAAAAAAAAAAAGCCAGCATTCCACAGAGAGATATGGCACCTTCAGCTGGGATTAGAGGAAAGTAAAAGTGGAGCCTGGGCACTCACGGGGTTTACACAGTCCAAGACAGGCAAACACACTATTTTCAGACTGCAGCTAATTGAGATTTGTTTGGATTCCTTCCTTCCTCTGGAAGAAATCAGCACATCAGGACTGGGTTGTGAACAGGGAAGAGACAGTTGCTGAATATAATTCTGGGGAGAGCAGCCCTCTGCTTAGATCCTGAAGAACATAGAGGTCCAGTGTCTAATGAACCGTGGAACAAAAAGAACATTGTTCTGGAAAAGGAGGCAGCTTTGTCGGGGTCCACAGAAGCTGTGCAGTCTTCTTTCTTCGCAGGGAGACCTGTGTTTAGCTGTGGTTTTTAAACTCAACTTTCCAAATTAGTATTTGTTGCAAAATCAAGCCATACTTCAGATTTAAAAAATTCATCAGTAACGCTATATTTTGCTAAGGGAAACAAGAAGAGTATATAATATTTAAATAAGCACTCACCAGCATGGCAAGAGTGTCTATCGAGAACAAGAAAGCAAATCAGGAGATGCAGCAATCCGTTGACATTCATGAGATTTGTCCCGAGACTTTAATAAATCCCAATTTTATGAGGCTGCTATAATATACTACTGCCCCACCAGAAGGGGCCATGAATAACTCTCAAGAAATATTGTGTATGGCGCACTAAACAAAAACATAAAAAGCTGCATGGACACACAGTGAGCCTGGTTGAGTCGATGACCAGTGCAGAATTCAAAATGAAGTCTCAGAAAAAGTAATTTTTTTCTTGGCCCCAAATCAAGATTCTTTATAAATTCATCTTCAAAGAGACAAAATTCTTTTTTTGGGGGGGGGTTGGTACTGTGGATTGAACCCAGGGGCATTTTGTCTCCCAGCTACAGCCTTGGCCCTATTTTATTTCTGAAACAGGGTTTTGTAGGTTACTAAGAGTCTCAGTAAGTTGCTAAGGCTTCTTTTGAATCTGAATTCTCTCTCAGCCTCCCTTAGTACTGGAATTCGGGCCTGAACCACCATGCCTGGGAAAGAGACAAAATTCTGGCATTTAACTCATGAAGGCAAAGTCCTCTTCTCTTCCTGAGCAGGTAATCTAGTGCACTGTAGTGTCATTTTGGCAACTTTTGAGGAAAAGTTATTTCCTTTCAAGACTCGACATCCTTTGTACCCTTCGCTATAGTTCCAGATGGTAGGAGTAGGTGGTGGAAATGTTAGGTTGTGCAGAATGGCCGCACCTAACGAGGAGTAGAGTACCAGGAAATGGATGACTCACAGTCTTCTCGTTTTCTTAAAGTTCTTTGTACATCTGCATCAAGGTTTTCCACAAAATTCATTCTTGACTTTAATTGTAACTTGAATTTAAGAGTCCTTTATCAAGTTTCTATTATTGCAGGATACTTTAACCACATGACTCAGAGGGACAAAAGAAGCCTACGATGTCTTTTGCAAGGCAGAAAACACCCCCGCACAATGAGAATAACGCACAGCAAAAACATACAGGACTTAGAACTTAGATGTGGCTATAGACACATGTTATAAGGTGACTGGGAAAGTCTGAGTTTCTTTTCTGAAGAATGGGAAAAGAGAAATAGTGGTCAGAGTATTGAGCATAAATCTAACAAAATCAGAAAGATAGGTGAGAGTTCATGGAACTTTTAAGGGAGACTTAAGACAGGAGGATCACAGGCTTGAGGACAGTCTCAGCCCACAGCAAGATACTCAGCAATCTAGTGAGACTGTTTCAAAATAAAACAGGATTGGAATTGTATCTTGGAGGTAGAATGCCTCTGCATTCAATACTTAGTAACACACACACACACACACACACACACACACACACAAGAAAAATATATTAAGCAGACTATCTTATTCAAGTAAAGAACATATTTCAAGGCAAGAGTAAGAATCACATCTAAATTAATAGTCTTATTCCTTAATTTATTATTCTTTAAGCAACAGAGCTTGCATTCACCCTATTTACAAAGCAGGAAAATATTTTCCAAATGACAATTTTGATACAATTGGATTAACAAAAAAAGTCTCTGTGTACAGATCATAGTGACCATGCACTGGCCTTTTGAAGCCTGCCTACTATGTGCCAAGGACTGGTTTAGCACAGATTTCCCCTCTGATTCCTTACCTTTTACAGCTTTACTCCCAGTCACACAAACTACATTTCTTTTACTCTCAGCCCCATATGAAAACCTCCATCCCAATATTTTAATCCTAGATCCACGATATCCTTTTGTCTCCCCAATATTTCTGCTTTAAATCACAGTATTCCACATGTAGATTCCTACATTGTACCCCGGTCTCTAGGTTTGCTATATTCAAATGACACCCACCTTCACCCACCCTCCAGAGAAGGAGGGAGTTGTGTTGGCAAGAATGATGATAGCTAATATCTACACATATGTAATGAGTCTACTACACTAAATGTTTCCTATATAGAGCTGTTTCATCTAATGCTTTCAGCAGCACGGTTAGAAAAGGAGACCACCAGAACGTAGGGAGACTAAACAGCCCCTACCAGGTCCATGCAATTAGTAAATGGCAAAACTAGAATTTTAAGTCAGATACAGCTCAGCATGAACATATATCTTTTAAAATCTTGAGTGCAAGGTGTAATGTGTAATTAATTGCTTCTTCTTTGCCTATGAAATAAGGCACAACCTTTGAAGCACTGGCCTTAAGACTCTGGGATCCAATCATATAGGTTCAGATTTCAACCCCATCAGTTACCAGAAGTGTAAACTTAGACATGATCATTAGCACTTGTAAAATAGAAAATACTAGATTTCCTGACTGTTGTTCTTTTAAAAGGAGAAGTTTAAAGGAGATAATGTGTGAAATGTTTATCTAGAGCCTGGCACAAAGAAGTGCTTAATGAGAACTGTTGAGGAAGCCAGGCATCATGGAACGTGCTTGTAATCCCAGTAATTGGGAGGTTGAAACAGAGGATTGCAGGTTTGTGGCCAGCCTCAGCAACTTAGGCACTCTGTAACTCAGGGAGACCCTGTCTCAAAATAAAAATAATAAAATAGAACTGAGGATGTAGCACAGAGGTGGAATCCCCTTGAGTTTAGTATCTAGTACCACACTACACATGCACTCACAATCTCTTGCCAGAATGAATGGTTAGGTAGATAAAAGAATGAAAGAATGGCTTTTCTTTTCTCTTCTCTTCTTTTCTTTTTTCTTTTGTGGTATTGAGAATTGAACCCAGAGACATTATACTTCCAAGCTATACCCCTAGCCCTATTTTTTTATTCTTTATTTTAAAACAGGGTCTCACTAAGTTGCAGAGGGCCTCGCTAAGTAGCTGAGGCTGGCCAAGAACCTGTGATCCTCCCATCTCAGCCTCCTGAATACTGGAATTAAAAGCATGTACCACTATACCTGGCTAGAATGGATATTCTTAGCATGCACCTCTTTAAAAAATATATCACTCCCAGGTAAGGGTAGTTTACTTACCTAATGTATTCCTAATTGTTAAGATAAAAACTGAATTTTTTTCCAGGAAAGGCCATAAAAGTGCGTTTTATGAAAGAGATAATGAGATGTACATTCGTTATCATAATCATTCTCATTATGATCAACTATAACAACCATCAAAATTGATGAAACATATTATGTACAAAGATGGCAAAGCTTTAAAAGATCCAGATGACAAAGGCGCTGTCTCTAAGCCCATGTCCTAATGCAAGTGTATGTTTAGCTTACCCAGCATATGACGAGGCTATACAACTGCCCCGGAAGAAAATGCCCATGGCTCACCTATATCCTTTCTGCTTTCCTTCTGCCTCCTCCCCTATTCCTTGCTCAAACTACAACATGAATTCTTACAAGTTAATAATTTTCTTATAAAAGGCATTGTCAAAATTTCCTCTCAGTCTTAAAGGTGAACAGAAAGTCATAATATGATAATCTAGTAATTCATATATTTTTGAGTTGATGACAGATGGTGATTTAAGCAGTCAGAGAAAGGATATTTTTATTTCACTCCAGATAGTGAAGCTTCTCTAAGATTCCACTGCTGAGATGGAAACCCAGCGCTTCAGCACTCAGAAGCACCATACAGCATATTCCCTACCTTCAGAGACCAAAATGATTCCCTGTCAGTCCCTCAAGGACATGTACTTTCCCAAATGTACAAATGTACACCTTCCCCTACACATGCACTTCTCTCTACTAAAAATCTAAGGTCGGACATAAAGGATTCACTGAATCCCCAAAAAATGCCATTTCCAGGAAGTAAACTATTGCTTATCTTGCTTTTGACTCAATGGCTTGTATATTTTTTTTAACCAGTCTGTAGATTCCAATGTCAGGGATACTTGATATATCAGAGCAATGTCTTCCTAAAAGGACAAGATTAAACCCTTCACGGTCCAAACTGAAAATGAAAAAACGATTTAAAGTTGGAGGCAAAAGGGGAAGAGACCAATTTACAATTCCATCAACAGTGTATAAAAGTTCCTTCCTAAAGAATTAAAGTCAGAATACTAATAGTGATACATGCATACCATATTTATAGCAGCATAATTCAAAATATCCAAATTATGATACAATCAGGTGTCAATCAACAGATGAAGAGATAAAGAAAACGTGGTTTATATACACAATGGAATTCTACTTAGCCACAAAGAAGAACAAAGTGTGTCATCCGCAGGAAAACTGCTGGAGCAGGAGGACATTAAGTAAGATTGATCTGCCCTGTGCTTTGTCTCAAGTGTGGAAGATAAGTGGGAAATGGGAAATATAAGGGACTTTAAATAATACAGAGAGAGACCTGTAGAGTAGTTGTGGGGCAGTTAGGGAGGAGAAGAGAGAGGATGAAGAAAGAAATAGTTCAATGCTATGGTGATGTGTGAAGGTATTACAACCAATGTCACTAACTCATGTGAGGAGGAAGAAGGGGTCAGCGGGCAGGATGTGGAGAGAAACACACCAAGGGCTGTGTGCAAGTGTGTCATCAGCACAGTGAACTTCACTATGATGCATAATTTCAATGCACAAATAAAGTAATTTTTAAAAAGGGGGAAAAGACTAAGGAAACATAAAAACAATATTCCTAACTTATAACTTATGGGATGCTGCAAAAGCAGTACTAAGAGAGGTTTACAGTGATCATGCCTACATTAAAAAAGAATTATCACAAGTAATCTAACTTCACACTTCAGGTAACTGGAACAAACTAGGCCTAAGGTAGTAGAAGGAAAGAAACAATAAAGATGAGAGCAGAAATCAAACAGATTAGAACACAATAGAAATAAAAACAAAACTAAAAATGAGTGTGTGTGAGTGTGTGTGTGTGTGTGTGTGTGTGTGTGTGTGTGTGTGTGTGTAGGGATTGAACCCAGGGGCACTCTGCCTTTGAGTTACACCCCCAGTCATTTTTATCTTTATTTTGAAACAGGATCTCTCTAAATTACCACAAAATGACCTTGAACCTGTAGTCCTCCTATCTCAGCTTCTCAAGTACTAGGATTTCAGGCATGCACCACTGCAACAAGCTAGAGTTAAAATATTTTAAAGATAAGAAAAATTAACAAATCTTTACTTCAACTCACTAAGAAAAAAAAAAGGATAAGATTCCATCAAAGTAAAAAACGAAAGAGGGGACATTACAATAGATGTTTCAAAAATGAGCCTCTGAAGGGGTATTATGAATATTCATATACTAACAAATTTAATAACTTAGATGAAGTAAATAAATTCCTAGAAATATGAAACTTGCAAAAACTTAAGCAACTGAAAGCCCAAATGGACTAATAACAAGTAAGGAGTTTGGATCAGTCAATAATCAAAATACATCCCCAAGAAGAAAAGCCAAGACCATATACCTTCAGAAGTGAATCCTAACTAACGTTCAAAGAAGAAGTGATACCAATCCTTCTTGAATTCTTAAAAAAAGAAAAGGAGAAACATTTCTAAACTAATTTTATGAGGCCAGCATCACCCTGACCAAAGCAATAAAAAAAAACAAGAAAAGAAAATTGTGGGTCAATATTCTTGATGAATATAGATGCAAAAATCCTCAGTAGAATACTAGCAAAACAAATTCAAGAGCAAATTAAAAGGATTGTACACCATAAGCAAGTGGGATTTAACCTTAGGATGGAAAGATGACATAGCATAAGCAAACTAATAAAAGTAACTCACCAGAATTAACAGAATAAAGGCTCAAAGCCATATTATCATCTCAAGAGATGTAGAAAAAAAGCATTTAACAAAATGTAACACTCTTTAATGATAGAAAGCTTAAACAAAATAGGCATAGAAGTAATGTATCTTAACATAACATAGGCCATATATGAAAAGCTTACAATTAACATCATCATCTGGGAAAAAGTGAAAGTGTTTCCTCTAAGACCTGATACAAGAAAAGGTATTTCACTCTCATCATTTCTAGTTAACACAGTACCACCAAAAGTCCTAGCCAGAACAGTTAGGTAAGAGAAAAAAGCCATCAAAGAGGGAGAATTAATTACCTGAGTTTGAAGATGACACGATTCATATATGTATAAAATGACAAAGACTCAATTTTAAAAACTGTTAGAATTAATAAATGAATTCAGTTAGTTTTGGGGATACAAAATCAACATGCAAGAAATCAGTCACATTTCTATACATAATGAGCTTCTGAAAAGGAAATTAAGAAAACAATCTTACACACAAGAGCAACAAAAAGAATAAGATACTTAGAAAAAAACCTTGCCAAGAGACAAAAGACTTGTACACTGAAAATTATAAAACATTGATTAAAGAAATTAAAGCAGATAAATGGCGAGGCCTATGTGTTCATGGATTGGAAGAATTGATATTATTAAAAATGTTCATACCACCCAAAGTGATCTACAGGTTCAATGTAATCCCTATCAAAATGATAATGGCTATCCTAAATTTTGCACAGAACCACAAAAGGCCCCAAATAATCAAAGCAATTTTGATCACAAGGAACGAAGCTGGTGGTATCACACACCCTGATTTTGAAAAAAAAATCTTTACAAAGCTACAGTAATCAAAACAGTATAACTTTAACATAAAAACAGACATACAGACCAATGGAAGAGAGCAGGCAGCTTAGAAATGACTCATCATATCTACGATCAATTGATCTTCAAAGGGGCTTTTGTTGAAAGAAGTTTCTTCAGGAGTTTACAGTTGGGAAACTGAACATACATACAGAGAAGTAAAACAGGACTCTCATCTCATACCAAATACAAAAGTTTATTGAAAAAAATTCAATTCAAGAACATGAGTAGGTATTTCTCAAAACTAGACATACAAATGGCCAACAGGTATCTGAAAAAATGCTCACTATTGCTGGCCATGACAGAAATGTGAATTG
This sequence comes from Muscardinus avellanarius, assembly GCF_963383645.1. Lineage (NCBI taxonomy): Eukaryota > Metazoa > Chordata > Mammalia > Rodentia > Gliridae > Muscardinus > Muscardinus avellanarius. Next base: position 88,362,822 of record NC_137789.1, on the reverse strand, counting down.
AAGCCCAATGAGATATTACCTCATACCTATCTAGATGGTAAAAAAAAAAAAAAGGTAAAAAATAAGTTTTGGAGAGGATGCACAGAAAATAGAACTCTTATACACTTTGGTCTGGGAATATGAATTGGTCCATCCATTATGGAAAACAATATAGAAGTTCCTCAGAAAATTAAAAGTAGAATTGTTTTATTACTCAGTAATCCCACTTCTGGGTATATTTCACAGGCAATTAAATTAGTATGAGGAAGAGATCTGCATTCCCATATTCACTGAAGAAAAACCTATGATATGGACTCAACCTAAGTGTTGCTACATGAATGAATAAGGAAGATGTGGTAATACGCATAAGGGAGTATTACTTAGCCTTAGAAAGAGAAGGAAATTCAACCATTTAACAAAGATGAACCTGGAGAACATCATATCAAGTGAAATAGGCTAAACACAGAAAAGCAAATACTGGGAAATCTCACTTATATGTGAAAGATCTTAAGCAGTCAAACTCATAGACACAAAGAGCAGCACAGTGCTTGCCAAGAGTTGGTAGGAGAGGCAATAAGAATACACTGTCCAAGGAAAGTTTCAGCTATGCAAGATGAATACGTTCTGGATACTGCAAAGCATAGGGAGTATAGTTAACTGTGTTCCTGAAATGTGCTTAAGAGAGCAGATCTTAAAAGTTCTCACAGAAGGGGAGAGAAAGAGAAGAGACTCACACACCACATGAGCCATGGACAGGCTTACTGGCTTGAATTTGATGGTTAGTTTACAACACATAACCCTCAAAACTTCAAGTTTTACACCTTGAATATATGCAACTTTAATTTTCCATTATGCCTCATTAAAGCTTGGCAGGAGATGGGGAATAAAAGCAAATATATAACAAGCAAAGGCATTGTGAAGTTAGTTTTTCTTGAGCACAATTAATTCCCAAACGTTCAATAAAGAGATGAACGGGGATAGGAAGGCATCTGCAGTCACTGAGTGGGTAAAATGACACTGGGTATAAGGTATGATAAAGTCTCGGAGGGCTTCTAACAGTACAAAATCAAAGTATATAGGATAGTAAATGTGTTAAAAGATATATGTCTTTGTATATAAATGTTGAAATATACATGGTGTATTAACACCCACATGCATGACTAAAAAATAAAAAGTATTTTGCAATAGCAAAAAATATATAATTTCTACATATATTTGTATATCTATCTATAATTAAGATATTAAGATCAGTTGGAAGGACCTGATATGTTTTAAAAATAGCATTTTTAGCTACTAACTAATTCTGAGAAACAAAATCCTATCATACTTAAAATAATTAGGTCTCACTGTAAAAAAAAAACAGGAAAATATTGCATATTGAACATGATTCTACGGTATTTGCATTTTAATAACCCCAAATAGCACTGAGGTGAACAGCTCTGTTAAACAAATTACCATGTAAAAAATAAGTCCTTTGTCTGTTTAAATAACAAGCCTAGCTAATTCATTTGTTCTAAAAAAAAACTAGAATTGGTCCAACCTATTCTGTGAGCTACAGTGAAACAAGGAGAAAAAGCTATGAGGTTTGAGCAAGTGAATATTTGAGTGAGACTATGGATAGTCTTCTCTTAGCCCATGGAAGATGTTGTTGAAGTCAGAGTAAAGCCCGCTAGAAATGAGAACTGTTCCCCTACACTTGGTAAATAAGCAACAGTAGGATCAAAGTACCTGAGAAGGTCTAGAAGCAAAGCTAGCTGAGGTTTTACACTGTGCTAATTTCTCACCATTTCACAATATAAAAGATAATTAAAAACAGCACTCAGTAACTACCAGGTTGTAGCTCTTTTTCAGGCTTCTTACAAAGTAAAGGAGATTGATTTTAACACCATTAATCAAGGATTTCTCACCAAGTAAAGGTCGTCACAAATTATCAAGATGTTTTGGAGGGCATGAGGCATGGATACAGTAAAGCACAGGGAGCAGAGGTAACTGTGTTCCTGAAACGTGAGTAAAAGAGCAGATCTCAAGAGTTCTTACAGAAAGGGAGAGAAAGAAGAGAGGAACAGAGAAGTACTCAAAGATGGTTACATAGGCGACTTGTTTTTTGTTTTTTTGTTGTTTTTTTTTGTTGTTTTTTTTTGTTTTGTTTTGTTTTGTTTTTGTGGTACTGGGGTTCCTGGAAGACTTTCTACCTCCGGGCTACACTCCCAGACTTATTTTATACTTTTTATTTGGAAACAGTGTCTCTTAAGCCCATGAGGCTGGCTCTGAACCAGCGCGATTCTCCTGTCTCTGCCTCCCCAGCGCAGGGATTACAAGCGTGCGCCACCACGCCCGGCACATAGGTGATTTACAAGTCAATCAAATAATGTCCCAAGAATCTCAACTTTATTATAAGGGGCAGGGCAAAAGTTAAAGTTTAAATTCAGTTACACATTAGAATCTAAAGATATCTGAATATTTTTAACATATTAATGATACTACTGACCAAGAATCTACCTGTTTTAGCTATTTTACATCCATCCACTTTCTTTTAAAAATAAGTGTGTGTGTGTGTGTGTGTGTGTGTGTGACTAGAGATTAAACAATTAAACTCAAGGGTGCTCTACTACTGAGCTACACCCTCAGCTCTTTTATTTTTTTTTAAAGAGGATCTTGCTAAGTTGCTGAGGCTGGCCTCTTGTCTCAGCCTCCCTAGTACTGGAAGTGTAGGCATGAGTTACCATGCCCGGTGAGGAACACTCTTTCCTTTATAGGAGTTGTTCATTCCACCCACATTTTGTGGCTTTGATGGCTCAATTTCAGGGGCTTCAGCCAATCAAAATGGCCCTTCTCACTAGCTAGAGTGAATGGTTCTGATCTGGGCACATGGGTAAATTAGAGCAATAAAACTCAGGCAAGAATTTTGGTTTGTCTTCGGAAAAAGAAACTTTTTTCCCCTGCTGGCTTAAATAATAGAGTTAACTAATGCCCACAATGATTGTTATCCTCATACCACAGGAAGATAAATGAGGAAATCGAGTGACGGATGCCCAGAGACAGGGAAACCACTTACTCTTAATTATCTCTGAACCTATAGACTAATTCAAGTCTGAAGCCAGGTTATCCTTGAACTTTGCAGGTAGAAAAATAATAAATTCATGTTAGCTTAAGTTAATGTGGGCTAGATTTCCTCTCACCTATCTCCAACAGTGTCATGATTGATCAAGAAACACTCTTGATAAAGAGTTGGGAGGATTAACTTCCAATAACAAACAGTGCTTCAGTTTGGGAAGAGAAGAGTCATTTTGATAACTATTAATGTTCTCTCTTCTGTGGAGTTCTATGTGAAGAGCCTTGCTCTGTGAAGTTCTATGAAGAAATGAGTCTATACAAAAAGCTAAAACGGGCTCACTTCACACAGATGTACTTCTATTATATGTATTTCTTTTAAGGACTATGAACTATTTAAAGCAACATAGCCAAGCTTAATATCTTTTATAGCACACATTAAAGTACACAAACATAAGAGTGTACAGTAGAGATGGGAAATGTGGAAGCATATTTTTAAGGTTTACATTGCTCATTATTATAGCATATAATTTAGTTATTATAGAATATTTGAAGGCAAACCAAGAAGTAGAGATGCATGCACAGTAATTTCTAGAGGAACTACAAAAATAACAGGTAAATATAAAATTATATACAGTCCAAAATATATATCAATAGAGAAATGAGTAACTGTTATATTCATAAAATGAAATTGTACTCATCAACAAAAATAAAAGAAATGCACATATAATTATATGTACATATATATGTATATGTATATATCTACAAATATATATATATATATGGCATTTCCCTGAGTGAAAGAAATCAAACACAAAAGAATTTCAATACTCATAGTATACAATTTGATCCATATGAAATTGTAGAATTTTAATATATGGCTATAAGAATTAAAAAGTGGTTTGCCAGGCAGGTTTGATTGACTCTAAAAGGGTGTACAAGAACTTTCTAGAGGAAGGAAAGTGTTCTATATCTTATGGCAGTTGCATGAATATAGAAAATGATGAAAACTTATTCATTTGATCATGCAGCATTTCAAATATTTCACTGTGTATAAATTTTACCTCTATAAATACTGAAATAAAATTAAGTCTCTATAAGACTTCAGAGGCTCAAGGCAGTATTACTTGGGGAATAATGCATGTGAATGGAATTAACTGGCTTTGGCACAATTGAAGGTTCCAGAAGATGCAACATAGGTCTGACACTCAAAGGCCTCTCCTGGGAAGGCCCGCTGGACGCCAGCAGGGAGAGGAGCAGTGGCCCCTATCAGCTACAGTCTCAGCAACACAAGGAGCCACAGCAGAGGCTGGGCAGTGGGAGGTGTCCTTCTGGTAGCACACCCAGGAACCAGCCCCGCAGAGTACTGTCAGTACTGCCAGCCACACTGACTGCTGGGCACGCAGCGGTGGCTTCAGTACTAGAAGCAGCTTTGGGACAATTAGTGCCATGCCAACAGCAGAGATGGGGTGGCCCCATCATGAGCTTTCACAGTGAGAATTCACCTCATTAGCCAGTGGTGACTAAGAGAACACAGGGACTTCTTTAGGAGCACAGTTAGGACACACTCTTTAACTTCTAAGGGAACAGAAAATCCACAAGTAGGTGGTGGAGAGGAGAGCTAGAGAAATACCATTGTAGATCATTCACATGACTCTACTTTTACTAGTGAGGTGGCCAAAGGAGTCACATGTTTTTCATTCCTAAGTCATCATGCTAATTTTACTCAGACATCTTTCTTTCCTTCACTCAAAAACAGGTGAAGCTCTAATTCTGAAGTATGCTAATACTTAAATGAATCACCATTCATTTCAAAGCTAAAAGGACCTCTACATGTTTTAAGAAGTCAGACTATTATAACAGTGTAAACTTGTTTTTCTCTCATTAGTACAGTAGTTCTCAAGCTTCACAATGACCAGAATCACCTGGAGGGCTTGTTAGAATATACATTTCCCCTCTCCCCCAACACCACAGTTTCTGGTTCGTAGGTTTCAAATATCTGCCTGAGAATTTTCCATTCATTTCTATCAAGCTCTGAGAAGATGTTCATGTTTCTGATTCAGAGACCACATTTTGAGTTACAGATTGGGTACTGGTGATGTGGAAACAAACATTTAAAGTGGTGGAAATAAGGATATGGAATTAATTAATTTATTAATTTATTGGGGGGTTTGCCATGTTCCAGGTTCAGTGTAACATCCTTATTTCTCTTACTTCTGAATGACTATCCTGCATAAATACTATGTTTTTCTCCAGTTTACAGATGGAAAACTACAGCTAAAAAACCTAAAATGACTTGCACAGTGATACAACTAGTAAATAACCATGATTGGAATATTCTACCTGGTTCCAAAGTCAATGTTCTTTCTACTATATCACAAATAAAAGAAAATTGCCCAGTAGTGTCTCACAACAGGAATTAGTACCAAGTAAACCTAGGAAAGATGATTTCTCAAAATATATTTTGCCCTGTAAAAATCATCAGATTCTTTAGAAGAAAAAGAACAGTAGCTAGATAGAATAGACCTCAAAAGACAGGAAAAGTTAAAAGATGCCTTGTTTACTATTAAAGCTACACTGTCTGGTACTTACCCCCAGGAGAGTTTTAGAAACCTGAATTTCTCACATCCTCTATATAAATCTGCCTCCCCTCAGCCAGCAGGGATGCCAAGGCTCTCACAATAGCAACAGCTGGATGGTGCTGAGATTGACGATGAACATTATTCATCAGCCTTCAGTCTGAGAAAAAATACTTAGGTCTCTGCCTCGTGTGGCTCTCAGGGACAATAGTGACCAGCTGCACCCATCACTGGTTTTCTTTTATAATCATGTGACTTCTAACATGGAGCAGCAGCAATAGAATCACACCATCTGGGTGTGACATGAACACACTCCAATGCCTTCATTTCCCCGATGTTAATAGCCACGCTCCAACTATATATGTATATCAAATCACTTAGCAACAGCCAGTGATGAGATGGACGGCCCTAGATTCCAGTTTTGAGAGATGTCTAATTTAAAGATTGAACTTGAAAAAGAACAGCATCCTAAAAGATAACATGAACAACATACAAATGCAAAGGTGATGGAGAGGATCACAACTTCACCCCAAAGCAGATGCAGAGCAATATGGAGAGGATCAGAGTTAAGAGCCCTTAATGTCATCTAGTCCGGTGCTTCCCAAATGTGGGAACACTTGGCTGTCTGCCTCAGTATTTTCTTGGGGACCCTGGTTAAAATTTCTCTCTCTCTCTCTCTCTCTCTCTCTCTCTCTCTCTCTCTCTCTCTCTCTCTCTCCCTCCCCCCCCCCTCTCTCTCTCTCTCACACACACACACACACACACACACACACACACACACCTTTATGAAACTGGGGATTAAGATTAGAAAAATTTTAGGTATAGCCCAAGAAGGCTGTTTCCTAACTATTCCAGGGGACTTTGATTTCCATGGGGTAAAAATGATAGGTTTGAGAATGGATTCACCACATGATTCAGCTGTATCACTCCTGGGTATTTTCCAAAGCAACTGCAATCAGAATCTTAAAATAATATATGCATATCCATGCTCATAGCAGCACAATTCACAATAACCAAATCACGTGACCAACCAAAATGTCTATCAACAGATGGATGGATTATAAAAGTATGGGATATACACAAACTCAGCAATAAAGAACAAAATTATGTCATTTGCAGGAACATGAATGGGCCTGGGGAACCTTATCTTAAGTGAGATTAGCCAGTCACAGAAAGTGAAAGGCCTTATGCCTCCTTCACATGTGGAAGGTAGGGAGTAATCGGGATCTAAGCGGGACTTTGGATAACGGAAAAGAAACCTCAGTGGAGCCAGGAAGGTGGTTTTGGAAAGCGAGAGGGAAAAGGGATAATCAATGAAAGAAACACTTCCACTGACCTTATTTATGTACACATGTGAGAATACTAGTGCCGGTCTCAGTATCATATATGGGGAAGGGGGAGTGGGGAGGGAGCTGGGGAAAGCCCACCAAGTGCTGTGTGACTGTGTCCCCACCACTGTGAGCAACGTTATGATGTGAGACTGGAATGCACCATTAAGAGTATGTGTTGTTGGTTTTTTTTTTGCGGGTCTGGGGGTGGAACCCAGGGGCATTCTACCTTCGAGCTACACCCCCTGCCCTATTTTTTTTTATTCTTTATTTTGAAATCAGGTCTCACTGAGTTGCAGAGGGCCTCACTAAGTAGCTGAGGCTGTTCGCGAACCGCGATCCTCCAGTCTCAGCCTCCCGAATGCTGGGATTACAAGCGTGCGCCACCATGTCCGGCTCAATAAGAGTATTTTTAAAAGATAGTCTAGTGCAAACACCTAATTTGGATGGAGATACTCCATAAGGTGTTAAAGAGTAAAAGTGGGCATGGTGGTGCATGCCTGTAATCACAGTACTTGGGAGGCTAACAAGAGGATTGCAGGTTGGAGGACAGCCTCAGGAACTTAGCAAGACTCAGCAACCTAGAAAAACAGTGTTTCAAAACAAAAACTAAGAAGGGCTGTGGGTGCAGCTCAGAGGTAGAATGCCTCTGGGTTCCATCCCCAGTACCACAGAAAAAGAGAGGGCATTTAAGGTGTAAGAGCAGTAACGGGAAAAGAAGTGGTAGGTTGTTTTCCACACAGACCTCCGAAGAGTTACGTGCTTAAAGGCTCCATTGGCTAGACTTGAGCTCCACTGGCAGGTGTCCGTAGTGCCCGGGTGGGTGGCAGCAAGTGACAGACCGCACTAGGAAGGACAGTAACAGCAGACACGACAGCACTGCCATCATGAAGTGAGGACCCGGTGTTCATGTAACCCACAGGGCTGCCCAGCGAGAGAGGCGATCCTAGCAAAAAGCCAAGGACATTCAGTGCTGCTCAGGGGCAACAGCAGGTGTGACTGGCTGCCCAGCTTTGCTCAGAGAACCGCTTAAAGACACTCCATGTGTACCTGCAAACTGATGGAGTTCTTTTCTCTCCTCTCTCCTCTCTCCTCTCTCCTCTCTCCTCTCTCTTCTCTCCTCTCTCCTCTCCTCTCTCCTCTCTCCTCTCTCCTCTCTCCTCTCTCCTCTCTCCTCTCTCTTCTCTCTTCTCCTCTCTCTCTCTCCCTCCCCCCCCTCTCATATTGATAGTGGTCTAGTGGAAATTTCTCTTCTTGTTCACTTACACTCCTGATATTTCTGATAACCATTTTTATAGCCTTCCCATTCCAGATGAGAGATCTGTTTTATGCACAGAGACCTTATTATCAATGCATAATTTCACATATCAACTATAGTCATGCATACAACACACAAGATAACCATACACTACAAATCAGTACTTATGTTAAAAATCGACCTTTAATTAAAACTAGAAGCATTTAGACCACACAAACACATGGGATTGACAGCATAACTATACAAATATTTTAGCTTGTTATTTCATTATTTCATGTTTTCAGCTTATGGAACTCATTATTATTCTAGGTCGTGAGAATATGTTGTGATGCATAAGCAGTTACATATTTTGTAGTCAAATATCCTCACAAAGATAAGACAATAATAGAATTTCATTTCTTACACAGAATCTCCTTGAACTATCATAATGATCAACAACCTTGCAGGATGAGAAATCTGATGACTGTGGGCCCATGGAGCTATTGAAGACTTAGCACTTTTAAAATTGCATTCTCCACATCCACTTTCAAGTAGCAGAATTAAGGGGAAATATCAATAATGAATTCCAATGCATAAAGTCAGGCAATGGTAATATCTTAACCTTTTAGTGCAGCTCCTCATATTTGTAAACACATTATTCAGTAATGCATACATTCCCTCTTTCGCTGTATAATAATGAAAATTTAAAATACACACACACACACAAATCGCACTTTAGCTTCTCCATATCACTCCTGGAGAGCACGCCCATCTAATTATATGCATGTCTAGGAGAGAAAAAAAAATATCCTCTAGTCTAGCAGCATAATTGGAACTATATTATCATTGAGATTAAAAAGAACAGATGAAGAATAACAAATCAACACATGCTATTTTAATTATCTATGGGTACAAAATACACAGAATCCAGAACTCTATCTCATGGTACACTGCATTTCTCTTATGAGTTAGAATTATTGAACTTTTAAGCTCAATATTATGCGTTCATGCTGTGGGAGTAAAGAATGGATCATAAAGAATGACAATATAACTTTTTAGAGCCCTTCACAACAATTACAAAATTAAAGATGTCTTTTTGTAATAGCTGAAAAGCAGCACCCTTTAGATACAGATTGTTCTCAACCCAGCCCAGGCCTTTAACCTGCCCCTGTCTTCTTAAGCCAATCTGGCTCCACATACCTTTCCAGAAAGGCTTTTCCTCTCTAAAGCAGCGCTATCCAAGACATTCCCCTTAGAGATTTTGATTTAAGTTGTCCTGTTTATGGCTGGCTTGCTCTTTAGCCTCAGTCTCTCTCTCCCTCACACTTAAGCTCCACGTCAGCAGGACCCTCGTGTGAACTGTCCACAGCTCAGTTCCCAGCACAAGGTCCCAGCACGAGTTCAAGCAGTGCACGAATTGCCCACTAGGGATTGTGCAGACAAGTTACTTAGAGCCAGGAATCCTACGACATAGAGACATCTTTGCAAATCATATTAGGGAATTCACATATTCTCTGAATCCAAATCAAGAACCTCAGCTTGAAGGACATGAAATTAATGTCTACGCACACTGGCCCTTAGTGGGGACTTGTGATATCTAAGTGAATGAATGAACAAATGGATAAATTAATGAATGAATGTTGTGACCCGGACCTTATAAAGATTGTATAAGACCACGTGAACATGCACGCTGAGCTCTCCAGCATGAATATAATTTCAAAACAATGATTCCTTTTGGCTAACATATTGGAAACATCTCCTTTAGTCTCTCCAATGATTATCACTTGTTTGTCTCAACTTGGGATTTTTCTGTAGGATTCTAGAACATATAATCACCTCCCCCAATCTATAGTTTCACTCTTATGGTTTAATTACCAACAGTCAACTGCTATCAGCGTAGCATGGTAAGATATTTAAGAGAGAAAAACCACATTTACATCATTTTTATTATAGTATATTGTTTGTTATAACTGCTCTATTTTGTCATCACTGTTGTTGATATCCTACTTGTTTCATATATAAATTAAACTTGACAATTGAATTAAATTAAGAGAGAGAGAGAAAGAGATTGAAAAATCAGTATATATTTATGTGCAGGATCGGGCATCCACAGGGTCTTGGATAATGTGTTTTGAGGATGGGATACTGTACTTATTCCCATGACTATAGGTAGGCTATAAGAGATCAGGTAGCTTTCCCTGAGTCAAGTGTTAAAGGGGACAAAGTATCACCTCTTCACTCATATGGGTCTGACAGTGTCTTTGGGGTCAAGAACACTAACACTTGTGGCAAAATAAACAAAGGAAGAGGGTGAAGGAACACAAGAGTGGTGGTCATCTGGGGAATCTACATCTTCTTATTTTTTGGAAACACTAGTTCTCTGCTTCAGTATCAACTTCTGAGGCCCACCCACTGCCAGTACCACCCCCAGCACAGCCACACCATATCACTTTCTTTAATTGTTAGAGCTATTGTGACTTCCTGAAATTATACTATCTACATTTTTTTCTTAACTGGCTTTTCTTTCCCCAAATTATAAGATCCACAAGGGCAGCTTCATTTCATGCACCACAGTACCTTATAGAAGGAGTGCAATAAAAGCTTGTCACCCAAAAATGTGGATATACAAGCTGGGCATGGTGGTACATGCCTGCAATCCCAGCATTTGGGAGGCTGAGAGAGGAGGATTGCAGGTTCAAAGCCAGCCTCAGCAACTTAGTGAGGTTCTCAGCAAACTAGCAAGACCCTGTTTCCAAATAAAAAGTAAAATAAAGCTGGGGTATAGTTCAGCGATAGCATGACCCTCGTTCAATCCCCAGCTCCACAAAACAAAAGCAAAAATATAGACACTCATGGGATTTGTCCCAGAGCCACTTGTCTTCAACTCTACCCCTTCCTTTACCTGTGGCACCTCATACATTCCATATCCTGTGGTAGAAGATCCCATGTCACTTATCTTGATTAAAAGCCATGTGGCCTTGACCTTCTGTCTGAAAATTACTGACCTGAGCCACATTCTCAGCTAGCAGAAACAAACAAACCTTAGAAATAAGCCGAAGAATGGAAATGCAGCTAAGAGGGAAAAGCATAAGGAGAAGAAATTAGAGAAAACGCAGCATAGAATTAGAATATATGAAATTTTTGAGAGAGAGAGAGAGACAGACAGACAGACAGAGTGCCAGATGACTGTGATCCCAGTACTTGGGAGGCTGAGACAGGAAGACCACAGGTTCCAGGACAGCCTCAGCAATACAGCCACACTTTCATCAATCTAGTGAGACTCTCTTCAAAACAAAAAGGTCTGGGGGTGTAGCTCTAAGAGGAAATGATCCTAGGTCCAATCCCCAGTAACAAAAAACAAAAGTGATGACAACAAAAACAAACAACAAAAAAAAGTCAAGAACTAAAACCTATGCAAGGAAAAGAGGTAGAAAATGGAAAAGAAAATGGTTCACAGTGGAAGACACTGTGAAGGGAAAGCAGACCTTTCTGTCCATCTTGTGTTATTTTCTCAGCCAGTAAGTGCACATTTTGGGAGACTTTAAAGATCTCTCTGGGAGAAGCCTGTTGTCCCCTCCTGGCGAGTCCCCGCAGCTGTATGCAGAAACTCCAGAACAAAATATGCAAACCAAAGTCAGTGTATTAGCATTAATGAGGGCTGAGGGCAATTTTGGCTTGGTTTTTTCCTTCACTAACCACACACACACACACACACACACACACACACACACACACACACACGTGAACCTAAGAAGAAGCACTGTTAAATTTTTCTTCTTTTTTGAGCTAAAATGCTACTAATGTTTTAGAGTCCTGGGAAAACATTTATTTATAGGAAGAACACACCATTCAACTAGGATCCATTCCTTCTGCGCCCGACCCTCTTCCTCGGTCCTTGAGACATTCCTGGACCCAAGTCATCATCCTCTTTCCTACAAGAGCACAGGCCTCCTCTGTCTGCTGTGTCCACTTCATGGATGCTACTGCCAGCCTCACACGGGGCAGCAGGGGAGAGCCTCTAAACGCTCAGCCGGTGCTCCATCCCAAATTTGCTCTGTAGTGATGATTTATCTACCTGCACACCCATACATTTGTCCCATTGGCCCCTCAGCTTCATCCCACTCTGCCCCTTGCACCAGCCAAGTTTCTGGACCTTAATGGTCTCACGCACTGGGGGCAGAATCATGTTATGCAACTTATCCATTACCCTCTCTTGTGTGAAGGAAAATATGCATTACTCTTTAATGGATCATGGTGCCTCTGCCTATGAATAATAAAGATGTCTTCTTAGACAAAAGGCACCTCTCCAAAAGTCATAAAAGAATATGTAAACCAACATCATGAAACAAGCATCAATAAGGGCTGAGGGAAATGTTAGGTTTATTTTTTCACACACACTCCCCCCCCCGCAAAAAAATAGATACAGAAGACAGAGTTGTGAGCCATAGAAGACGCACTCTTTGAATTATGTTTGTTGTTTTTTTTAATAGGCAAAACACCAATACTTTTTTGGAGAGCAGGGAAAATGTTTGTTGAAAGAACAAATCATTCAACTAGAAGCCATCCAATGGAAACTTAGTAAAGATTTAATTAAAAAAGGCTTAAAAAAAACCTACCACATTAGAGCCACAGAATATATAGCACATTGTTTTGTCTGCCTCAGAAACCCAAAATCAAGGAAAAATAAAGGGTCTTTTAAAAATATAATTTTCTCTAAACATGATCCTGTGGCATGAACTCTGTAGATGGAGACATAACAAGTCTACAGTTCAGTTATTAAATTGTTGGGACTTGCCGGGCATGGTCGCGCAGGCTTGTAATCCCCGCGCTTGGGAGGCGGAGACAGGAGGATGGCGCAGGTTTGAAGCCAGCCGCACTGGCTTGGGAGACCCTGTTTCCAAATAAAGAAGTATAAAAATAGGTCTGGGAGTGTAGCCCGGAGGTAGAAGGGCTTCCAGGAACCCCAGTACCACCAATAAATAAATAAATAAATAAATAAATAAATAAATAAATAAATAAATTGTTGGGACAGAAATAAAACACTGACTTGCATTTTTGCTTCCAAGATGTTAAGAACATCAGCCTTTAAAAAGAGGCATTATACTCATATTTTTTTTCTTGGCAATGTCTTCAAACATATAGCAAAAAATACAAAGTACCGATAATACAAGTTTTAGAAAGAATTTGTTTGAAATGTATTTGCAAAGCATAGCAAACCCATTTCAGTACTTGGGAACCAGTGTAAGGTAGAGAAACGTCAGAGCTCAGTAAAGCTCTGGCCACATCAGGTCCTAGTTTTGTGCCCCTGGGCTAGTTATCTAACTTCTCTGAGCCTCAGCTTCTTCCTAGGAAAAGCAGATTTAATAATCCCTTCACAAGGCTCTTTTGAGGGGACTAAACCATGGACAGCCAGACATGCAGTAAATACTAGCTCCCTTTTTCCTTTATGAGGCAGAAAAGGGTTTTTTGCTTTAAGGCTTTTCTTGCTTTAAAACAACTGATGTGAATTCATATACTTTTCGCTGGGTTTTATTTTATAGTTGCTGATTTAATGTGAGAAATTGAAAAATTCTCCTTTCTTCTTGTTACCTGGCATAGAAACTTTATAAATATTTTATTTCCAAATCCTTCATATTATAGCCCAGCATGACAGTCAAATCTCTTTCTTCATACCTCAGCAGTTTTATATCAATGTAGATGTGCCTTGGAGACACTGTGCTGTTTACAGATGTACCATGTTTTAAAGTTGTGTTTGCTAAACGCTTGAACCATGAATTCACTTTTTTTGTCTTAATTGCTCAAAATCCGTTTGATTCAGGTTCAATACATCATGATTACCAAACCTATACTTAAGTGGATATTAATGAGATTGGGTTTTGGTCCAAGTTTGGAGTCTTAGATGGTATAAGAGTGGCTCATCACAGTGTGAAAAATGAGTTATAACAATACTTTTACTTAACAGATTATAGATTTCTTTCTTTCTTTCTTTCTTTCTTTCTTTCTTTCTTTCTTTCTTTCTTTCCAGTACTGGGATGGAACCCAGAGGCAATCTCACTAAGTTACTGAGGGTCTCATTAAGTAGCTGAGGCTGGCCACAAACTGTGATCCTCCTGTCTCAGCCTCCCAAATACTGGAATTACAAAGAGATTACAAATGTGCGCCACCACTCCTAGCTAGAGTGGTACCATTTTAAATCCTTATAAACTGGGCATGGTGGCACACGCTTGTGATCCCAGCATTTCAGAGGCTGAGACAGGAGGATCCAGGTTTGCAAACAGCCGCAACTCTTCAGTGAGGCCCTTTGCAACTCAGTGAGACCTTGTTTCAAAATAAAAAATAGGGCTGGGGGTGTAGCTCAGAGTTAGAGTGTCCCTGGGTTCCATCCCCAGTACCAAAATAAATAAATAAATAAATAAATAAATAAATAAATAAATAAAGTCCTTGTATTGTTATTCTTGGCAAAATTTTATTCCTAATTATGAATGCCATCCAGATACTTTCTGTGTCTTTAGGCCAAAGGATTCTCTACCTTCCACAAGGGTGACCACCATGGAGCCCCACCATCCTAAATATCCAGCGGTTAAAAACCACTAATCACATCTACCACACCCACATACACATACGCATAGGATTACTGCCGTGTGGCTGCTGATCTCAGTCAAAGCATAGAAAGAAGGAAAACTGACAAAAAAAACCACACAAAAATAAAGTGGCCCAATAGTTCTAGGACCCTTGCAATTTCAGACAGTATGATGGTTCACCTAAAATACTTTTCCAGTTGATAGACTTGCAGGAACTGTAACTAAAGGTGGTAGGGGTGAATGTTCCTTCTGGAGAAAAGTATTTCCAAGTAACAAGAAGGCCATCTTCATCTCATGGCAGGTAAGCCCTTGCTTGGAATCCATCTCTAAAAGGAAGCTCTACTTCTTACACGTGCTATGCTTTCTTTGGTCCTTCACATTTTAGAGATCTTCATGGTTATTTTTTGGGCATTTTTTGTTGTTGTTGTTTGCTTGATTTTGCTTTTAGGGAGATAGGAAGTGGTGAAGAGGCCACGAGAGAGGCGATTTGTAATATGGGCCATTTGTATCTAAGACAATGTTTCTTTTTTCTCTTTCCTAAGAGGAAAGGCCCTTCTATTCTTATAAATTGAACCCAAGAGAAAATAAAGGTAGAAGCTCTCAGGTTGAAAAGTTTAGTTGGCAAAATGGTTACCAGGGGATTGACCTTTTTGGATCATTTGTAGAACAAATATACATCACACACAGAGAATTTGAATGGAGTCAAACTAGACTTGTGAAATGTGAATGCTGTCTCCACTGTAAAATGTTCGCCAAAAGAATATAAAGAGGTTTTTTATGCCACATCTTAAGTAAATTTTTGTATTATTTAAGATGTTTCCAACCGAGCAATGGATAAATGCACATGGCAGCATTTGGAGTGATGTAGATCCCACCGGTCTTCAGTTTGACGCTTGTTTGCTCTCTGACAGACTTTCTTCTCTCCTTGGCTCCTAAATGTTGAGAACTTTCAGGGCTCTGTAATCTGACCAATCCTCATGCCACACACTCTTTGGGGGGGGGGAATTGAATCCAGGATCCCACATACACTAAGCACCCAGGCTAAGTACCGCTGAGCTATACCCCTAGCTTTCCACAAACTCCTTAAGCTCTCTCGGTCCTTCCTGAAGCTTCAGCCCCACGTTTCGCTGGTGACTGTGCACATCTATACATCCAAAATGTCTCTAAGAGCACTGAGCACTGTCTCACCCTGCAGGCTCAACCAGAACAGAAACCTGTCTTCCTTACTAAGCTGTGTGTTTGTTATATTTTCTCCTTTGTTGAATTTAACCTCCATCTAGTCCAGGCACATGGAGCTAGAAACCTAGGAAACAGCTTTCCTCGCTTCCCTCCGCTCCCAACATCAAGCCCTGTCGGTGTGCAGTCCTGCGCCATCTTTGTGAGCCTCCAGTTGAAAGTGTTGACACTGGATCACCTTATACTCTCCTTAATAAGATCAAGAAAAGTCATTCTCAACTAATTGCACAGTAGACATTATCTGCGGAGGTTTCTTTAAAATATAAAGTGCCTGAGCACCATTCTAAGAAATTCTGATTTAATTAGACTGGGATGGGTTCAGTCATGGATAGTGTGAAACGCAGGCACTATCTAATTCTAATGAGCAGAGTCTCGCTGCTACAGACGCTTCCCACGTCCTGCAAGATAAAGCTCCAATTTGAATGCCCCGTCAAGAAGACTTCTCACAGTCTCGTCCGTATATTTCTGCAGCATTGCCTCTTGTCCCTACTACCCCATCCCTCTGTCACAACCACTTAAATGACAGAATATCAGAGGATTTAAACTGTCTTCCATACTTTCCCATGCTTTCCCTAAAGCCTTTGTATATTATATCTCCTGTCTCAGCCTCCCAAGAACTGAGATTGCAGATGTACACCACTATGTCTGGCTAAAATTATTCTTAATAGAAAAAAGTCTTATGAGCAACTTTCATAAATTGTGGTTTACCAGTATATTGGGATCATAAAGGTAATTTTTACATTTTTTTTTCTTTTTTAACTGAGGATTAAACCCAGTGGCATTCTACCTCTGAGCTACAGCCCTGCTGCTCCACTCCACCCCCACCTTTTTCTGACACAGGGTCTTGCCAAGTTGCTGAAGGTCTTGCTAGGTTGCTGAGACTGGCCTTGAATCTGCAAAATTCCTGTTTCAGCCTTTCAAGTACTAGGATTACAGATATGTGGCACCATACCAGGCTTCTGGCATTTATTTTATACTGTAAACTGCCTGTGGAGCTAAAACTACAAAGTAGAAGATATAAAAGCTGAGGAAGATGATGGTATGCAACAGAAGCAACTTTATCACATGGGGCTATAACGCAAAACTTTGTCTTGCACATGTGGCCCTTGGATGCTCCAGAGTGCTGTGTCCAGTACTTTACCCATTTCTACTTCTAGGTAAGCTCAAATTCCAGGCTGCTGACTACTGAATTTTATTTCAGTTGTACTTTCAGAAAGCCTAAGTCAGGAAGTAACTTGATCATGAAATTTTGAGGCCTAAAAATGACAAGTTATAATGCCACGTCAAAAGTAGCAATACAAGAGTGGCCACTACTTGCTGAAGGCCTTTGAGTGGCAGGCACAGTAAAGAACATCGCTACCTGCATGGCACCACTGGCTCTGGAGAGACCATGAACTATCCACCAAATATGTGCTTCCCCAGCTGTCCCTGCTACCCGCCCTCTCCAAACATACGCAGTTAAATGGAAGTGGATCAGGTGCAAACCTTCCAATTCACCCAACAACAACTTTTACTCTATTGTTTTCATTGTCTTTTTCCCTCAGGGAACTAGAAATAGATTTTTCACCCTGTAAAATGAGTGCTTAAAATAGCATCAGCCACTGCATGGACAAGAGCTATCCTGTTATCTGTTCAAACACTCAGCAGTCTCACATGAATGAGAAATAATCTATAGTGTTAGGCACTGACACTGTGGGGTTTATGTCTTATTGCAGCTGGCATTGCTCCACTACTTGGTGAGACATTCTTTTCTCAGTTTTATGGGTAAGGAAACTGGGGTTCAAAGAGAAAGATTAGGAGACACGGTGTTTCAAATACAATTAGAACAATTATTTTCTTAATTTTCATCTCAGGGCAGTATTTCAGTGTGTATCAACCAAACTTCAGTGGAAACCCAAATCAAAGTCCAAAAGCACCTCAGCAGACGTGAAAGTTGTAAGTAGTGTGAGACCCATTAACGAGTTCCCAGAAGTCCACAGGACACACAGGTGAGCGCAGTAACACGTCTCAAGGACAGCCGTGGTGTATTGTCACTGAAACTGGTGATGGCTTTGAAGAACTTTCAAAGCAAACTTGGGAAGTTAAAAGTAGCACATACTCTTATATCAGTATAAATAGTCAGGAACAAAACATTTATGACACCAGGAAGGTGGAGGGATAAGAAACCAGGCCTTTAATATGAGGAGAACATGGATTTGGGTTTTACATATATGAAATTTTATTTAAAATTTGAATTTAGGAAGAAACCTTCCGTATTGATAGATATGAATTTGCCAAGGCTTGTGAAGGCTTAGAGATATGTACATTTGTTTGATTGTTTTATTTTTGTTTAGTTTTTGTTTTATGGTACTGGGGGTTGAACCCAGGGGCATTCTACCTTTGGGCTACACTACCAGACCTATTCTATATTTTATTTTAAAACAGGGTCTCAGCCGGGCGTGGTGGCGCACACTTGTAATGCCAACATTTGGGAGGCAGAGACCAGAGGATTGCAGTTCACCGACAGCCTCAGCTGTTTAGCAAGGCCCTTCGCAACTCAGTGACACCATGTTTCAAACAATAAAATGAGTAAAAATAGGGCTAGGACTGTAGCTCAGAGGTACAATGCCCCTGGGTTCCATCCCCAATACCAAAAAAATAAAAACAAACAAACAAACAAACAGTCTCATGTTGGGCATGGTGGCACACACTTGTAATCCCAGCATTTGGGAGGCTGAGACAGAAGGCTTGAGGTGCGTGGACAGCCTCAGCTACTTAGTGAAGCACTTTGTAACTCAGACTCTGTTTCAGAATAAAATATAGGGCTGGAGGTGTTGCTTGAAGGTAGAATGCCTGTGGGTTCAATACACAATAAATACATAAGTTAATAATATATAAACTAATAGATTAACTTAATTTAATTCAACAGGTCTCACTAAGTTGCTATGGTGGGCCTCAAACATGCAATCCCCCCATCTCAGCTTCCCAAGTGTTGGGATTAGCAGGCCCAGCTCTGTACATGTTTTATCTTTAGAAAAGGAAGGAACTTGGATTTAATGCAAATCTGACACGATAACCTGCTTGTGCTTTCTACTTTGGAAAAGACTGCGTACACTCAAGGGTTCAAGTACCCCCAGGATAAAAGAGACTGTAACGCTAAGCACGTGAGGACTGTGGTACACAAAAGTGCTCATGTGTCATCTGATGGAAATACTCAGCTTCCCTGGCCCAGCCGGGTACTGTCATACAGAAATGTGGCCCAGGGCTTCCATGCTCTCTCAACTTTAGAAGACAGAAATCTGTCTTATTAAAAGAATGTCCCTATGTTTAAATGTCAGCAATTATTCACATATAATTAGCTAGCCACCAAGCACATCTCTGGGCTGAACCAGGTCTCAGGGCTGCCAGTTTGCGGCTTATGATTTTATTGGTCCTTCATGGCTGTGGAACTGTTCAACAGCAAGAAAGATAGGAAGGATTCCATGCAGTACTTTTAGGAAGGCCAAATGTTAATTCTAATGCTTGGTAATAGCCCAGTCCCAGTAAAATGGAAGCAAGGGCACTTTTTGGGAAAATAAAAAAGATGCCAACTCATCTTTACATCTCACAGTAGAAAAAGTGAGTAGAGAGTGTGTACACTGCCTGACTATGCTAACCCTGCAGGCTAATTTCAAGATGAGTGCTCTGGGCTCACACTAGGGTGGACCTAGGGTTCTAATTAATACAAGTCATGACAGCATTCTAGTATTCAGAGACAGGCCAGAGCAAAACCAGGGCTTCTGGTTCATTCTCATATGGCTCCTGTTTAGCCTAAGTTATCCTTATTAGAAGCAAAGCGATTCCCCATGGAGGCACTGGAAACAATTCCATCTAATTAAAATCTGTATCACCCATGCAGAGGCTGGGCTGGGAGCTCGGAGCCTGCCAAAACTAAGTCTAATTTCCTGACCCACACTCTTCCAGATGTGTACTCGGCTGGGAAAGAGGCAGAGGGCCTAGAACATGAAGCATGGGGCACTGTCCTGTTCATGTCCCGGGTTCTATTAACTTTCACTTGAACTACATTTACTCATAACCTTCGAGTGGAGAAGAGGCTCTGGCTAACTCAGACCATTTTGAATAAGTATGCAGAAAAACAACTAAAATCAGTATTTGAACCTTTCTAATCATATAAGACCACAGATTTAAAATCTTTGAAAAATATTCTATGAAAGGAAAAGCTATCCAGATCCGAAAAACCCTTTTAAAGTTCATCACTACTAGAAAAGCGCTGTGTATAGATGGTATATCCGATATCCACTGTATTGCTAATATAAGTTCACTTCATTTTGTAGGCTCAAAACTTTTCACAAAGTTGAGCACAAAGATTTTCTGGAAGAAATTTAATTTCATTTTTGACTTAGTTACATAATTAAAGCTCTCTATCCATAGGGGAAAAACCAAACCTATGGAACTAAACACTTATGGCAAGCAAACATTTTAAATGATGATCAATGTCAAAAGAATTGAAAAAATTGTATTTCTTCCTGAATGAGAAAAAATTAGTTGTACTGCTTTATCTATTCCTCCTATAATCTATAGTCATCTGTAAAGAGTCGCTTCATACCATAGATGTGTCTTACATTCCCTGACCACAGCTGAAGGAGCACACAGGACACCTACATCGTCAGTTCAGCCCCATCAGGAACCACTTGGTGCTCTTGAGTAAGTTGAATTCCTCTAGACAAAACAATGTGGTTAACAAAGAAATGATCTCTGAAACCTTTCCCAAGCCAGTAATTCTTATTTCTAATTAGTTGCTAGAACTTGGCTTTCTTCTGCCTGAACCTTTTATAATGTTGAGTAGAATTAATAAATTGTCATGTTTTGCTGCCACTTGTAACTTTTACTTGATATTTCCCCTCAAAAGAGACCGCTCTTTATTTCCCTGAAGATTCTTGACCACTAACGACAGCTATAGTGAACCATGCATGGGGTGGAATGCCTGCGGATCTACTGGGAAGCCTACAGATGATAAAAACACACCAAGAATGAGTGACAAGATACAACAGTGCAAGTCAGAAGGAAGATTTTAATGCTGACTACCAGACTTTGAGATCTACTCATGGCCTCCAAACTATTGGGGATCCAAGGAATAACTCATTATATGATTCCCCACCAAGTCCCTTCAGTTCGTGTTATAAAGTTGATTTTAGTGAACTGTTTGGAAGTTTCATAAACCTAATTAACATTAAAGAAGATATACATTGTAACTACAGAAAGGCATTGAAGTCACAAAATATCAAAGTGTGAGAGATTTAGATGGCTTTCTACCACATTACTCTAAAAGATTCAAAATGAATGAGCAGAGCCTTGTTTTCATGAAGATAATATGCACTTTATAAATTAGTATACTAGTTTTGCCAGTGAATAAGGAGCTCATCAGTATTTTGACCCTCCCTAAATATTTCAGTAATGAGCTATATTCATTTAATACAATGTAAAATACATTTTTAAAATGTAGATGTAAAAATATATTGGTACTGTGAGATTACTCAGTCTACAATCATAAATTATAAGATTAATATGAATGCCAAGAACAGAATAAAAACCTTGATAACTTAGTATGAGCCTCTCTAAGGGCATGTTGTTAATAGTCCCAGACAACTGAGAGCCTGACCTCGCTCACCTCCAGCTGTGAGCAGCCTCCACAGCTTTCTCTGTGTGCTGAGCTGAAACAGGTGGGGAAGCCCTGATCTAAACCATGCATTAAAATGTTGCATCTAACTTCAAATTATTCATCCATCATGTTAAGAAAGCATTTGATTCCCTCTCTAGTAAAACAGCCCCCTCTAGCCGGGCGTGGTGGCGCATGCTTGTAATCCCCGCACTTGGGAGGCTGAGACAGGAGGATCGCGCAGGTTCGAAGCCAGCCGCGCTGGCGTAAGAGACCCTGTTTCAAAAAAAAAAAAATAGGTCTGGGAGTGTAGCCCGGAAGTAAAAGGGCTTCCAGGAACCCCAGTACCACCAAAAAAAAAAAAACAAAAACAGCCCCCTCTATGAAGCTGTCTGATGGATATATATAACCAAGGATGAGAACAGAGTTTCAGATATAAGGATATATCTTGTAGAAAAATCTAACATAGTAAAATCTGAAAATCACCGAATTTTAAAAATATATAGTCAAATTTTATGTGATGGTTATTAGACCATATAAGCTACATTTTAGGATAACAATTACCTGAGTGAAAAATATACATGATGTACTATTAATAAAACAACAGGAACAGAATAGTATATCCTAGAGGGAAGTGTTACACATCAGTGTGTTGAATGTTTCTGTGGATGGTAAGATCACATAAGTACAGGTGATCATTATGTTTTTCTTTATATTTTCAAGACTTCCCCATGTTTTTCAGAATGAAACATCATTTCAAAGGAAAAAAGCAAATTAAAATACACTTGGAAATGGGTGAAAAATTAGACATTACACCTCATGTGAACATTACCAGGCCTCATTTTCAGCTGTACTAAATAAGTTGTCCGTGGGGCTCATGACAAGCACCCATCTTGATTCATCGGTGCCCTTCCACACAAGTTCTTAGCTAATTTGAATGTCACAGGAAAGAAAACTTAGGCTTTTTACTTTCTTTATATCTCTTCTCATAGGATCTGGCAAATGTTGGCCTACAAGAACTGCTGTGTCTGACTACAGGTTCAAAAAGTCATTCTGTATAGTAATAAAAGTGCCCTCAGCAAAAAAATGTCTTAAGGCTCTAAGATGTATTGCTTGTGAAATGAAATGGGATATCAATGATAAAATCTGTGGACCCACAATATATGCCTATTAAATTCTCTACTCAGCACTATGCACTGACCTCTTGGGCTGCCTGTAAATATTTTAATAAACACTAAGCCCCACTTTGATTCCTTTTCAATGGAAAAATTTTGCCTTACCTAAATAGGTAAAAAGCTGCTTATTTGATTTGAAAACATGAGCATTTTTCAAAAATTTAAGCAATCCTGGAAAATTAAGGTATTTTAATTCTTGAAATAAACTTTTGAGAAGTGGAAAATCCATTAAAGAAAATCTACCGCCTGCTCTGCAAATACCAAAACAACAAGCAGGTGTCAGCATCAACTATTCCTTCCAATCCTGATACTTCCTCACTTCACTTGCACTGGGACCTTGAAATCTTGATCTGTCTGTTGCAACAGCTTTTTAACTAGCCTTCTTTCTTTGGTCTGTTGGTGTTCTTTTCAATCAATCCCACATGGTGCCTGCAGATAAATCTTCCTAAAGTACAACTCAGATATGTCACTTTGCTTGCCAGCCTTTGATGGCTCCCCCTTGCCTATCGAAAAAAATTTCAAGTTCCAGAGCAAGACACACAAGACCCTCAGGGCCTGACCTACATCTCCAGCAGTATCTTTTACGAGTCACCCATAGTGGCAACTAGCACACAGTTCTCTATGTCAAGTCCCAGACCAGCAGGAGCAACAGCAGCAGCAACCTGGGAACTGCTAACAATGCAAATTCTCTGCCTACACGGACCCACTGAGCCAGAAACTCTGCAGGTTGGACAGAGAAAGTAAGTTTTTATAAGCCCTCTAAATGATTCTGATGTGTGCAAAGTTGGAGATCCACTGCTTTAAACAAACTAGAGTTCCTTAAAAATACTCAATAGTTTCTCAAGTTAATACTTTTCCTACTTCTAGTCTTCTGCCCAAATATACCCATTTCCCCCTCTCTCCAGGTGTGTAAAAATGTCATCAATTCTTTCAGGCCAAAGCTAATATCAACTCAACTGTCTTTCTGTGATTTCCTCACAACCAGAAGAACCTCCTTGTGATTTGAAAGGGCACTGTTGGGTTCTCTCTTGTAGCACTATTTTCACATTTCCTGCCTTCGCTTCTAGTGTGTGGGCTCTTGGAGGGACGCATGTGCTGACTAGCTCCCCTAACATACAGGACCAACTGGCACACAGACGGTGTCCACGGGTGTTTGTCAAACACAGCAATGCCACTGATCAGCATTTGGCTTTGCCAGATTGACCAAATTTATAGAACTCACAGTTAAGTTTGAATCTCAGAGAAACAGTGAGTATTTTTTAGTATAAGTATGTCCCATCTAATATTTGGATATACCAATACTAAGCCATTATTCATCGCTAATCTAAATGTCAGGTCTTAAATTTCATCTGGCTATCCTATCAATATTGCTCATATGTTACTTTGTCTTTTACTCAGATTTAACCCTCTTACTATTTCTGAGAGGCCTAACAAAGAAAGGAAAACAGCCTTATATACTCATATAAATGTTTTTCTGTAATCCCAGTACTTGAGAGCCTGAGACAGGTTCAAGACCAGTTTGGGCAACTTATCAAGATCCTGTTTTAAAATAAAAGGTTTGGGCCGGGCATGGTGGCGCACGCTTGTAATCCCCGCGCTTGGGAGGCGGAGGCAGGAGGATCGCACAGGTTCGAAGCCAGCCACACGCGCTGGCTTAGGAGACCCTGTTTCCAAATAAAAATGTAAAAATAGGTCTGGGAGTGTAGCCCGGAGGTAGAAGGGCTTCCAGGAACCCCAGCACCACCAAAATAAATAAATAAATAAATAAATAAATAAATAAATAAATAGTTTGGGAGTAAAGCTTTGAGGTAGAACAGCCCTGGGTTCACTTTGGAAACATATGTACTTAGTCACTAATATTGATATTACACAAAACACATTTGAAATCTTTTAAAATTACATTTACAATAGTTACTCAGTTGAAATCAGCCTCATTATCTGAAACCTGTTTTAAAAATACACAAACTATATTTTCATATTTTATAGCCTACCTTACTTTTCAGCATCGACAACCTTACCATTTACTCTTTTTGAAGATCAAATTTATCTTGAAAAGCTAAATACTTGATACCACTGAAATAATTTTAAAATATACTTGCAGCTTAAAAGGGCAATTCCCCCCCAAAAGGCAAAACTGTTCATGAAAGCCCTCTGGATTAACTATCTAAGCTTCCAAGGTGTTACTAAGAAGAGAATATTCAAAGAAATGTGTCAAGTCTGGTTCTCTTTGATTTTTTAGGAAGTCATATTTCCTTTAATCACTATTTTCTCAAGATTCCAAACTTATACTTTTTTTTTTTTTTTGCACGTCTGGAGATGGAACCCAGGGGCATTCGACCTCTGAGATACACCCCCTGCCCTATTTTTATTTTTTATTTTGAAACAGGGTCTTACTAAGTTGCAAAGAGCCTCACTAAGTAGCTGAGGCTGTCTGTGAACTGCGATCCTCCTGTCTCAGCCTCCCAAATGCTGGGATTACAAGCGTGTGCCACAATGCTTGGCTCCAAACTTATACTTAATGACATATCCCCATGACACCAAAGATTAACTTCTAACAGAGAAACCCAAATTTATGGCATCTTCTCCAAGACATCCACAGAGAGCAAAATGAAGGACAGACACTCAAACCAATTGACACGGACCCCATTTGCCAAAGAATACAGTGATCCAAAATGTGGTAGCATTACACACCCCATACTTATACATCATATTTTATTTTCATAGTGCACATAGTTTTATTTTTGTATCTATATCTTTTCCTAGAGGTTGAAATACCTTGAAAATAGAAGGTTCTCTACATTCTGAATCAGGCTTACACAGATCATGACACATAATAAATGGAATCCTAGAGGGCTCAACTTATAAACAACCCTTTTAGCCATTCTTTTTTTTTTTTTTTTTTTACTTCATTGTAGATAAAATTCTTGGAAGATACTCAATTAGCATTTGGAATCCACTGCTCAAATATCTTTAAGGGGCTGTTTATTTACGTTCTTTAGGTACACGAGGTTCACAGTTATGCCTTGCACTGTTGTCCACCCTTTCCAATCTCACACAGGTAGGTAAAGAGACGGCTGAAGAAGAATGGCATAAACCACTGATAATTTTTTTCCTCAAAAATGAATCAAGATGACAAGTCTGATAGATGTTACATGAAGACAAATTTGCACTTTACGGAATTCAGAGTTTAGAATTGATTGCCAAAGAAACTTTTAGATCAGTGCTCAGTTTTAGGGGTCTTGTTCAAGTTTGCTGATCCAAATGACAGGTGACAATACACTAGGGGTACCATGTTTTGTTTTGCTTTAGCACTGGAGACTGAACCTAGGGACATTCTATCTCCAGGTTTATACTCCCAGCCTTTTTATTTTTAATGTTGAAAGAGGGTCTTGCTAAGCTTCTGAGGCTGGTCTTGAACCTGTGATCCTCCTCTCTCAGCCTCACGAGTACTAGGATTATAGTTGTATGCCACCATGCCTGACAGGATATTATGTTTTCTTAGGACAATCCCAAAGAGATATGACACTCTAACAGGGCATTCTAACAGGTGATACTTTAACCATTGCAGCAACCTCTGCATCTTCTCTTTCAGCTGCACATGATTATTTTAATAAGTTGTAAGCTCCATTTCACCAGCAGTGGTGTTTATTCTTTCATCAGTCAGCAGGAAGTTAAAATATATCCCTCCCTTTCCCAGACCAATTGACTATTCTGACAAAATAACAACCAGTGTACTTTTTTATAAAAGCTATATGCACAGTAGCTTTTGGATAAGAAAGACTGAGTCTACCTAAATTGCCTAAATACACCCAACAGGAAGATTTTATTCCTTATTTGTTCTTGCTGCTGTTCTCCTGATAAAAGCAGTTCTAAGAGCTCTACTTTCCCAGGGGTTTTGACCTGACATTATAGACAGGGTTAATTAGGACAGGGTCTGGCCGACTGGGACAGCAATACACAGATCTACCAGTGCATCCGAAAAAGCTAAAATTAAGGAAAGCAAGTCAGCCAGGCATGTATTGCCCAGAATTTAAAAAAAAAAAAAAAACCAGAAAGGCCAGTCACTGGTGTTAGGGATACCAAGATGAAACAAAGAGCCTTAAAAAGCAACTAAAATTTAGAAAGAGGAAATGAAGATTAAGGAAACCAGGAGTTGACACTGAGGAAGTCTATTAAACCCAGAAGGGCCCCGAGCTACAGGGCTAGGGAACAGTTTGGGTGTTAAACCCTAAGTAGGTTTACCAAGGTAGAGACCAATTCTATAGAGGTTTGGGTTCTGGGTGTACTTCAAGAAACAGTAAATAAGGCAGAAAGCAAAAGAGTTGAAGAGTAATGTAAAATAAGGAGTTTGATAAGGAAGAAGAAAGAATCCTTGACAATAGCACTAGATTAGTAACAAGATTAGGCTCCCAGGTGTTAGCTTTTGTCTTCAATCCTTCCTTTTTAATTCAAGAATTTTATCTGCAAACAAAAAGTAAAATGCACCCAGTTAAGGGTTGAAGAAACCCAGGAGCAAACAACTAGCAGAGCATGCCACTTCTAACAAGCAACAGAGGATCTGCCAAAAGACACATACAACATCTCCAAAAATATTATTTATAGAGATGTCATATGGTGTCACACAGAAGCCAAGAAGTTATAAGTTGGTGGCTTTCAAATCACATATGACTCACACATGTGTTTTGTTGGCGTACACATTATTTTTAAATTGAATTAACCTATAGCATAGAGCAAGAATTTAGAAATGGCAGGATATTTCAAATTGATAATGAACATATTAGAGAGTCTCTGTTTTCTTTTCAAATAAACAAGAAGTCCTAACACTGGTTTCAAATTTCCATGGACCAACATTTTGCTCCTGCTAAGTAGCTGCCAAGTCAATTAAACAGGGACCCATTTGCAACAGTCTCTACCTTCACTCACACTTTTCCCCTGGAAAGTCCAGTAGACATTTAAGTTTGCAAACCCTGCTTCAGGGGGAGGTTGTTGTACTCTATATAACACGCTGTCACGCTCTGGATGCCATTGGGTTATACTTTGCATTGGACCAAAGTCAAAGGAAATAAAACTTGATCTTCTCTCAGCACTAACGAGATGAATTTAAGTAAGACTGACAATAGACATGCCTAGGAATGCTTGTTGGTCATATGAATGCTAGCTTTGTTTCATCTGTTAGATTGCTTATAACTAAAACTGTTGGAAGTCTATCCGTTAACTTAAATTTCAACTATTTGGGCTCATTTTGGGGAAAAAACGGGAAAGGATGTGTCATTTTTTTCTAGCAATTATTTCATAATACCTCAAATAGAATTAATCTGGAGCAATGCAGATATTCGATTTCAAGCTCCAGGAATATCTCAGAATATAGTAGTGTTGCAATCCAGGTTTAATTTAACAAACCCCCCAAAAATCTTACTATTATTCTGTGAAATTAGGTTATTTTTGCAAAAATAATGCTAAAACTGTGAGTAGGGTAGAAACATATCAAATTAGTAGGCTGCTGTCATTTCAAAATGTTCCCCACTTAGCCAGGCATAGTGGCACACGCTTGTAATACCAGACCGGAGGATCACAGTTCACGGACAGCCTCAGCTGCTGAGTACTTGGTAACTGGGTGAGACCCTGATTTAAAAATAAAAAGAATAAAAAAATGCTCCACACTTATATTTAATAATTTTCTCTTTGGGGAATCCAAAATATTTTATCTTCCTGCTTTGAAAAGGCTTGGAAAATGTTCCAGTCTCTTGAAAATTTTCTGAGGAACATTTGCCTCCTTGAGTTTATATATGCCAGTTTAAGTTATGACATATTTTGTAAACTGCTGAGTTTTAAAGAAAGAACAGCACAGTTCTTATGAAATATGAAACAGACACAAAGTGCCCTTGTCTTATATACTATGATAGTTGTTGGAATTTACTTTCTAAATATTCTCCCTTCAAAAGGAAATCAAATTAGTTTTTGACAGCTAAGCCCCACCTAAACTACTTGTAAAATTCATAGAATTTATTAGTGACCAAAAATGATCAGTACTTGTACAGATAGTATAATAGTATCGCCTTGATTTTGAACTTGGTATTTGCTCTTAATCTTCAAAAATCACTATGAAAAGAATTGATTTCTGATGCTCTATTTCTGCAGAGTAACAATCCCTACAGAGATGGACATTTGCAGCAGAAAACTGGAGCAATCAGCATTGCAGCACATGCTTTCACAGTCACCCCACCCCATATATAGAGACTTCTACTGGTGCAGTATAGTCTTCCATCACAATGCAGTTCACAGTTCACAATGCAGCACACAGCACTTAGTGGGCTTCCCCTTCCCCCTCCCCTCCCCTCCCCTCACCCTCCTTTTCCTTAAAGAAATTGAGATGGGCATTGGTTTTCTCAAATATGTATACAATGTCAGTGGAAGTGTATCCTTCATTAACTCTCCCCGAACCCCCGCCACCCTCCCATAGACTACCTCCCTGGCTCCCCTGGTGTTTCTCCTCCATCTCTAAAATCCCTTTTGTTCCCCCCCTGGCTTCCACATATGAGAGAAACCAGACCCTTCACTTTCTGTTTCTTAGCTATCAGTCATCTTCTGGAACCATGCCATATATACAATAAGGATATCAAAACTACTAGATATTTCCTAGGAAAACTATCACTATAACTCAAAGGAACAAAAAGAATTTAAAAAATTGTAGTATAGCATTTTAAAAAGCATTATGCAAGAGAATAAAAATGTATACATTGACACTGACAAATCTTTAGAAAGAAGAAAATGGGGTTGGGGTGTAGCTAAGTGGTACTGTGTTCACCTAACCTGAGCAAGGTCCTAGGTCCCATGATTCACCAGTAGCAACACACACACACACACACACACACACACACACACGCGCGGGAGAAACTGATAATTTGATACAACAAAACCCTTCATTTAAATGTTATTTGATCTTATATTCTTGTTTTGTTTTGTTTTTGTAGTACTGGGGGTTGAGCCCAGTGACATTATTCTCTGAGCTACACCTCTGGCCCTTTTTATTTTTATTTTGAAACAGAATCTCCCTAGGTTGCTGAATGCTGCTACATTGCTGAGGCTGGTCTTGAACCTGGGATCCTCCTGTCTCATCCTCCTAAGGACTGGGATTGCAGGCATGTACCACCATGCTCCACTATTGGATCTTATATTCTTTTTTTTTTTGGTGGTACTGGGGTTCCTGGAAGCCCTTCTACTTCCGGGCTATATTCCCAGACCTATTTTATATTTTTATTTGGAAACAGGGTCTCTTAAGCCAGTGTGGCTGGCTTCGAACCTGAGCTATCCTCCTGTCTCCACCTCCCAAGCACGGGGATTACAAGCGCGGGCCACCACACCCGGCTTGGATCTTATATTCTAATATCTAAGCATCAGGACACTAAGTCAGAATAGCAATGTAGTAAGTGCTATCTATTTCATAGAATACCTTTATTAGTAGTGGGTTTCTTTTACTCACATGGTGTTTTAAGTCAATTATAGAACTGTTCCAGTTGAATAGAATGGGGTTGACAGGTAGAATTACGTGCAGTTGGAAGCAACATGGTCCCTGGAAACAAATGCACCTGCATGTGAGCCCAGGCTTTGCCACCTTCTAATTCCCCATCTCAGCTCCTTAGTTTCCACCCCATGGAATTGCCATAGAGGTGAAATTCAATAAGAAAATGTAGGTAAATCACTTAGCACAGCCCATATTACATGGTAAGGCCATCACAAATAATAGCAATCACAGCTGTGATTATAAGTATTTTTCAAGAAAAAAGATTTAAGACATATCTGAAAAATGGTCTTCTTAACAAGAAATGGTATGGACACTACTTCACTCTCATTAAAACTTTAGCTAAGTTCTGATATTTGCACATACATGAATGTATGAATGTAGATATGTATGTATTTGTATATATAGTATGTACACATATATAAAACAATGTACAGATAGATACACACTGTATTTTAGACTTTATATTTTGCATTAAACAAATGTACCTCAAACAACATCAGCCAAACACACAAGCACTTAGCTTAAAGGACTAAGGAGCCCTAAACACTACAAAATGTGGAACCAAACCCAGAAAGCACTGAGACTGCCAAGCAGAAGCACATAGGTACATTGGACAGGTAACATTCAACAAGTGCATTCAATAACTTCTAGATGTAAAGTTCAAGTCAAGAAGTAGTGATCTGACTAACGCCTAAGGGATTAACTTTCTTAGCCTGAAGATGCATTTCATAGAGAAATATATTATCACAAATTGGTGGGTTCCCATAAATTGGTAATGTACCAATTGCTAAGTCTTACCAAAGGCTCAGATTTATAATAATACTCATGATAGTGATATTAATAGGAACAATATATCAAGACCAAAAGAGACCTTACAATATACCAAGAAGAGAAAGAAATTGAAGCTATACGTCATCAGATACTAGAATCTGTCCTCATCCTCTCTTTCACTTGAAAACCTATTTAAAAATCCCAAACTACAAAATCTGTAAAGCATTTACTTAGGACACTCCTTCTTGAAATATCTAAATTTTGAATCTGATAATGAAAGACCCAAGAATGGTAGCAATGTATATTATACTACCACCTATATATTTCTAAATTACTAAAAAGAACCTCCACAGCAGGGGTGCAGAAATCATTACGTTTGATCCAGGGAAGTGTGTCATTTTTGAGTCATGTCCACAGAAGCCTTATCAGGAATCTTGCATCAAGAAATGGGCCTGATTAGCGAATCCCTCCCAGCTGATGCGATCGTTTCTCCTTTACTGGTACCTCCCTTCTCCTGCCTTGGAAATGTGATATACTCTGGGCTCCGCGTTCAGGTCTTTGTTTCTCCCATTAGTGGGATAGTGGATACATACTATTGTACCAAACTCCTTACTATGGCTAGAAAACCTTGATTTTCTTTAACTTCATCCCCAGGCTTTCCCTCTTTTATGTAAACCAGAATCATGTTGATTGGTTTGGGAATAGTGGGATGTCCCAAATACTGCAGGCGGAGTAAATTCCAGTATTCACGGACATGGGGGAAAGAGGAGCTCTCTTTCTGTAGGGATAGCTAGGCTGGTAGAATGTGCCAGAAAAGCAGAGGCTAACCTTAGCACAAGCTAACACAGAGCAGAGCAGAGCTGAAGGTTAAAAGTCCCTGACCATGTAAAACACCGATCCAGTCATGTGTAAAGCCAGCCCTGTCTCCAGACTATTCTGTCATATGACCCGATACCTTCAGTCTTTTAAGTCATTTTCTGATGAGTTTCTGTCACTTCCAACCCAAAGTATTTTGATTAAAATTTTCATTTCTATACAATAAATATGCATTGTGCTATGCTGCCAGACATTTTGCCAAATGCTGCAAACCACTGACTCCCATCTGACTCTGCCTCTCATCTACACGTGACATTCTTTCAGATCCGTAACACTTGCTCTCTAAACCTGATATGCATTTGCACATCTCCAGTTGTCTGATGGATATCTCTAAGCATCCCATCAATGATGTCAACCCAAACCTTTTAACACAAAACTAATTATCTTCTCTGGAAGAAAAACATATTTCTTTCCCCTGGACATTGCTATTTCTGTTAATTATTGCATCATTTTCAAAGTTCAACACTAGGACTCTGCGCCCCCTCCCCCTTCTTTGATGATTCTAGGCCCTGTATCTAATCACCCACCTGTCCCATCAATTACTTCTTCATAATTCATTTCATGTTTCCCCTCAGGCCAATTTCTTTCATTTTGTTTTTTTGATTTTTATTTATACATGAACCAATTTACTGCTTGACTACTTTCTCTCCCTCATGTTCTATCCTACTCAGAGTTTTCATATTAATCTTTGTAAGAGATTATCTATGTCAAAATCCTGCCCCGAAAGCTCCAGTAGCTTCCCAAGTCGTTCAGTGTCTTAGCCCATGTTGAAGGCACCCCACTGCCTCCCTATTTTCTAGCTCTCCAATTTCTTCCTTTTCTATTCACGGCAACAAAACAACTGCACCAAACTGACCTATATAAGCTAAAATAAGTTTAACTTCTCTTTCTTATTCCACCTTCCTGGACTGGATTCCCTTCTTTCCACTCGTCATTTAGATTATGTTCTTCTTTCATATCCCAGGGCAAGATTTTACACCTGTTGTGAAGCAGTCTCCAGACAAACGATCTCACTAAACTTTCCTGAAGTTTGATGGCATTTATTACTCATCCTGTTTATCTGGCATATGAGATAGACTATCACTAGTACATACACTGTCAGTGAGATAGACATTACTTCAATACAGAAGACTATATCTACATGTTACATGTTACCTAGAAATAAAATACTCTGCATGCTCATATTGGAATACACAACAGTGCTTAAATACATTCCGTGATTATGGGATTAAAAACTATCAGGAGATGTTGGTTAATTTTTTTGTCAGATTCTGCACCAAGAACAGAATGCTGAAGAAAAAGTGGGTGATATGTCTGACTTTATGGTGTTTAATAAAGGAACAACTGGCAATAAACTAATCATACAAATTAATAAAATAAACTCTAAAATTTTTAAAGGAGTGATCTGTGGTGAGTTTATGGAAAGATACATATCTTCCCTGATAAAATATAAAATCAAAGTGATTTGATGTTTTTACTTTTACAGGACTTGTGATATTTGATTAGCTAAAATTTTCCCACATTTATAAGTGAAGGTATAAGTAAAATAACTCCGTGTGTGTGTGTGTGTGTGTGTGTGTGTGTGTGTGTGTGTATTACTGGGGATTGAATTTATGTGCATTCTACCTCTGAGCTACAACCCCAGCCCTTTTTAATTTTTGTTTTGAAACAGGATCTTAGTAGGTTGAAAGAGTCTCCGTATATTGCTGAGGCTGTCCTCAGCTGACCTGTGATCCTCCTGCCTCAGCCTCCCAAGTACTGGGATTACAAGCCTGCACAAACAGACCTGGCTCTGAATAACTTATTTATTTGTTTATTTATTTATTTATTTATTTATTTGGTGATACTGGGGTTCCTGGAAGCCCTTCTACCTCCGGGATAGACTCCCACGGGCTACACTCCCAGACCTATTTTTTATTTTTTTAATGTGGAAACGGGATCTCTTAAGCCAGCAAGGCTGGCTCTGAACCAGCGCGATCCTCTTATCTCCACCTCCCAAGCACCGGAATTACAAGCATGCACTGCCACGTCCGGCCTGAATAACATATTTAAAAGGAGGGAAAGCACTGCAAAAGCTTCATAATGTGGAAATAATAACGTTAAAGTTTTTGTAAGTTGGACACCATAGAAGTCTTTTCTGGATGATTATTTCCTCATCCTTGAAATGAAATTGAGATATGAGTGGTGATTTTCTATACCACTCAATTTATTTCTTTTTGCTTTCAAATAAAACACCAGTTTTATTCAGTTGACCATACACTGCAACGAGGCTCAGGAGAAATAGACTCCAATTCCCAGCTCCAAGGATGGTCAGAATCCCTTTATACCAACCAAGGTAACTCCACATCTTTGGCATGGGACCTAGCCACCAAATGAGATGCCTGTGCCTGGAAGCACCTGGGAAAAGGTTACTTCTTCCTGGAATGGAAGTGCAAGGAAGAAATGCCCTCACAGATTCTTCTCAATAATTGGAAGCCCGGCCACTGCACCCATCTTGTCGTTGAGATGAGCAGGAGACCAAAGCTCTGTGGAGACCAAATCCAAATCCCACAGAACTTCAAGGAAACTGTCATACTGCAACCCAGGGTCTAGCGAGCTTCAGAAATCATGAAGTGAGATGATGAATTGGGATGTGATAAGTAGCCTTTTAAAATCCAGTTTGAGATAGTTTGAGGCAGAGTTTTCTGTTCCCTATAGCAAAAGCATCTTGACTGACACTTGAGAGACCCTGGACCAAAGGTTCTAAATAAAACTACACTGAGATGCCATCTAAACCAGCTCAGAATGGACGAACCTGGAGAACATTATGTTAAATGAAACTATCCAGTCACAGAAAGGAAAGACTCATATGTTTTCTTTCATATGCAGAATCGAGGGAGAAATTGGGATACCACAGGGGCTTCAGATAATGGAGCAGAAACCTCAGTGGAGTAAGGGAGGTGGTCTAGGGGAGGGTGGGAAGGAGAAAGACTTAAAGAAGGAACACTTCCATGGACACTGAGAATACCAGTGCCACTGCAATAGCTTGTATGGGGGAAGGGGGGAGTGGGGAGACGGTGGGGAGCATCGAGTACTGTGTGCATGTCTCCATCTCTGTGAGCTAGAGAAGGATGTGAGACTCTAAGACTACAAGGCACCAATAAGAGTATAACAAATAAAAATATTCACATTATTTCTTTTGCTATAAAAATATGAGCCATAAAATCAATTATTTTTTGTGTGTGGGTCTGAGGATGGAACCCAGAGGCATTCTACCTCTGAGCTACACCCCCTGCCCAATTTTTTTATTCGTTATTTGAAACAGGGTCTCACTGAGTTGCAGAGGGCCTCACTAAGTAGCTGAGGCTGTCCACGAACCGCGATCCTCCTGTCTCAGCCTCCCGAATCCTGGGATTACAACATGCGCCACCACCCCCGGCTATAAAATCGACTCTTAATCTTAGAAATAAAGATATTTGCTTGCCAAGTGAAGAGAATAAACTAGATAATTCCCAATTCTTTCTCAAAGCATATGTAAAGATTGAATTCTGCTAATTATTTGTACTTTCAAAACTCTATATGTTTATGTGAATTATTATCACTGCTTGTATCTAGCACATGATGATATTGTTTTGATTGTATGTAAAGCATTAAGTCATGCGGGGAAGGTAGCTACATTATTGAACAAACTGTTGTATAATGATCTCATTGCCGCTTACATCTGCAGTTGTGAAAATAAAAACTGCTCCAGTTCAACTGACCAAATCAATGTTGTTATTCGTGGCACTCTATCCCTCAGCCCCTCAAAAGGAGCAGAAGCCAAATGTCTGTTATATTATTAATTTAGGCCAAACAATATGTTGTTGATCTAAATTGACTGCTTCCTGCCCCTCAAGTAATATGTCTGATTTCAATGAAACCCCCAGCTTTTCTTCCCAAGTTATTTCTTTAATCATATTATCAGTCTAAAGAAATAAATAATGACTTAGTTGCTTTCCATCTTTATACAACATCTAAAATGATTATGAATACAAATTAACTTATCCCAAAGCAGTCAAATACTTGAGTTCAATTAAATATAAGACCAAATTCCCGAAAGAAAACCACTGAATAAGTTACTTTTGAATTGCATAGGTTTTTGCTGTAATATATGTTTTATTATTGTTTTACTAATCTATAATTATAAAACCAACTCCTTAGACTGGCTTATCTCTTACTGAATTGCCAGGTGAACAGGTTGAACAGAATGGTCCATCTAGTGCTTTATAGGAAGGTTTGGATCAGACTGAAAGTCTTTAGTTCATAGTTCAACAGTTCTCCTTCTGACTCATAATTAATACAAGAATCTAATTATTTGCATAATACTTTGTAAAATATATATGTATATATATATATATATATATATATATATATATATATATATATATGCTGGATACCATTATGCATAAGACATGTAAATTAGAATATTAAGAGGTAGACTAAATACAAAAACAGTTAAGTTGGACTAGGAGAATTATGTCAGAATACTTATACACTTGTAAATCAAAAGAAGCACTTAGTAAAATTAGTCACCACTTCAACTATAAAATTGCTTTAAATGATGTAGTCAAATCCAAATAGTAATAATTTGAATATGGTATATATAAAACATAGTTTTGATCTTACAACTCTCGCATTTGCAATTGCCACTCAGCTGAAATATTACAAGTTCATGAGGATGAACTGTCAGATCAATCCGTAATGATCACAGTTTCTGCTGCCCTTTCAAAAACACAGCACAACTTTTCTTCCTAGCTGTTTGATTTGAAACAACACAGAAACAATACCCATTTGTTGATATCACAGGCTGCTTGTAAAGAAGAAAAATAACTTCAAATCTTTTGATGAATAATAATTTGAAATCTTAAGTCTCTTTGACACAACACATTAGGCATTTACAAAGATTAAAGGGATGCAAAATTGGAAAGTCTTTCCATGCTGATGAGATGCTGTTCTGGCCACCTCTGCAGCCCTCCGGTGACAATAGATTGAAGTGATGCTTTTGAATGCTTCAAAATGAACACACAGTACAATGCAGGAGATGAAGTGTCTCCCACC
Organism: Muscardinus avellanarius; assembly: GCF_963383645.1. NCBI lineage: Eukaryota > Metazoa > Chordata > Mammalia > Rodentia > Gliridae > Muscardinus > Muscardinus avellanarius. Next base: position 88,325,776 of record NC_137789.1, on the reverse strand, counting down.
AGGTCTTTGACCAACCCTGACTTCTCTGAAACTCACTGATTTAGAAAGAATCGGCACATAATTGGCATTAAGATGAATGAAATATGTAACATCCAACTCAGAGGTTAAATAAAATTTTTGATCTTAAATATCATACTGGACACCTTGTAGAAAAAAGAGAGATCTACTGAGAGGAAGAAAAAATGAGTTCTTTTTTCCATTACAAACTAAGCTAGGGAAGGGAAACTTGATAATCCAATAAAATCAGCCTTACAAAATGGTTCCATTCAAATTTTATCAGCACACAAATTTTTCAAGGAATCAAAGTGTTTGTCATCTGTAGTTTTCCAACCTCTGGGAATATTTATTGATATAGTTCTTTCTCTTCATAAGATCAATAACATAACAAACATCTGTATTCCATTTGGAATAGTAAAATAGGTGAAAGTTGATCTTACAACTCTTTCATTTCTCTTCTAAGATGACTGACTTGCCCTCTGATTTTTATCAGCAGTACAGTGATCCCAGAAACCTAAATTCTCATGATTTCTGTAGCTTCCCAGTTTTGCCATACTAATGTTAACAGACAGAACCCTCTGATAGGTATGGGAAACCTAATAAGGGTAGAAATCTGCAAGTAAAATTTACCAAACTGGTGTAAAGAGACTGCCAAAATTTCTGCCAGTGATTTTAACTGTGAATGTGTCTCTCTGGGCTGGTTTGATAATCATGTACGGCTCATAGCTTGCCAGATCCCCATTCATTTTATCAAAAGTGTTCTCCTCCTCTGGTTTTTTCCTGTTTAAACTCCAACCGGCAATGGCTGCCAGTTTTAAGCTTGTATTTTATTCCAGACATTACACCAGGGACTTCAATATGCTTTATTTTTAACCTGAAAGATAACACTATAGTGTATTTCTATTTAAACCAAGAAGAGCCTGCAATTTAGAACTGCTCAATAAGAAGCAGCTAAGTAGTAGGATTTAGACCTGAACCCACGCCTGTCTGGCTCAAAGTTCCAAGCTTCTCCTACTCAGTAGTACCAAGAAATGTTGAAGTCGAAAAGGGCAGTCATCATGTAAAGAGTCAAAAGGACGGTCATCTAAACTGCCATTACTTTAGGGGAAATCATGGAACTTAGTAATAGTCACATATAATTATTTTATCACCACGACAATAATATAAGAAGTCCTTGTGTTCAAAGTAGATTGAGGGCTACTCTGGTTTTGGGAGAATTTAATAAATTTCACAAATATTTTTTGGTAACATGACCTTTTGTTCTCCATGGTGAAGAAAGATAAATCCATAAGTGAGTTTAAAGATCAACACTGAGTTCCTGACAAGTATTTATCTATGTGCTGGTGAGCATTTAGAACAAAAACATGACCATCTCTAAAATGTATTCAATATACTGTTGGGGTTCAGAAAATAATACCCCAAAGTGTGTTTCCTGGACATGCTAAGCAGGAGAAATAGTTGTCTCTGGCCCCTCCCTGGCTCAGTCTTCTTTCACCCTCTTTTTTTTCCTAAGAACAGAGAGAGGCTTTTTCTAAAGCTCCCTTGTTTACCCAAAGACTAGACCTACCAAAAAGGCACAGAATTGTTTTCAATATCCTCAAATAAATTTTATGAGAACTAAATTCATATCACAGAAGAAGAGTTTGGAAGTCATCACCACACACAGAGCTCAAAAGAACTTAGTCTCTGGACATTGTATGTTCTCTGGGCTCACTCATTTCCATTAAATGCCAATCAATACTCTCCTCAAATTGCCTTCAGCACCCCTCTTGCCTCTCTTCTATGAATAAGGATATTAAAGCTTCAAACATATAGCTCTTTTTTGAGTTTCATTTTTATTTTGTATGACTTCAATACTTAAGCATATCAGTAAAATTTGTATCCTTTGTCATCTGTTATTCTTCCTATTGTTCATTCATTTCAACAGATTAATTTCAAACCTTCCCAGGGAAAGTTTGAATTTCCCTGTAATGCCAAAAGTATTAGAACTGAGACTTGCAGTTCCTAGTCTATTAGATGACCAGTAGTATATAACAGAATACTCAGGTTCTGGGCTTTCTTTGTTTCTCTTGCTTCTGTTATCTATGGGGTTCAGTGTGCCAAAGATACAACCCAATTTTACATATGTAGAGTTTTCCCCAAAAGGGAAGAAAACACTTGTACATTCATGTGCGTACACACACATGAGTTAAATTAGGCTACCAACATGTGTATGTAACATTTCAATTACACGCTAGTGACTGCATCTTCATTTATTAATAGTAATAATAAACCATGATTACATCAGTGTCTCCTGTTTATGGCCAATACTTTAAAGGGCCAGAGAGACTTTTGGGAATCTGGTAACTGATTAATTCAAGATCTAGAAGAATTTGCATTTATGAACCACAGACCCTCCATACACATCATAAGTAGATTCATGTTTCCTAGCTCAAATATTTAAGAACTAGAGTCTAGTTCTTAGAATTATCTGTGTACATCTCTTCAAGTATGCTAATTAGCTACTATGTTGTTTCTTAAGACGTGAGTTCCTAAAAATTTTATGAAATAAAAAGCCCTTTAGCTTATTTAGTAGTATGAAATGATCACATTTTAATTCTGTGTTTTTAAAGTTTTCTTATATAAGTTAAACCATTTAATTACTATTTTCACTTTTAAGATGGTAAAAGTCTTTAATGACCTAGGTCATAATTTTTAGAATTAAAATAAATAAAAATAAAGGAGCATTGTCCTCTCCCATTGGTACTTACTTGGCAAGTAGAATTAACTTATCCAAAACTGTCCCCAACCTCAAACTGCTAAAACCAATTCTATACAACAGTGTTGATTTGTCTTCTACCATGATTTTGGCACATGAGAACTCTATTATAAAATGTTGAACCTATAGGTTCAAGTATACCGGAGAGGCAGACATAAAAGCTGTCCCTTATTTAAGATGTATACCACAATAAGTAGTCAGGAAAGATAAAATCTATCAGGATGGAGGGAAGGCAAGAGCTGGTTGATGTAAAAAGGAAGTGGTGCATTGCAGTTAAGCTTTTTAGTTGTGAATTCTCTCAGAAACTTGGCTTCCTAATCTATAATACAGACATGAAAGTAATACCAACACAGAGGTATAGGACTGGAAGGAATAGGGTAGAGAGAGGGCTTTGAATATACTGCGTGCTAGGTACTAGGGCCCCCTAATTCCTTCTCCTCTGCTTGTAACTATTCTATAATGGAGTAAACTCCTTTGTGAGTGAGATTCCCACCCCTCCACTACACAGTTTCATCTCCTCCTAGTATTGCAGTCACTGTTAGAAAGAAGCAGAGTGCTTTTCTAAATGAAGAAATGTGCAGATTTCCAGAGAGAGGGGATGGTATATCCCTGACTGCTTTGGAAAAGACAATTCCAACTAACCTCCTTATTACTCATAGTATACAGTGAGACACTACACACTGAGAGAGAGAAAACAGCTGACAAAGTCATACATCAAAGTCCAAGACTGCTCTAGGGAACTCGCCAATCTCCATGAGCAGGCTGGGCTGATCCAAGACGGGTCCTTCCATCACTCGGAAGCACGGCTCACACTCTCCACCGCTTGAACTTCTTCCCAGACCAGCCGTCCAATTCAGGCTGCGGCACTCGTTCACTCTTACTTTTGTCAAATACTGTGAATTGACATACTGCTAAATATTTCTTTCTCATACAGCTGTTCCTAGTGTTGCTAAATTTCTGGTCTTATTTTTTACTCATGTCACCAAATATTCAATTTTTTTTCTTTTTCTTGCCACAGCAAGAAAAGTTTAGACGTCTTCTGCCTCCCAGGATATAATGAATCAATTGGCCTTTTGCCAAATTGGTCTGAAGGGCAGGGCGGAGCCACAGAACAAGAGCATCTCTAGAATGAGAGGTGCACTTCTCACTTTTACCACTTACTATTCGTGAGACTCCTGGATGTCAGGAAATCTTCCAGGGTCTCAGTTTTTGCCTTTGGAAAACAAATACCTCCAGATGCTGAGCACTATGTATACAAATGGGAGTAGGTCCTAAGCTCTGAAGCATCATCCAACATAAGGTAATACTGATGCTTTTGAGTCCATGCATGAAAGCATAACATGACATCTTAGAGTCCATAATTATAAATCTGTTGCCTGGATTGCAAAAATGAAAAATATGCCTGGCTCCTAGAGTGGATGTTCGAGCATTGTAATCCCAGGACGGAGCACTTGTCATGTTCACTGGTCCTCCAAGGCAATGGAACAACACCTCACACACAGTCGACGCTCAGTCATGAATGGTGAAGGTATTAATGAATTAATGATATCCATTGTTAAATGCAGCAACTTAATATATACTGCCTCTTATGCCTATAGGGCTGCAATAAACATTCATGGATTTTTTATGTGTGTTTCATCTTTTGTGTCAAAATACTTTTCTAATTACTAATTGGGTACACTTGCTAATGTTGGCAATACCACAAGAAAGGTACCACCTTAGTAGATTTGGGCCCATAGAAATATTTCATTACTAACTTTTCCTTATACACTATTCTTCCAAAGTCTTTATTAAACTTTTTAAATTAAAATTTGTTTGCCCACACTTTTTTATAGAGAATGACTATAACACATGAAGTCAACAGAGCTGTTGTTTTAAATAAGAACTAGCTGCCTACCTTCTCTTTAAAACAAAAATTATTGCCAAGCATGGTGCTGCACCCTTGTAATCCAGCATTCGGGAGGCTGAGACAGGAGGGTAGCAGGTTTGAGGACAGCCTCAGCTACTTAGTGAGGCCCTTTGCAACTCAGGAAGACCATGTTTCAAAATAAAGAATAAACTAAGAGGGCTGGTGGTATAGCTCTGAGGTAGAATGCCCCTGGGTTCCATCCCTAATATCACAAAAATAAATAAATAAATAAATAAATAAATAAATAAATAAATATTAGGATGCTTTGTAAAATTTAATAATTAATTTGAATTAGATTTTCTATTATTTTTAATCCTCCTTGATCCAGATAAAATTTTACCTTTGGCCTATTAATTTTTGTCTTTGATCTGTGTCTTCATTACTCATTAACCAATATCTCAGACCAATTAACAGTTACATCATCTTCATCACATTGGAAAGGGGGATTTGTAGTAAGAAAACAATTTTTGGGGGGCAGTACTGAGGATGGAACCCAGGGAAATTTTACCTCTGAGCTACACCAAAGCTCTATTTTTTATTCTTTATTTTGAAACAGGGGCTCACTGAATTGCAAAGGGCCTCAAAAAATAGTTGAGGCTCTCCTTAAACCACAATCCTCCTGTTTCGGCCTCCTGAATGCTGGGATTACAAGTGTGCACTGCCACAACTGGCTAGAAAACAAATTTATTTGAGATCCCTTAATAAAGATATTTTTTTCTTGGTTGTAATGATCTTTTTTTCTGTAGATTCTTGCAATCATCTATATAATGTAGAATTTGTTATATTGGAATTGTGATAATAAACTTCAGAATTTTAGTTAGCATTTTTACATAAAACTTCAAAGTGTTCTATTGAGCTTTGACAAAGGTTGCTATAGAGGTTATTTCCACGGCCATCAGAAAAATGAAGACGACGAACTAGATGAAGTCGATTAGTTACATTTAGCTCCAAAACACTATGACTATACAAATCTGATTTTACTGTTGACCTCTTTTCTATAACTGCAGACATATTTAGCTAAGATAAAATATGAAATAGAATATAATATCATGGTTAATAATGCATAATGCAAAGTCTACTTCAAATCAGAGGTATAAATGAGCAATTTTTTAAAAAAATACTACTAATAATATGCAAATTACTCTGTCAAAACATTTTGATACTACCAACATTTTGATTTGCACTTGAACCAAAACCTAGTAAACACATTGATATATCTTATCTCTGTAGGGTCTTCTGTAGGATCTGCAGTGCGAGTAATTGTTTTCTGTGGTACTGGGACTGAACTCAGTATGCTACCTCTGAGCTATACCCAAGTCCTATTTTCCTTTTTTTTTTTTTTTTTTTTTTTTTTGCTATACTTGGAATGGAATCCAGAGGCATTCTACCTCTGAGCTACATCCTCAGCCCTATTTTTTATTATTTTGAGACAGGGTCTCACTAAATTGCAGAGGGCCTCACTAAGTAGCTGAGGCTGGCTACAAATCTGCAGTCCTCCTGTCTCAGCCTCTCAGGTACTGGGATTACAGGTGTGTGCCACCACACCCAGTCCTATTTTACTTTTTATGTTGAAACAGGGTCTCACTAAATTACTAAGGCCCACCTTGAATCTGTGATCCTTCTGGCTCAGCCTCCTGAGTACTGGGATTACAGATGTACATCACCATGCCTGGCTCATACAATTCTTTAATCTCCATTTTTTAATTTTAAAATAGACATCTGAATTACAGATACACAATCAACTGCTTTCTCTTCTTGCATTTCAGTTACATGATGGGTAAAGAAGAGGAAATTAGTCCAATAAGAATAGCACCGTAATAAAAACTGTAATTAAATCTGAGTCATCTCACCAATGCACTGAAAACTAATTGTGCTTTAAAGCAAACTTGACTGATAGAAATAAGCACACCCTGGTGACTGCTACCACACTTTCACTCACAATATCATGGGCCATGTAAGAACCACGTATTCACTGCTCCATTTGCTTTTTATTCAGTTTATCTCCACACAACACCTCCTCCCTTGTCTCGGTGATGTCTTGTTCATGACCTCAAATCCCAAATCCACAAATGAAACAAATCCAGGCTGGAGAAATGTTACTTTTGGCCCCTAAGATTAAAAACTTCATGTTGCATTAGCTGCTAATATTTAAAAACTGGGCGACATCACATAAATGTTCCAGCATCTAGATCTTTCTCAAAACTGCAAGACTTCGAGAGTATCTATGAAGGGCTAAAACCAAGTCTGAGCCGGGCGTGGTGGCGCACGCTTGTAATCCCCGCGCTTGGGAGGCAGAGACAGGAGGATCGCGCAGGTTCAAAGCCAGCCGCGCGCTGGCGTAGGAGACCCTGTTTCCAAATAAAAATGTAAAAATAGGTCTGGGAGTGTAGCCTGGAGGTAGAAGGGCTTCCAGGAACCCCAGTACCACCAAAAAAATAAAAATAAAAATAAAAATAAAACCAAGTCTGAGTAGCAGTGAGTAAGCGCTCTGGGACCAACTCATGAACTCCCTACTCATGGCGGAGGCAGCCAAAGGTCCACCACTGGAGTTTTATTGTCATGCTTACACTACTATGATATTCTTGGAAAATATTTCTTGTACATCTCTGTCAGAAAGTTGAAAAATAAAAGATTAGTCAAATCAACTCTTTGCATCTCTTTAATCCCAGGGTTTAGAAAACTTCCATAGTAACATTTTAGGTTTCCCTGGTCATACTGCTGGTGTCTGAACTACTCAACTCTGTTTCTGCAGTGTAATGCGGAAGAAGTCACAGACAGCATGTGACCAATAAACCAGACTGTGTTTCAGCAAAGCTGCATTTATAAAAATAGGGGTGGGCTGGATTGGGGCCAAAGTTTATAAACCTTTCTTTCTCTTCTCTCCTCTCCTCTTCTCTTCTCTTCTCTTCTCTTCTCTTCTCTTCTCTTCTCTCCTCTTCTCTCCTTCCTTCCTTCCTTCCTTCCTTCCTCTCTCTTCTCTCTTCTTTCTTTCTTTCTTTCTTTCTTTCTTTCTTTCTTTCTTTCTTTCTTTCTTTCTTTCTTCAGTACTAGTGATTGAACCCAGGGACATTCTCCCTCTGAGCTACACTTCAGCACTATATTTTATTCTTTGTTTTGATTATTCATTTATTGTGGCACTGGGGATTGAACCCAGAGGCATTCTACCTTGGAGCTAAACCCTCCACCTGATTGTATTTCTTATTTGGAAACTAGGTCTCAATAAATTGCAAAGGGCCTTGCTAAGTTGTGGAGGGCTTTGCTGAACTGTCGAGGCTGGCTTCAACCCTGGGGTCCTCCTGTCTCAGCCTCCCAAGTACTGGGATTACAAGTGTGCACCAGTACACCCAGCATTTATAAACTTTTATTTCATGCTCCCTGTGTGGATGCTCTAGACATGAGTTTTCTCCTTTCTTTTTTTTTGGTGCTAGAGATGAAACTTAGGACCTCATGTATGCTAAGCATGTACTCTGTCACACAGCTATACCCTACAGTCCAAGGATATGATTTTTCAAAATCTTCCCTAATCTCTCTTTGATTTTATTTTCAATCAAACCAAATTTTTTCAGTTTCTTTTCCATATCACTTTGGACTCCCTTATTAATACTGATATATAATTCAAATGTAGCCATTAAGCCAGGTGTGGTGGCAAATGCTTATAATCTTAGTACTTGGGAGGCTGAGATAGGAGTATTGCAGGTTTGATATCAGTGTCAGCAACTTAGGGAGGCCCTCAGCAATTTAGTGAGACTATTTCCAAATAAAAATATATTTATTTTTATTTGGAAATAAAAATATTTTATTTGGAAATTTTTATTTGGGGGTATATCTCAGAAGAATACTCTTGAGTTTAATCTTCAGTACCAAAAAAAGAAAAATATATATCTATTAAAAGATACTGTCTGAGCCAGAAATGGTGGCACATGCTTGTAATACTAGTACTTGGGAGGTTGAGACAGGAAGATCGCAGGTTCTCCGCCAGCTTCAGCTACTTAATGAGGCCCTCTACAACTTAGTGAGACCCTGTTTCAAAAAAATAGGTCTGGGAGTGTATCTTGAAGGTAGAATGCCCCTAGGTTCAATTCCCAGTACTACAAAAAAAAGAAAGAAAAAAAATATACATTCAAATTTTTCTGTTAACTTTTTGGAAGAGAGTAGATCAGCCCATCCTGGGGAACAGCAAATACAGAGCTTAAAGATAGTGAGGAAGTACAGTTATGAATTTGTTGCTGTCTTCCTCAAGGAATCTTTGATGTTTCTCTGTTGCCTAAAAAAATAAGTCCCCTTGACACCGAGTTATTTTTTCAGCTATGTTTGCCCTGCCCCCATATGACCCAGGAGATATTTGCTCCAAGAATTCTGGATTATTTGCTATTTTCTAAGCAGAACTCTTACTTTCTGTTCTCTTCCTTTGATTAAGCTTCCTACCATCTAGGATAGAAGGAAGTTAATTGAAGGGGAATCCAGTTCCACTCAGCCTTCAAGGCCTTACTTAAACCATATATACCCATCAAGCCTTCCTAGATTCTACCAGTGACAATCAATATCTTCAGCCTCAATGTCTCTCCAACAAAACTAGAACACTTTTTAGGTCATCTCATATCAAATTGCTATTCTTTAGGTAAAAATTGACTGAATATTGGCAACCTAATTTTTTATGCTTAATTTTATATAAGTCAACACATCTGCTCCGATCCTTGAAGGCAGAGACGGTGTCCCTCTCATCTTGCCACTCTCCTGGGTGTCTAGCAATGACTCTCTCAAAGAACAGGATCCATCACCATCGCTGAATAGAAACACTGAATTTAAAACAAGCTCTTAGCATTAACAGAATGAAGAAAACAGAGTGTGCAACTCTAAATTCCTTTCAACTACTACGACAAGGATGGCCTTAATTCCTGACCTAGATGACTTAAATTTATAAAAATAGTACCTGGGGGAAAAAAGAGGGCAGAGTTCTAGTTAAAAGATGCTTTGGTACTTCATTGCCTGCCGACATTCTGCTCCATTCACTGAGTAACCAGGGCTCAGATGTTGTTATACAATTAAGTCAGTTTCAACCAGAAATACTGTGAAAATTCTGTGGCTGGAGGAAGCCCCTGGTACTCAAAGTATGAAATTCGAATTTAGTAAAACGTGTGATGTTTTATGTGCCGTCTTATATCCTTAAGTTCTTCTTTTCAATAAAGAGAGAAATCTGTTGCTAATACAGTGCTCACCACCGTCCTGTTGCTAAGCAAAGGGAGAAGAGAGAAAGCTGCAGGTCTCTGAATTGGGGGCAGTAAAATTCTAACCACCTCTTCATGTTATGCTTGACTCACCTGCTGGAGAGGGAAGGCAGTAGTCTGGACTGGCATGCCCACAGGCTCGAGAATATAGTCCCAGAATTCACAAAGGAAAACACTAACACTGTGAAGTTTACAGTTAAAAAAGATACCATCGCAGCTATAGAAAAAAAATGATAAGGTGGCCTCAAGCAGCCCCAATGAGCTCTCATTTTTTCCAGTAAATGGCTCTAAAACAGCTACATAATAGAAAAATTATGACCAAATAGCCCATCGCTTTTCAAAAGACGGGAACATCATCTTTTATCTTAAGAAGGTTTTTATTGCAGAGGTGCTATAACACTGTCACTTTTTTTAGTAATTGGAAAATATATATTTAAAACATATGAAAGAATATAGGAACCTTACTGTTTCATTCCCGTAAGGGACCTTTAGGGCATTTTCTCCTAAAACAGGCCCTTCCGATTCTTTGAAATAGAGACCCCACTGGAAGCTTTTAGTAGAGAAAGAGTGTGAGAAAGCCTCTGAATGGGTCCAAAGATAAACACAATCTACTTTGCATATCTCCCCAGACAGGAGGAGAACTCACCTCTTAAAGTATTGAAATTTCAGGCTACCTGCAACAAACTATTACTTTGGATTCACCTTCATAATATGAATGATGAAAAAGTAAAAAAGGGAATATTCCTAGATCAAATCAAATACTCAGTCTTCTTAATTTCAACCTGACACAAAATTGAAAATCTCATTAGATTATGAGTAAGTCTTGACTAGTCCCATAGGTGTATTTTGTTACATAAAGTATATATAATGCATTTTTAAGTATTTTTTTGCTCTTTTCTGGGCACTATTGTCTTTTATCAACTATGTGTTAGTATGTCCTCCAATAAGAAAAAGGTCATTTGAACTATAATGCAAAAAAGATACTACTTCTTCCAAAAGAAACAAAACAAAACAAAGCAGAAAAATATAAAACACAATAGAAAATTATATTTGTTTGGGAACAACAATATCATAACTAAACATCTTCATTCTAAGAATTTCTTTACCAAAGCAATGGGAAAAAAATATGTTAAAATTTACCAGGAAGATGGTAGAAGGTAATATACGAATCCAATATTTTCTTCCAAGTATATGTGCTCTGTTTCCATCCCCATTTCTCAAGAGAAATCTACCAATAAAAAGCTACCAAAAAAAGTGTTTTCAAGTCTATCTCGACATAGTAGCATTTGTCCATGTTTCTTGCTTATACGCACGCCATTGAGGAACTACTCAAAAACACAGAAAAGTCCAGTATGCCTGCTGAGGCTTATGTTGTATATCTCCATGCTGTGTCTCTAGCCTCCAGATCTAAGTTACTTTAAATGGCAACACTTTGGTTAATCTTCCCTAGTAAGACCAGAATGGTTGTTGGTGATCACATCCAACCCTTTTCCTGAATAGATTTCAGATTCTTGCGCATGAATGCTATCACAACACTGATGTAAATTATCTAAACTCTGGAGAATTGAACTTCCTGTTTAAAAAATATCATCAGCCTTTGTCCCACGTAATCTTCCGGCTACTCTCCCATTCTCCAGAGCTCTGCAGAATAACAGAGATTGATGCCGTTTTGCATCCCTCTTGTTGTACAATTAACTTGTCTTGTGTTTGTTCTGTCCCTGCACTGTAAGCCTGGAGGGCAGGGATCACATCTCAGTCATCTAGATATCACCATCATTGCTGACACCTAGCAAAATGCCAATAGGGAGGCACAGTAACAGCTTCTGAATTGAATTTAAAGCACCAATGTGACGTTTTCAATTTTCCTCATATCCTCAGGCTTCAGTTTCTTCTAGTACTATATCCTATCAGATCAGATATTTACTTCCTTTGATACAGAAACTGGCATATGCTGAAAGAAGACAAGTGTGACTCCTTCCCAACATGGTGTTTGGGTAGAATCATGGCTTCTCCTTCTATCTTCTCGTTCTGAGCATAGTCAAAAGCTTTTCTCACCTTCTGCATTTTCAGTCTTTGGCACATTTTGTGTAACTCTGACACTTCTTCCCTACCCAGCCCTTCTCCCAGCCTCCATCCATTCTCCTTTGCGTGCTCATTCCAGAACTTCTTAACTGCTCATGTGCATACAGGACATGGTCCCTGCTGCCTCCTCACCTTCCAAGGCTATTAGTTTAGTTTATTTGAATTTAAGTTCCCAGATTTCCTGATTTATTTAGATGTCTTTTTGTTTTAGGTCAAACTACTATCTTACCAACCTTGTTGTTTTGTTATATTTTGATTTTGTGTACAGAAGGCAAAAAAGCCATCCCTCAACTGCAATGATGAGAGGTGTGCCACCCTGGGTTTTGAATGCAGCTCCTGTAAATAAAGCAGCTTTGGAATTGGTTTTGACCTTCTGGATAGTTGATTTGTAAAGAGGCATTTTCATGAGCTCAAGTAGAATCTCCTTGGGTTTGAGAAAAGGATAGGGCAGGGCAAAAGTAAATTCTTTTTCTCTGCTTCAAAATTCTACAGGTTGTCAGATTGAACTCTGAAAATCTAAAGAGGAGGATCTAGCAGAAAGAGAAGACCTGTCAAAAATCGGAACCTAAAACATCATCTGTCGTGTGACTTGTGACACTTGCTGTCACTCTATAGGTTTGAGTTTGCAAAGCTGAGCTATGAAGCCGCTCATCCCTGCCTGCCTCAGAAGGAATTAGCACTGGATCCACGTAAAGAAGACAGGGTTCTCCTCCCAGGTTCCAGTTCTACCACCAATCCACAGATCCAAAGGAGGTCACTCTACCTCCTCTTTTTTTTTTCTGGTCTTAAAGAGGTGAGAGAAGAAGGCAAATTCCCTGAGCAGAGCTCAGCTCTCCTCTTATCACAGTCTACAGCACTAAGGTTGGTCATCAAATCACGAATTGTCTCTGGCTAAGGAGTAGAGCATAGGGTTAGGAATGCTTTCGAAGACAAGTTGTCATCTGGCAGTTTTTGCAAGAGGCAGAGGTTGCTGTCTCAGCTCCCTCCTTGAGATGCTCTTCCACCTTAAGCAAAGCAATCAAAGGTGTAGTAACACTGGAGGAACTAGCTTGGATAGCGAAGGGGCATCAAATCATTGTCTTCAGTTCCCTCAAGAAAGGCATTTTCTGCCAAAGCAAGCAAAACGCTTTAATTCCTTAGGCCAGGATTCTTTAGTCTTAGAACAGTTCCCTACATTTCTTTTTTGTTTTGAAGATTCATGAAGGCCACAAACTTGTCTGTTGTCTGGTGGTGATGTTGAATTATGCCTTGGAGCCTCTTGATTACTACAAGAAGAATGAACAATACTAATGTAGCAAATCTTATATGTCCTTGAATATGTAAATTGAGTCCAGAAAACCATGTTTGAGGGTTTATTCACTGGCGAGACTCCTGGAGGTCCTATAATACATCAGTTTGAGTTTGTTGTTGAATCAAAATTATTTGTTTCTTTAATGCTTGTGCCAAGCTGGATATATCTTGTTGACGATTACCTTAAGAAGCTCCTAAAGGATGTAGTTTTACTGTAGACCTGTCGTGTTGGGTGTGATCATGTAGTAAAGGAGTAACACAGGTATGGGCATGAGCAGCATCCGTGAGGGCTCTGCCTTGGATGAGAACCTGTAGCTGTTTTCTCATCCATATTACTGACGCTTCAAGACATCCATCCAGTCTTGTTGCTATCATAGAATCTGCATGTACTTAATGGATCAAATCTTGGGTGACTTTGGTCATGACTTGCTTAACTATATGAGAGTATGGATGGATTCAGGAAGGAAAATTCCAGCAGTGTTTGCTGTTACTGTAGTGATTATGACAGACACCAGAAAGGCATTTAAGTGATGAGGAATCACTTAGGTCTCAATTTGCCTAATTCTGTTTTGAGAACTTGTAATCCTGTGTTTCCTCGCCAAGGACATGTAAGAGTTACAGGAAGCCATCCTTATGGAACCCAGGGGCATCCGACCCCCGAGCTATATCCCCTGACCTATTTTTTTATTCTTTATTTTGAAACAGGGTCTCACTAAGTTGTGGAGTGCCTCACTAAGTAGCTGGGGCTGACTGCAAACTGTGATTCTCCGGTCTCCCAAATGCTGGGATTACAAGCGTGTGCCACCATGCTCAGCTTTGAATTTTCTTTTTAATATCCATAAGGTAGTAATGTTGAGCCATGTGGCCTTGGAATGAGTAAAGCAAGACAAATATCCTTGAGTAATATTTAAAGTCCAAGTATCATTAGTATATTTATGGTACAGTTAGAGCTTAAAACTAATACATAAGGGTGAGGAACACATACCATAATTAAGTCACTAATATTATTAATATTATGAGCAAGAGTCATGAAATAATTGACAGTATGAGAATAGTTTCCATGTGAGATTATTTCTAGGAAGCTATGGAAGTCCAAGCCTCCAAACCATATAATGCCAGAGGCCTATCTATCCAGTTTCATTAATTTGGACAGGCTCTAAAAATCCCCCTTCACTCCATGAAATGGTATTATTGCTAGATGTAGGAAAGCTAAGCTGATGAGGATTACTAGTTAAATGTCCATAAGGTCCCAATTTTGTATATACTCTGACCAACAGAGATCCATCTAGGTTGAGGCCTACAACACGGTGTCTAATCCATGCTTTGGTGGTCAGGTTCCTGAGAAGTTTCCATTTTACATGGAGGAATATCAGGTGGATCAAAGGGAAGGCAAGCTGAAGAATTATTTACAGAGACACCTGATATACAGGTTGGATTATCAGGCCATAGTCTAGTCATGTAAATATTTCTGAGATGTAATTGGAGAACAGTGAGTGGAAGGCAGTATAGACTTCCATAAGTCTATACTTATGGAAAGCAAAAGAGTTATGATTCAGAGGATAACTCTAGATTCTCATTAAGCCACTCCTTGTTTTCCTCTAGGGCATTTTGAGGAGGTGACCATGCTCCTCCAGTCCACGAGGAATCCTTTGTGGTAATAGGAAGGTCAATACCCCACCATCTCATAGGCTCAACAGAGGAGGATTAATTACTTGGGCCCAATATACAGGCTGACCTGTCCCTGGGCTAAAAAGAAATGCAAAGTTAAGGAACCACAATACCTTGCTTTGTTGTTTGTAATTAGATAACAGGCCAAGAGGCTATGGACAGATTCTCTGACGTGTAAGGAGCTCCTGTGTTGGCAAAAGTCTCCCGAACATGCTAGTGACCTGTATGCTTTCCCAGGTCACTCCTAGACTTGTTGGTGTGGCGACACACAGGTTGAATGGAGGTACTCCTGGTGGCCAGGGTCAGTGCTGCTTCTAATCCGTAGGTACTGCATTCGAGGAATCGGGTTGGTTGTATGATTGATCCAGCTCAGAACAGGGTTTGACTCATTTAGCCAAGGTGGCCCAGTTATGGAATGAAGTACATGGAACAGAGCAGTTTCTCCCTCTCTCTAAATGAGTGGTTCATTACTCTGAATCCAACTCTAACATTTAATGCTCCCTGAAGGGAGAAACTCACTAATGGAGGTACGTTTTTGGATTGGAGCAAATGAACTCAGGCCACAGGTTGCCTGTGCTGTGACCACCATCCTGGAGTAGAATATTTAAAAAACAAAAGACTCATCCTATGATAAAGAACAAGATTCTGGCATCAGATAGATCCAGGTTCAAATTCTTACTAGCTCTGAGAACTTGAGCCAAACATGCCTGAGCCTTGATTTCTTCATCTGTAAAGTGGGAATCATAAAAAGACCTACTTCGTGAAACTAAAAGAACAAACACACATAAAGCACCTGGCTCAGTGAACAGTATGTGTCTAGCTCTCCATGGATGTAGCAAAATGGACAGAACTGCTGAATAATAATTATGGCAGATAGAAAAATTCTGGACATTCCAGACATAGAACAGATGAAGGCTTTATTTCATTATATTTTTGGAGGAGATCCAACCTAAGGGATTAATTCTTGTCCAGAAGACCAGGATCTCTGGGGAAGATCTTCATAGCATCTTCTGTAATGACCATAGAAGTCAGTACTTTTTTGTTCTAACCTTTCATTCCTTTAAACAGGAAGCCTTCTTCAACTGCCCCCAGGGCTGTCTGGGCATTTCCTATCATGGCTACACAAAGAAAGTCTGCTGGGTTCAAAGTGATAATGTTTTGTTATTTTATAAGTTCTCACATGATTTTGTCTTTTGAGAGGTATTTCTTCAATTCAATAAATATATATAAAACAGCTCTTGCATGGCAATGTTCTCTTAGACATTGAAGAGGCAATGATTCAAAGGAGTTCTTGGCTTTAGAAACTACTAAGAAAACAAACATTAAAAATTTGGTTTATTAAAAGAGGGTAAGATGAGATACTGAAAATCACACAAAAATTACAGAAGCTGGAGTGTAGGGGCAACATGTTTGAAATTAATCTTGGAGAATTGGTAACATTTCATAAGGCAAAATTAACAGGGGACAGCTGCCTGAGAAGAAGGAATCACGAAAAGGTATGACTATCAGAAACTATAGGCACGATTAGAGGAAAGTAATAATTCAACCTGAATGTGTTAAGCTCCTCAGATTAGGTAAGTGAGAGCAATAAAATGCTCCTAAGCACTGGAGACATGACTGGAGATGGGCAAAAGAAGTGTGCAACCATTAGACACTGAATATAGTGGTAGAATATATTAAGCCCTTAAGATGTGCCAGATAAGTGAAATTCTTTAATAAACAAAAAAGTTTGTGATTACATCTGAAATTATCCCTACTCAGATGTGAAAGACTGGTGTGGGATGTGGGTTTAAACAACACATTCATTATTTCCTTAGTTCTTCATCTACTAATAGCTGATATTTACTGGAAGTTTCTGGAGGCCAGGAATTGGGTTACGTGCCTTGCAATAGTTATTGGGTTCACTCCCATTCTGTCCCTAGAAAGTGGTCACCATTACCCTGCTTTAGAATTAGAGAGCTGAGGCTCCCAGGCATTTGAATGACCTGCTCCAGCTTATCCCACCAGGGAGTCACGGAGCCAAATTCAACCACAGGTTGGTTGGTTCAACCTCTCAAGCATTATGCTGTGTACTCTCTTCTACCCACATCTCCTGCCCATGCAAATACCAAAGTCCCTGGATTATAGAAAAGTAGAAACGATGCCAAAATAGCCCCCTCAGCTCCTCACTTCCCCACCACAGGCCAGTCCAGCGCTTAGGAGCTGGCACCAAGGTTCCTCCTCACTCTCAGCACAGGGAAAGTGTAAAGATATTTTTAAAGCTGGAAACAATTTCACATATCATCCAAATGTGAAAAAACAAGTGAAATGCCTAACACTTCCTTTAGCTGTTGGCTAAGTGTGCTTCCATGCCCTCCTTCCACAGGCTCCCGTACAAAAGCCTGGGACGCCCAACCGAACTTTGCACATCCTTGCCACTGTGCTGTTCGGGGTCAGAAGGTGGTGAAGCAGGCCTCCTGAGAGTTGTTTGTTGGTTTTTATATTTTTTAATTCTTAAAAAAATCTCATGAAATCTGGCTTGTTGCCGCGCTCTCTTCAGATGATCCAAAATTTCTCATATTTACTTCTGGTTTCTGGGTTACTGATACTATTTAAGAACAAGTTTTTTTTGTTGTTGCAAGGTTAAAGAAGGGAGTGAGAAGATATTTTAGCTAAGAACAGAAATTCTATTTTAATTTGTTTCTACAGAGCAGCTGGCCAGGCTCCAGTTTTCTAATATTGTTTATCATATTTTTTAAAATGACAGAATTATCTTCCAAAAAGATTTTTGCAGTTGTTATAATCCCAAATCCTTTAGATATCTTTTTTCATTAATTATATCAACCTCACTGTATTTCTGTTGAATTTACCATTTGACTTTAGGTCTAAACATACCAAATGAAGAAACATTTCAAAAATTATTTTATGAGAAATTAATGATTTCTCTAATTATAAATGTAAATATTTAAACTTGAGGAGACCATATTCCAGAATTTTCACAGCAGTCTTTTATAAGTGTGAAGGCCCTATGTTAAAACTAGGTGTGAAAAATATTTTTAAATAGGAACAAAACTGTCTATGACAACTGAACAGACGGCAGCAATGAAAACTGGATGCTGTCTAACATTTTATGATTTGACGATCTGATTACTACTTCTGGATGAGTCAGTACTTTTCAGAGATAGTGGGCAAAAAACCATGCCTTTAAGGCAGCAACATGAGTTTGAAAATGAGTTCATAACAATTCTTGCTTTCAAGTGCTAGTAGAAGCAGATACATAATTAAAATACGATATAATTATCTATCTTATAACAATAATGACCAATGTCAATGAGATTTTACCTTCTCCATGTGAAAAACACTAAGGATATGTAAAGATAATGCTGTGGGAATCAGTAAGTGAGATAAACCTGAAATTCATTTGTAATAATAATGGTGTCTATGGCTCCATTTAACCACCTATTTGGAAGATCCAGAGACTTAAGATTATCAATAACCAGGCCCTGAATCACTGAAGTCAACAGCAGGGTATCAGTGTTTTCTTTTTTCAGCCATTTCTTGGAAGACAGAACTATCTTTTGTGTAGAAGTGTTTCATAATCAGAAGCTTCTTTACAGATATTGATGGAGGTACTGTGGCAAGCTTTTTATTTCTGTCAAAACATTCCCCTTGCTTCCACCCGGAAGGACCCTGTGGTCCGGGCCTCTGGCCCCAACCCTGGGCGGGTGGGCAGGAGCTGGCGGGACACCCTTTGGCGACCCCCCTTCCACCCGGAAGGACCCTGTGGTCCGGGCCTCTGGCCCCGACCCTGTAAAAAAGGAAAAGAAAAAGAAAAAAGGAAAATATCGGAGAGAGGTCAAGGAGGCCGTGGCGAATGCCAGGATACTGGAGATTCAGATAAAACTTATCCAAATGAACTGGAATTATTGGAAAAATTCCCGGCTAATGAGGACTGCTTCTTCTCTACATTGTTAAGAATCTTGGACATCACCTGTAAGGAGAGAGACTTTAGCAGAGACCAAGGAGAAAGGCAGTGCTGAAAGCATTCTCCGCATTGGCGGTGGAGACTTGTATTCAGGAGAAGCATAAATCGGATCCTATCAACCTTATTTTTTTTTTTGGATAAATTATACCAAAGGTCGAATGCTACTGTCACACATGCTTAGGAACACTGGACAACATTCAGAGTGGAAAAAGAGCTTGAGAAAGATTTGAAATGGTGTAAGCAGTGGCAATGGCAGTGGCCAGTACTCAGGGGAGGCAGAGATCTGATACATTACACCTGGAACCTTTGAAGTAATGACCCCAGAGGCAGAATGCTACCACCAAACACCCTCGAAAACGTGGGTCAAATGGTTGGGCGAAGAGGGTGCTCGGATTAGAGCCTGCCGAGGGGTGAGGCCGGCGATGGACACAGCAAAGCTGGGATTGGAGCCTGTCGTGAGGCAAGGCCGGTGCTGGAGCCTCCGAGGCCGGGATCGGAGCCTGCCGAGGGGTCAGGCCGGTGCCGGGGCCAATGGCCGGCATTGGAGCCAGCTGTGAGGCAAGGCTGCTACTTGGGCCTCCGAGGCCAGGATCAGAGCCTGCCAAGGGGTTAGGCTGGTGCCGGGGCCATCGACTGGCATCGGAGCCAGCCATGAGGCAAGGCCAGTGCTGGGGCCTCTGAGGCTAGGATCAGAGCCTGCCAAAGGGTCAGGCCGGTGCCAGGGCCAGTGTGGCCGGGATCGAAGCCAGCGGTGAGGCAAGGCCAGTGTGGGGCCTCTGAGGCCGGGATCAGAGCCTGCTGAGGGGTTAGGCCGGTGCCGGGGCCAGTAGCCGGCACATCGGAGCCTTCCGTGAGGCAAGGCCGCTATTGAGGCCTCCGTGGCCGGGATCAGAGCCTGCCATGAGACAAGGCCGGTGCTGGGGCCTCCGAGACCAGGATCGAAGCCAGCTGAGTGGTTAGGCCAGTGTCGGGGCCAGCGAGACCAGAATCGGGGCCTCCCATGAGGCAAGGCCACTGTTTGAGCCAGCAAGGTCTGGATCAGTCCACCGGGTAGCCAGGCCACAACTGGGGCCGTCAAGAGTGGGATCGGTATTTGCAACGCGGCATGCACAGAGAAATATCACAGAAAATTAAAACCAGATGTTTCCCCTAATCAGCAATAACTAGGAGAAAAGGGGCAACAGGAAGTGGTTGAGCTATAGAAAGGGCCGTATAGTGAAGCAATAAAGTGACCAATCAGAGGGTATGGAATAGGGGAGGATGGAGCCTCTTTAAAAAGCAGAAGGTACATAAACATATGTATCAAAGTTAATCACCAAACAAGCATGGGATCGAGGGAGGGGGAGGGAATGGGATGGGAATTGGATGATGTGTGCTTGTATATCCTCTCAAGTCTTGTATTCCAATGTGATGTATGATTACAATGCACCAATAAAAATAAATTAAAAATAAAAAAATTAAAAATTTTTAAAAAACATTCCCCTTTAACTATTTATCTAATAATTATTGTCTACAGTCCAAAGGTTTCAGTTGGCATGAGTGCTTTCTCTTTAGAGGAAGCTGGCTTGAGCATCTGTCAGTCAGTGCTGCACACCTCACTGGACGTGGACTCAGGGTTCTTCTGGAGGCGAGCTCCTTTCTCTCAATCCACTACACTTGGTCTATCTGTTCCAGCATTCAGGCACCACGAAAATGCTTACTCTTACCTACCGGATAGGTCCCACTGGATATACAAATGTGTCCGGGCCCCATGGAAATGGACTGCTATGACATCCCAGCTAATCTGCGTACTCCCTAAGTAAGTGCCCTGGAAACCTTGTGTTCTCATGCAACATGCATATTTGAGAAACTGGTGCAAATAGCTATCACAGGCCCTAAGGAAACCAAAATAGGAACATGAGAATCACAAGATCTTTTGGCCAAACTGAAATCAGAGCAAGAGATTTTCATTATGCTAAAACATTATTTAATGTCATCAGGCATAGAAAGTTGAACAGGTTCATACCTTACAAGTATGTTTACCCATGAGAATGGAAATATTAAAATACCATAACCTGGCATTAAAGAGAGTATAACATTTATAATCTAAACAGGGACACTCCTGGTAAAAGAAGGCACTATTCATAGTTATGCCAACAGGCAAAATCCAGGACAGTCCTGATAAAAATAAGAAGGTGTGGTTAAAACTTCTGTGTTCATCTTCACATTGGGGAAGGCTTTGTGACCAGAACTCTACTGGGATAGGTACAGTCTAACCCCTTTCTAATTATATATGTTACTGTTTTATGTAGGTTAATTAATTCAAGTGAGTTATACTGGAATCTTACAGAACTGGAAATAATCTTGTTCTTTTGATGAATTATCATCTGTATTACAGTTCAAATTTGAATTCACAGTTTCCAAGTTCTCATTTCCAAGTTCTCAGAAAGTTGGGGAATGTATCACATGATAGATGCCAAATAATGACAAGAAAGACAACTGATACCCCAGGAAGTAATGAACTGTACTGTGTATAAAATGATACAATGACACAAGTTATAATTGCACAGGAGTTAAGGGTTTTTACAGTAAAATGTTAGCTGGTGTGCCCAAGTCCGTGAAACAGCCACTTTGAGATGATCCTTATTGTACAGATGAAGAAATCAAGGCTAACTGGTCAAATGGTTTTTGTGTGGTCACACTTGGGGACTTGGACAGTCGCGCTTACTCTCAGAGCAGTGGGTCCCGAAGTGCCTCAGTACACCAGAGACTGTGTCAGAAATGCAAACATCTGGTCCCACCTCAGACCTCCTACACCAGAAATTCCAGGGTCCAGGGGACCAGCATTTTGTCTTAACAACCCTTCCAGACACTCTGATGGGTTAGAATTTGAAAACTACTGACTTGAGAAATTAGAAATATTTTGAAATATTCCTTTTTCTCCAAATGTTAGAAATACAGTCTATCCATATTCTCGTTCATTCTCATTCATCCCCCCCCTCTCTCTGTTTTAACCATTCCTGGTAGAAATTTTAATAAACCATTTTACATGATTTTCTAAAATTCTCAAAGAAAGACTAGGTCTTCATAACTTAACCAATTTTCACCATTTTGATTATGCAATTTTCAACTTTAAATTTTTTTTCAGTGTTTTATTTTCATGTCTCCCTGCCACTCATTCTATCAAAAAAATTATTTTACTAATATCTTGTATAGGAAATAAAAATTCAGCTTTTGGAATTTTATTTTGAAAAACCATCATAAAGCCAGGCGTGGTGGCGCACACTTGTAATCCCTGCACTTGGGAGGCGGAGACAGCAGGATTGCGCAGGTTCAAAGCCAGCCATGCTGGCTTAAGAGACCCTGTTTCCAAATGAAAATATAAAATAGGCCTGGGAGTGTAGCCTGGAGGTAGGAGGGTTTCCAGGAACCCCAGTACCACAACAAATAATAAAAATAAAACCATCATAAATATAAAATAAAAAATAAGGCATTGGAAGAAGACTGGCTTCAAAAATGGGATGTTATGAAATCCATCTCCAGGGCATTAAGCGAAGAAAATGGAAAGAACTGCCAGCAAAAGCAGATGGTAGCACACAAGATTATATGTAGAATGGCGATTATTAATATTTTCAAGGAAAGGAAATCAGTTTTATTTTGCAAAAATGCAAAGTGATTTAGAACAAATTGCCTAACAGTGACTTAAACCTAAGTGGGCTCTACAAATATTTGATGAAAGAAAAATCTGCTATTGTGTCCAATGAGGAACAAAATAGAAATGTTTAATCCTAAAAATAAAAACAAGCAAGCAAACAGCTTCCTTTTCCAGATACCCCAATAAGTGGCAGAAAGACAGAATCACTTCAACGGAGACTTGGCCAAGGGTTTGAAAGCTTTTTTTCTTCTATGAGCAAGTTCTGTTCCTATAGCAGGTGACTCCGACATCCTGCACAGAATGGCATTCTCAGGAACAGTACGCTGCTCTCCAGCAGTGTCACCACCAATAGATGTTATGGAATGTCAATGTCCGGCTCATATTCAGGTCTTTCGTCCATTTAGAAAATCAAATTAAACCAAGCGATTTTATTTCAAGCCACTTAAAAATGGAATAAACTTGTATTTATATAAAATGTCTGTTCATAGCCCATAAAATACAAGAAAAAATAGTGGGTCAAATGTACTTGGTCATCAACCTGGCAAGGATTATAATTTGATTTTCTGTGCTGTTTTTGTTTTGCACAAATACTTTTAATTTTCTCTTTTTCCATTCAGAAATGAAACTTTTGGCTGACTTTGTTTTTTGGCTTAGATCCACTAAGGGGAAAAATTACCAAAAATAGGGCTGAAGAATTTTATTGATTAGTCCTTATTATATAGAAGGATAATTTTTCTTGATTATTTGTGATCGCTTTACTTTTCTGTTGATGAAAGAAAATTGTTTTGTTTTCCTCTATTATATTTAATGTGGAGAATCCAAGTGCTAGATTAAAGCTGTGTATTCATAAGGCAGACTAGAGTAAGAAATTCAGTAAGAAATAGTTCAAGTTCAACCAAGGTAACAAAAACTAAGAGTCCTTTTTATTTTTCTATTTTTGCTTTACATGTATTCATAGCAGTATTTGTTCTAAAATATTTACAAGTGAAAATATATATTTTTGAAAAGGCTGAACTCTTTACAAAAAAGAAGTAAATAGCTTCTGTCTTTCAGGGCAATTGGAGTAGAAAAATCTAGATATCTCAAAGTGGAAAGTTTATCATTCTTAAGTGAGCAGTGGCCCAACCATAACTAGAAGGTGTTTCCCTGAGACAGAAAGGCTGGTGATCTCCAGTAAAGAAGTAGAACCTGGAGTGGTGGAGGATCTCCCATAACCCTTGGTTATTTATATTTTGACAGGTTGACCCAAGTACCATGGCCTTGTGCTGGTACGTAGCTTATCTAAAGTGGCATAACTGGGCAAAGACACCTTGGGCAGATTTGGCACTAAGTACACCTGCAATTAGAAATGGCCCATGTAGATTCAGAATATATGCTTCTAATGTGAATGATGTGCATTCACAAACATACCAAAGTCAATCACTAAGCCAAACATGAGGAGAGAGGAGAGAGGGAGTGGGGTGGGAATTGGGTAAGGGCTAAATGAGTGATGTGTGCATGTATGCCTCTGCCATCTTGTACTCTATTAAGATGTATGACTACTATGTGCCAATAAATTTTTTTAAAAAAAGGAATATATTCTTGGTTTTGACACTGGTGAACTCATGATAAAAGCCCTTTCCCCCAATTTTCATGATGGCATACTTTCTCCAGACCCTTGGGGAGAGAATTCAGTTCATAAGAAGCAAGTAACAACACCATCTGAGTGTCATGGGGCAAATTCATACTTGCTACCCAGAAGAAACCCTGGGATAAATGGCACTGCTTAGCCTTAGAACTGGATCCTGAATGAAGAGAATGCTGTCGTAGAAGGCAAAAACATTTTCAGAGGTAGAAATAGTTTTCAAACTTCCTAATTTATATCAATCACTGATTACAGATCTCTGTTCCATGAAATTTATCTGAGTAATGAATTCTACTTACCCCGTTTGTAGTTGGTAAAGTGGTATTGCTTATTTGAATGAAAATAATCCTTTTTAGGCCTTAAAAAATGCCATCTGGTTCTTATATTTAAGTATTTGGTGAACATCTCCATGTTTACTCTAGACTTATAAGCTTCAATAGCATTCCATCTGGAATACATTTTCCATACTGGAATACTAACTATTTTTATTACACTGAGAACCTTCTAGTCTTTTGATTATTAACTGGAGACTTCTAGTCTTTTGATTATTTAAGAGACTCTTCAAGAACAATCTTATATCAACAATTTGAGTATAGAAATAGATTCCTCAGCTAGGTGTAGTCGTGCACATCTATAATCCTAGTACTAGGGAGGGTGAGACAGGAAGATCACAGTTTTGAGGATAGCCTCAGCAATGTAGGAAGATTCTCAGCAACCTAGTTTAGCACCTGTTTAAACACAAAAATAAAAGGTTCTGGGTGTGTATCTTGGAGGTAGAATGCCTCCTAGTTCAATCCCCAGTAAACACACACACACACACACACACACACACACACACATATACACCTGGGAGGAGGAGGAGGAGGAGGAGGAGGAGGAGGAGGAGGAGGAGGAGGAGGAGGAGGACAGACGAAATATGTTCCCATAATAGTTATGCGTACAGGAACATGTTGTAAAATGGGGTATTCTCATTAAAACTCTCTTGGCAACAGGAAATCACTCAAGGTAGTGTCAGTAAACGGTCTTTATTGTGTGGATAGATTGCATTGAATGGACTCAGCGAAACTAGAAGTACAATGTCAGATCCTGAGGTCATTCCTTCTAGCTTTCTCAATTCTACATTCTCCTCCACACTCTTCTATTCCCAGCCCACCCCATCCCTGTGTGTATGAATCTTGCATGTGTTATGTATGGGCACCTACACAGCCCATTCTGTACAGCTCACTGCATTCTGGGGTTCAGCATCAAAAATATCATGTCTTTGAGCTGCTGTCCAATGAATGGATTTGCTCACTTTTGATTAGGACTCCATCCCTAACCAACTAATCATGGCAAGGAAGAGGGGATGCATTGTCCAGTAAGTGTGGCTGCCACTTCTGAGAGCCAAGGGGGAGGCAGGTCCTCTAGAAAGAGCTGTTAATGCAAGCAGGTATAGAAACATGTCAAGCACAGGATAGGACAAGAATATACACTCAATTTCATTCAGTTTAGGGATGGTGTACTGTATTCCAGAAATGGTGCTACCAGTTTTGTTTGGTCCTTTTGTCAATAATGCTTTTTAATGGCACTCAGCTACTATCAGAGGTCTTTTCTCTCAAAGAGCAGTAAGAAAACAAACATTTTCATTGTTGATTTTATAGGTCTGCAAATGAAAGTTACTATGTAACAGCAATCACCTGAGTTTGAAATGTTTATGGTAATATCACAGACCCTGAAATATTAGAGCATCACCTGTGTGCACATTTTTCAAGCACATACTACTTTGCAGCCCCTTTTGCCTTAAAGTATCTGTATCTGAAAGCTACCTAGGAAGCAGATGCTCCTTGAGGAACCAGCTCTAATTCCTTACTAGCGTAAAAGATTGTGCAACTAATCTTTCTATTGTACTACTGTTAGCATAGATATTAACATATCTCTCATTAAAAGGCCATATGCTCAGTTCTGACCAAAAAAAAAGCACAAAGGCTTAGTGCAAGTAAGTACATTATCAAATAAATAAGTCTGTTCTATTTTTAAAGTCCTGGATACAGGCTCTGCTGGAGTTCACAGTTTTAGTTTAGATGCGCACATATCCCCAGAAATTTTTTCCCTCCATGCAGAAGGCTCCTCTGTGAACCTCTTCTTATTCCCTTTAGCGTCCCAAGTGAAAAGCAGTCAATCAAAACCACTTGGAGATGTGTCAGCCGATGGAATCATGCGGGATTATAAAGGTATGAGTGTTTACTGTATCAAGAATAGAGACAGTAACAACAGGCTGGTATGCAGTGACCTCACCAACAAGACATAAAAACTCAGATTGTCATTCACACCACAATGCTATGCTTTTGTCTGGTCTTTTGCCAGTCCTCTAATAAATGCCAGTGTGGGACAGGAAAGATATATTTAGGTTGAGATGTAAAACTTAGTTTGGGAGTGTCTAACAGCTACAAGATCACTATCAGTGGGAAAAAAATTCACTCATCAGCAAGTAGCTCCAGAACTGTCTGAGCTCAACAGAAGTCCTAGTTTGAAATGGAGACAGTGTATGCTCAGCTTATGCTCAGGCGCAGAACTCCAGAAAAGGATGGTTCAGCCAGGTGTGGTGGTACACACCTCTAACCCCAGTATGTGGGAGGCTGAGACAAGAGGATCATAGGTTAGAAACCAGCCTCAGCAACTTACTGAGGCTCTCAGCAGCCTAGCAAGAGAGACCCTGTTTCAAAACAGTTTACGAAAGGTTGGGAGGTATAGCTCGGAGGGAGAATGCCTATGGATTCAATCTCTAGTACGAAGCAAAAGGAAGAGGAGAAGGGAAGAAAGAAAGGAAAAAAGGGTTACATGGATTGATTTTCGTATGTTGAACCAGCCTTGCATCTCTGGGATGAACCTATTGATGTGGTTTTGAATGCGTGTTGCTAGTATTTTGTTTAGTGGTTTTACATCCAAACTCATCAAAGATATAGGCCTGTAGTTCTCCTTCCTTGAACTATCTTTATTTGGTTTTGGTATTCATGTGATGTTGGATTCATAGAATGTATTTGGGAGAGTTGTGTTTTTTTCTATTTCATGAAATAGATTGACGTAATGGTATTAGTTCTCCTATAAAGTTTTCATAGAATTCACTTGGGAACCATCGGGTCCTGGGCTTTTCTTTGATGGTAGGTTCTTTATGTCTGTTTCAATCTCTTTGATTGTTGTTGGTTGGTTTAAATTTTCTATATCTCTTTGACTCAGTTTAGGAAGGTTGTATTTATCTAGAAAGTTGTCAATTTTCTCCAGATTTTCCATTTTGTTGGAGTATAGTTTTTCAAAGTAGTTTCTGATAATCCTCTGGATTTCTACACAGTCAGTATTAATATCTATTTTTTTTCTTCTCTTATCTTCATAATTCGGGTTGATTCTCTCTTTTTTTTTAGTTAGGTTGGCTAGTGATTTATCTATCTTGTTAATTTTTTTTCAAGAAACCAGCTTTTGCTTTTGTTGATTTTCTGTATTGTTTTTTATTTTTTACTTCATTAGTTTCTGCTCTGATTTTAATAATTTGCTGTCTTCTACTGGCTTTGGGGTTAGATCATTCCTGTTTTTCAAGTGCTTTGAGGTGTGTTGTTAGCTTAATTTGATGATTTTCTGTTTTTCTTATGTGAGCATTCAGTGCTATAAATTTTCCTCTTACAGCATTCAGGAGGCTGAGACAGGAGGATTGCGGTTCACGGACAGCCTCCGCTACGTAGTGAGGTCCTCTGCAACTCAGTGAGACCCAGTTTCAAAATAAAGAATAAAAAAAAGGGCAGGGGCTGTAGCTCGGAGGTAAAATGCCCCTGGGTTCCATCCCCAAACCCACAAAAATATTTTAAAAAATTTTAAAAATTAAAAAAAAATTTCCTCTTAATACTGCCTTCAAAGTGCCCCAGAGGTTTTGATATATTGTATCTCTTTTTTTGTTTGTTTCTAGAAATTTCTTGATTTCACCTCTTAGGTCTTCTATACCCATTCTTCATTTATTTAATTAGGAAGTTATGCAAGTTTAGTAAAAAAGCAATTAAGGATTGCTTTTTGGAAATCTCTTAAATTTTAACATAAAATATATTTGCTGTACTCATGTATCCAAGTTATCTGTATTTTCTATATTTAATTCATTTCCCCATGTCTAATTTTACTCACATAAAATTTGTATTTAGTGACTATATAGTATTACCTTGAATAGATAGATGTTATATCACTTATTTGATCAGTTCTCTAAACATTTAAGTTTCTAGTTACTTTACTGTTACTAATTATGCTACAGAAAATGTCCTTGTATCTACTAGCGTATGATATTTTCAAGCAAGATTGGTTGGTACATTTAGGAACCTTTGAAATTTTAATAGAATCACCAAATTTTTGTAATGAGATTTTTAGCCCCATTTCATTTATTCACTCAGTGAGAAAACTGAGTCTCAAAGAGTTTAAGATCTATTTCAAAGGACACAAAAGCCAGTAAACAACGTTGTAGAACAAGGATTTGAAATCACATTTATCTGGCTCCAAACATCACCATATCCACCCTTGTCACATAACTTTCCAAATCCTTCAAGGGATCTCAGTCTACTGAATAGTCCTTAAATTTCTAAAAAAAAAAAAACAAAAACAAAAAACAAAAACTTCAGGATTAGGCAAATTATTGACCAATTACTCTTTACCAGGAACATGAGATTCTAAAAAACATTTAAATGTAATATACTCCAATGTATTCATTCATCTATCAAACAATATTTGAATATTTCTCTGCCTGGCGTGGTGCTACACCAAGGAGACCCATCATAAACAATATTGACAGGGTTTTTGTTCGTAGTGGAAAAGAAATATATTAACCAGATCATCGTAAGAATTAATGTATGCTTCTAAGTGACATATATAACCACATCAATGACATATGAGCTTAAAGCTGGAGTCTACATAGGTAGTGGCTCAGGCTAGGAGCTCTAGGGGAAATGGTGATCAGGTTGAAATCCTCTGAGCATGGGCATGACAGAAGAAGAAAGGAGAGAAGTCGCATTCCATCCCAGGCAGAATAGTGTGTACAAAGGTCATGGTGGGAGGAAATGGTACAAGTTCCATTTGATTTTAAGACAGGAATACAGAAAATATGAGCAGGATCCAGGACTTGTAGGGCCCTGTTAATATAGGGAAGAAATGTTATCTTTAGCAAAATGGGAGCCATCCAAAGATTTTCAGGAAAGTGTAATTCACCGTGGCAGCAGGGTGGAAAATGATTACTTAGCTCCCAGCAGCAAAGCACGTCAGTATATGACATGTGCCTGCAACTGAAAGCAACTTCTAAGAAGAAATCCCATGTGCCTCCGAACCATACCTAATGCTTGCCAGAACGAACATTCTCTCTTTACTGCTCGCACAGCTAAGTATGGAAGTATGAAGTAAGAAAGCAATTTGCTTACTAAATACATTGTTAAATCTGAAGCTACAGAGAAGATTATCACTACCATCATCAGGGGACCACAACAGAGATGAAGAGTCAAGCTAGAGAGCTTTCCAAATCAACTTAGCCACAAATGCGGACACCAATTTAAAATTAACCAACTGCATAAGCAGTACCAGTAGCCACATGGGGAAGCACACTCTGGAAGAATCCACATAGACCATGAAATGTGTAGCTGCCTCTGAAAAGGGACCCCGTCACTAGCCCACTGTCTTTACTTTCTCTAAGCATTGTAAGAACTAAGGCTCGACTGCAAAGTGAAATTTCCAAAGGGCAGACAAAAATGGCATGACTTCTAGGCTAAATGCATCAATCCCAGACTTTTATACACCCAAAAGAATACTTCAGACATAAACTGTATGCACAAACATCTGGAACGTTAGTTTCTCTACCAAAAGATGATTTCAGCACCAGGTACCATGAGGTTCCAGTGCAAGTCCAAAGAGTCTGGGTCACTTTGGGTATCCCATGAATGCTCCCACCTATAACAGTCCCTACAAAAGACCATCCAATGACTGGAAAATGTTCATAAAAGGTTATAATTTTCCTAAAGTAGAACAGTTGAGAGATACCCATGGGCAAACTCAATGAACACTGCTGCAAGGCATGTACTGCACCCTTCAGCACAACCCTCGAGAGTCAATGCTGTGATGACAACCACAACTGGGATGTCCTTTCCTACCCCTCCTGTCGCAGTCACTTGGTTGCTTTACTGGATCTCAGTGATAGTACACCACACCTTTGGTTATGTTCCTTTCTCCACATAAAATGCCCTTCTCCCTTGCAGCTCTAGTTTATCTTTTAAAACCAAACTCTGTTGAAAGAGAAACTCACCATCTTTCAACAACCAGCTTACTGTAAGCCAGTCATTCAGCTTGTACAGATGGGTAAGCCAGAATGTTTGTCCCCAGCAGGGCCACGTTATTATACACCTTTACATTCCCAGTAGCTAACAGATAGCCTCTAACAAACAAGAGTAAACAAGATAAATTGGATACCACCAGATGAGAATGATAATTCAGTGTATTAGCATCCAAAAAGAGCCAAAGTGCTATCATGCTGTGAAAGAAAATATATCACTATACAATTCATTAGTTCACTCATATGTTCACTATTTCAACTTGTGATATACAAAATACTATAAATCATAATTCTCTATCTCAAAGGACTTAAAGTAAATGGATATGATATAGATACAAAATGTACATGTTACACTGGACTATCTATCAAAAGGCTTATAGCCCTGTGAGAGTTAGAGGAAAAGAGATTTTCTATAAATATTGGAAATGCCATATAATCTATCCACCCCGTCAGCACTGTGGTGCTGAGTGCCTAGTGGAAAACACTAGCAAGAGCTCATCCAGCAGCCCCTGGACTCATTCAATAGTCACTGGAAGACCTATCTAAAATTGACAGTTGTGTACCACCTAAGACATCCATCACAGTTTCAGACAACTATATTGTTAGTAATTTCTTTCTTTCATTAAACAAAAATATATGTTTCTAAACTTCTATTCATTCCTCCTTTGTCTTCCTGTGATGACTTTCAGACTTAATTCTTTTCCCTTTCTACATGTATAATTTGAAAAACTTAAATAAGTGATTATTTTCCGTGAGCATTCTCTTCTATCACTTATTTCTGTTTTTGTTTTTAGGCCTGTCATGTTAATCGAGATAAGAATGAACCTTCTCACCAGGTGTGGTGGTGCACACTTGTAATCCCTGCACTTGGGAGGCTGAGACAGGAGGATCGCGCAGGTTCAAAGCCAGCCTCAGCTACTGAGTGAGGCTCTCAGCAACTTAGTGACACCCTGTTTCCAAATAAAGTATAAAATAGGTCTGGGAGTTTAGCCCAGAGGTAGAAAAGTCCCTGGGTTCCACCCCCAACACCACACACACAAAAAAAATCCTTTCAATTTCCAGTATCTACAAAGTTTATTAGTATACCATTATGCTTCTCTGTGAGTTTATTAATACATGGAACCAGACTAAAGTTTCCATAACATTGGCATTAATTAACATGATTCTCACAGTTAATCATCAAACACCCAAAGATCTACAAAACAAGATTCTCACTCAACTCATAGCTCTCCCCCTCATTGATTAGAACATCATGGATAACTCGATCAGGATACCTATGACTTGACCATAGTGAATCTGCTTGAACCTTCATTAACAACTTTTTAATTTTCTAAAAAATTATTTTATAAACAGTGTGCCCCCATATTATCTCCATCTTTTTCAAACTCCTTTTTTTTAGAAATTGAAAGACTACCAATTTCTATGATCTAACCATTCTTATCTATATTCTGTAAATGATTTACAATGAATCTAGAGCTTTCCTAAATTGGTTAGTTTTTAATGACAAAGAAATATAAGAAATAGCAGCCTATAGCTGCATTTACTTAAAAAGCAATCCATAACCCACAGAGAAAATACATATTGTACTTATAATATTAAAAATACTAATATAGTATATATGATGAATGAAAAGTTAAGTAAACACAATTTTCTACTTTACTGATAGCGAAGACCCTCAACAAATGATTTAAAAAGAAAAATATGTTAAAAAAAAATACTTATCTTTAGCCAGGCGTGGTGGCGCATGCTTGTAATCCCCGTGCTTGGGAGGCAGAGACAGGAGGATCATGCAGGTTCGAAGCCAGCCGCGCTGGCTTAAGAGACCCTGCTTCCAAATAAAAATATAAAAAATAGGTCTGGGAGGGTAGCCCGGAAGTAGAGGGTTTCCAAGAACCCCAGTACTACCACATACACACACACTCACAAAACTGCTTATCTTTGCTTTGGGAAAGTGGACCTATTAAAAAAGTAAATCAGAAAATGTGGGTGCCTAATAGACCTTTTATGATAAAACCATATTTAATAAAATTACTTAATAATTTCGCATGTGCAGTGGACTGCTAGAGTCCCCCAGATTCATTCGCTAGAATTCTATCCCTGAGGTGTGAGGAGGTGGCGTCTCTGGAGGTGATTAGGTCGTGAGGTAGAGACTTCATGAATGGGATAGTGCTGTTAAAAAGACACCTTAGAGAGCTTGCTAGCACTTTCTGCCACTTGCAGACACAGCAGGAAGGCACAAGCTGTGTGCAAGGGGGCCGTCTCCAGACATGGGTCATCACGGATGTCCCACTACCAGAACTTTGAGAAATAAATCTCAGTTGTTTAGAAGCTAGCCAGTTTATGGCACTTTGTTACAGCAGCCAGGGTAGGATAAAATAGTGTATATCCCCTTTCATTTGCACTATAAGTCAAAGCTCTCTCTTCCTATTTCTATCACCAGCATTAAACTTATGGGATTTTTGGAGGGTGTAGGGAATGGGGAGTAGAAGCGTAGCTAAAACTACCAAATGTTTTTTTATGGAATATGTCCAAATTGGATGATTGCACTGGCTCATATTTTGCCCACTGCAGTGCTCCCTCTAATTTCAACCACATGTGGGCCTCTTCAGTCCTGTTCTCAGAATAACATGCTAGTGAAATAGGCTTTGGTTTCGCTTAAGAAGCTGCATACTCTGTCACAAGTAAATTCATTCTTTCAAATACCCAGTATATAGTCTACGAATGTGAAGGAAGCCCAGTGGGTAGAAAATAAAAGTTAATCTGTTCTTATGTATATGATAACTTTCTCAGTCACAACAAAATATAAACTATTGTGTCACCTGGGGAAAACTTTTCCAGCATAAATGCAAATTAGTTTGATGTCTGAAAATACTATCTGATAAATCTCTGAGCAATAAATACTCAAGGCTAGAAAATGGCTAGAGAGGTCCTGGGGTGGAGCACGCTGCCATGAGAGAATCTCTTTGGTGCTGAGGCTCTAGAACAAAGCAGATGTACTTTCCCTGACCTCTTAGTCATTCCAATGGTGTTGCTCATGCTGCCTGAAGTAAGAGGCACGTATCAAAAGGCAGAACTTCCCACCAAAACTGTTACCTCTTCCGTGTGTGCCTGGACCTGACACACTTAGGGACTGGCCTACCTGGGGCAAAGGCAGGCCTTTGCCAAGCAGTAAGACCATTGCCTCCTTCTCCAGCAGTGACTGGTGTGCTGTTTGTCCACCCCATCACCCCCTCAACTCAGTCTGCGTGTCCTGCGTTTGCTTCTTCCTACCCGGAGGCACCATTTGCAGGATGGGCAGGCAAAGGGGAATTATCAAACCTGTTCCTAAGTAAAACACTTTTCCCCTTAGGGCCACTCATCTCAGCAATGTACTCAAAGGGGAATAATTACATGAACTATATTTGATCCAGAGGTTGGCACAAGTGACTGCTCCAATTTACTCTTCGGTACAGTATTTGTTCTATGTTCAACTAACAAATTTTTATCCATCAGTTCTACTTCTAGGGTCTTATCCTTGGTGAATAATTGTTAAGAACAAGTCAGGCATAGTAGTGCACACCTGTAATTCCAGTACTTGGGAAACTGAGACAGGAGG
Organism: Muscardinus avellanarius; assembly: GCF_963383645.1. Classification (NCBI taxonomy): domain Eukaryota; kingdom Metazoa; phylum Chordata; class Mammalia; order Rodentia; family Gliridae; genus Muscardinus; species Muscardinus avellanarius. Next base: position 88,291,714 of record NC_137789.1, on the reverse strand, counting down.
ATTATGGGTTCAATAACAGCCTCAGCAACTTATCCAGACCCTCACCAATTTAGCAAGACAATGTTTCAACGTAAAAAGTAAAACAGGGCTGAGGGTGGAGCTTGGAGGTATAATATCATTGGGTTCAGTCCCCAGAACCTATATATATATATATATATATATATATATATATATATATATGAAAAGAATTATAAGTTCAGAATGAAACTACGATGTGGTATCTTTCTTGAAGCATTGTTTTTATAATAACAAGTTTAAAAATAAAAATACCTAAAAGAAAAATAAAGATTTGGTCAATTATGTTACATCCTAAATGTCCATTAAATGTATGCCTGTGTATCTTATGCATGGTAAGATGTTTATGATATTTTAAATAAAAAGACAAATTTCATTATTTATAATATTTTTTTCTTCTTTTGTGGTACCTGAGCTCCACCCCAGCCCGATTCTTTTTTTTTTTTTGGTGGTGGTACTGGGGTCCCTGGAAACCCTTCTACCTCTGGGCTACACTCCCAGACACCTATTTTTTATATTTTTATTTAGAAACAGGGTCTCAAGCCAGCAAGGCTGGCTTCGAACCTGCATGATCCTCTTGTCTCCGCCTCCCAAGCACAGGGATTACAAGTGTGCACCACCATGCCCGGCTCAGCCGGATTTTTTTAATTCTTTATTTTGAAACAGGGTCTCACTAAGTTGCAAAGGGTCTCACAAGTTGCTGTGGCTGGCCATGAATCTGCAATCCTCCTGTCTCGGCCTCCCAAGTCACTCCCTTACAAGTGTGTGACACCACCCTTGGCTTAGAATTTATATTTTTAAAAGTTCATATTTATTGTTTAGATATTCCCATGTGTATTGTGTAAGGATGCATGTGCTAGGCAAAGTGGTAAGCACTTGGTAAACAGAAACACATACAATGTCCACCCATATGAGTGTGTCAAATACAGTTAGCCAAAGTCAACAGATAGAAACCTAAGTCCATATAAAGTTTTCTCTTAAATATAACTTTTTTGGCACATATTACATATAATGTTAAAATAACAATTTTAACATTTTTAAAAATGCTAAATGTTTAGTGAGATTAGCCAGTCACAGAAAGTGAAGGGTCATATGCTTTCTCTGATATTCAGAAGCTAGGAAGTAATTGGAATACCGAAGGTATTTCAGAGTAGAAACCTCACTGGAGCTGGGAGGTGGTCTAAGGGAAGAGTGAGGATCACGGAAGGATTTACTACCATCAGCTCTGTGTACATAAGTGAAAATACCAGTGTCGACCTCAGTACTCTGTATGGGGAAGGTGGGAGATGGAGGGAGGTGTGGGAGGGGCACCAAGTGCTGTGTGCATGCATGGCACTGTTAACATGGTTTACACTATGATGTGAGAGTATGCACCAACAAAGGCATATTAAAAAAACACTGAATGTTCTCTTTTTTCCAAGACTGCATGAATTTAAAGACAAAAATTAGGTGGCCCTCAGGGAATACTGGTAAGAGAAATAAGTATATGTCAATCAACGGGCACAAACTTTCAGTTATAACATGAATATGTTCTGAATATTATACTGTACAGCACAGTGAGCAAATTTCAGTTTCACTGAAATTTGGGGAACCCACATTTTAATCATGGTGATGAATGTTTTAATTATTTGTATTAAATTTGTCATAGTGTATACCTTGAACATATACAATTCTTCATCGTTAATTATGCCTCAGTAAAGCTGGGGGGGAAAGAGACAAATTTAGAAAATCTAGAAGTGGTATCTGGGGCAGGAATACCCCAAGCCCCTGCGCCAGTCCCCTCTTGTGAAACCCTCCTCAGCCCTCTGCAGAAATGAGGTCGTGTGACTTTCTCCTGCAGATTGCTCAGTGTCCCCTCCACCTCCATTATATAAACTTTGGCAAACACTATTATGAAAGAAATGGATTAAGATTTCTCAACCTTATTAAAGGAATGCACCAAGGAGATTTTACTAAAGAAAAGATCAGAGCATCTGTTAAAAGGTTAAAGTAGAAACCAATTAAACACTTCTGACCATAGACATACTTAGGAAATCCTCAGAGAGTTAACGCCAGAGTATATTTGAACCAATTAAACCACTAAGATAAGGAGAGATGACATTGATTAATGCTGTACCTGGAAATCAAGTTTTAATTTGGATCCATTGAAAAGCAAAATAGACAACTCAAAAAACACCCTACTGTCAAAATAACTGGTTTTATGGTAGATGAAGTTTCTATCATACAATTTATGTATGTTTCATACTATTTCTCCCATAAAGATAATTTTTCCACAGGAAAATATGGAAGTACGAAGGGAAAATATATATTCAAGCTCTCTTCTTTGATAATTTTCTGCCTCTGGTGTTCAGCTTTTGTTTAGACATTGCTGATCAGACTAGATAATTATCTCCTTTCACTGCTGTTAATTTATCAAAAGGGATTATTTACTGTTTGTCATATGTCTGTTTGGAAAGATGAGATCAACTCTGAAATTAGACAATGCAGAGGACATGGAATAGGAAAACCCGCTTTCTTTCATAAATCTTTTATTTTCCTAATACATCATATTGACTTTCTGAAAGTATCATGATGGTTGCAACTGTAAACCAATGATCATTCAGAAACACTGGGCTTTAAGCCACGTTTACCACCTTACAAAATTCACTATTAATTGATGGTCTGGCTAATATTGGCTAAATATTCCTTATTCAAAATGTGTGAAGTGAACCACAGACCACAGAGAAATGGTTTGGGCTTTTACTTTTTTTTTTTTTTTTTTGATTTGGGAATATTTGCATAGACCGTACCCATTGAGCAGCCCTTAACCAATAAAACATTTCAAATTTCAGATTTTCAAATTAGGGCTACTCAATTTGTTGTGCTATTTTATAATTCTTAGAGCTTGTACAAAGAAAATATTTAGGGACTCATCACTTTAATTAAATTATGCTCATTTTAAATATATATTGAAATCATAGACCTAGATGGCTGACATGATAATACAGAAATAATTTAAGCCTTACTTGGTCACTTGAGATTTTAAAGCATTAATTACTTATGTGATAGATGAAATGGTGTTATTTTTTAAAAACTACCTCATGAGAAGTCATTGTCTTTTCCCAGCATTGCTTAGTAGAGGAATAAGTGGTGAATTACACTAAATATGAGCTACATTTTCACAAAGATGTGAAAAATTAAAAGCAAATTCTGTTTGGCAAAAGTACATTGATCTTAGTTTAATTCAAAGCAAGTGTATCCTCTCAGAAAATCTATTTTTATCAAAATATATTTCCTCTTATCATTGAAGAAAGATACTAAATATAAAAATCAACAGAATGCAGAATAAAAAATACTGAAACTAAGCATCTTATTTACAAATATCCTACTATGTTTCTAGTGCTGAAGTCTCAACACAGAATAATGTTTCTTATTTCTTCCCTGCTTCCAATTTGCCTTTTCCTTCCCTCTATTTTTATTTATTATAAATTTTAGGTTACATCGTATCTTCTTCCCTAACTTGGAATTAGTGTTATGTATTTTAATTTATACCAACTTTAAAATTATTGTGCTCAATGTACCTTATTTCCACCTCTCTAAAAGTAAATTTCTCTCTACAAACACAAGATCCTTTGGATACATGTGGTTAAAGGTTTGCCTTCTAATCAACGTGTCACTTCATTACTCAGCCAAGCCAGACCAGGCATAAGTGCTGTTGACTCAATGAGACCTGTTCACCCACGGGCTTTGCTGTCTCTAATACTGATGATGTGACACGTTGTAATTTCTGCATGTTGTAAGTCTTCGCATCTTCTTTTGTGTATGTGTGTGGAGGTGCTTTGAACCTGGGGGCATTCTACCTCTAGGCCTTCAACCCTAATTTTTAATTTTGAAACAGGGTCTCACTCAGTTGCTGAGAGTCACACTAAGTTGCTGCGGCTGGCCTCAAATCTGCAACCTTTCATGTCTTCTTTGTTGGGTTTTTCCATTAGTCTATTAAATGGCCCTGTTTTTGTTTTTTCTCCTGGATAATTTTTATACCGTTATTGGTGCATTGTAATTATACATCATACTGAGGTTTAGAGTAACACCAATATACATGGCACAGCACTTGATGAATTTCCTCAGCATCCCACCTGCTCCCCCTGCTCCCTGCACATACAGGGTAGTGAAAGTGGTAGTGATAACTTCGTTTATGGACGTGAGGTTATTTGAGTTGTTTCTTTCCTCAGTCCTTCTCTTTCCTTCCCCTCCTCCTTCCCCCAACCCCCTTCCACTATTCTACCGGTCTCTCTCCTCATTATCTCAAGTACCTTTTATTCTTATTTCCTCTCTAGCTCCCATATGTGAGAGAAAACAAACAACCTCTGAGTTTCTGAGATTGGCTGATCTCACCTCACATAGTATCCTCTAGTTTCATCCATTTCCTATAAATGAGAAATTCTGTTCTTCTTTATGGTTGAGTAGAATTCTTCATCCATTAATCCACTGAAGGACACCTAGAACACACCCTTCAAAATTACATTAGTTCCCTATTGTCTTGTGATAAACTGACCCAAACTTAGGGACTTAAAATAAGACCCCCATATAATATTGCAATTTCTGTAAGTCAGAAAGTGGATACATTTTTCTGGGTTCTTTGCTCCAGATTACACAAGTCAAGGAAGCAGCCAGCCTGGGGTCTTATCCGGTGCCTCTTGCTGAAGAATCCACTTCCAAGCTCATTTATGTCCCTGGCAAAATTTAGTTCCTTGTGGTTGTAGCACTGAGGTTCTCAATTCTTGGTTGGTTGTCAGCCTGGGGCCTCACTCAGCTCCTAAGGTTACTGACATTTCTTTCCATGTTGTCCCTCCATCTTCAACCAAGCATTTTTCTTGTACTGCAAACCTCTCTGTCTTCCTGTTCACTAAAATCCTGCCTGCACCAGGAGCTGGTGAAAGGTGTCTGGTTCTAAGGGCATATGTAATTAAAGGAGTTCCAATCAGATAATCTCCCTGTTTTAAGGTCAGCTGTTTCAAGTGACAGAATTATAGAGGTAAAATCCCAACATGTTTACAGGATTAGGACCTGAGGAATCTTGAAGGTCATTCCTAGAAACTCTGCCTACCACAAAAATCCAACTCAGACTTCCCTAATTCAGCGCTTCCTCCAATCCTTAACTTCTTCCCTTTAATAGATACCCCTACTTGACTTCAACAGGATCCCATCAAAGTACTCAGCACAGCACAGTGTATGGCTTGTCTGCCTGTCATTCTATGGATAAACTATGTAACCTCAGTGTGCAGGCCAATGCCAAGCAACAGAACTGCAGTCAAAAGACAATTTGAAAATGTTTCCAAAATTTATCAAGTGTACATTCCTATGTGCTGATTGCTGTATCTTATTCATTCAAATGGATTCCATCTTACAGATGAAGAAACGGAGATTTTTAGAGAGGCTGAGTCACTTGCTGAAGATGAAGGGACCACAAAGTGCTGAAACCAACACAGTGGCTGAGCATCTGACTGCTGAGCTCCTGTGCCGTCCCTTCCTTTCACGTCTACTGAAAGCTTATTATGCTCTGGGCGTTGTGCTGACCACTTTCATTAAACAGGCCCCAAGATACTGTCAGTGATAATGTGTGTGTGTGTGTGTGTGTGTGTGTGTGTGTGTGTGTGTGTTACAGGGGATTGAACCAGAGGTGATCTACCTATGCATTATATTCCCACCCTATTTATTTTTCATTTTGCAAGGGGGTCTCACTAAGTTATTGCATGATGACCTCAAACCTACAATACTCCTGTCTCTACATCCCAAACACTGGGATTGTAGGTGTGCACCACTGCTCCCAGCCTGATAACAATAAAATATTTACCATTTGTATTTATAGCACTTACCACACACACATAAAATATAGCAAGCCATTACTTCATAACAATATTATTATATATTGGTTTTTATATTTAATATGAACTTAGACCATGTATCACTAATCTTAGTTTTATCGGAATGTTGTATGTTTGTGAAGACATATGAAATATAATGAAAATATACTCTGTAATATGCTAGTCAATAGAAAATAAAACCAAGCCGGGCATGGTTGCGCACGCTTATAATCCCAGCATTTGGGAGGCTGAGACCGGAGGTTCGCGGTTCACGAACAGCCTCAGCTATTTAGTGAGGCCTTCCGCAACTCAGTGAGATCCTGTTTCAAAATAAAGAATAAAAACTAGGGCAGGGGGTGTAGCTCGGAGGTCAAATGCCCCTGGGTTCCATCCCCAGACCCGCAGGGAAAAAAAAAAAAAAGGAAAAAAAAAGTAAAACTGATGGGAAAAATTAAGCAAGGCAATTTCATCTTGCCCAACTGTGATCTCATCACAGTTGAGGACATTGCATGAGCCACAGATGATAGGAATGAATAAACCACACATGTTTACAGTGACTCAGACCTCACCAAAGCAAGGTTCTGTGCTTTACAGCAGCTTTTTATTTTTATTTTTATTTTTTTGTTGTTGTTGTTACAAAACAATACCGTATTAAAAAAAGTCCCTTACTGTTCAGGGCCTCCAATATTCAAAAAACAAAGATAGCATGAATCCATCAGGTATTGTAGTTATCTGTTTAAGAAATATATTCCTTTCAAAATTTACATAGAACTGTTTTGTGTTGTTGTTGTTGTTGTTGTTGTTGTTGTTTTGTGTGTGTTTTTGGTTGTTTTTTTTTTTTTGGCACTGGGGATAGAACCCAGGGGCACTGTGTCTACGAACAACACCCCAGACCTATTTTTTAGTCTTTTGTTTGTTTTGTTTTTTATGATTTATTTATTTTAATTTTATTTTATTGGTACACTATAGTCCCATATCATAATGTGAATCATGTTGACAATGGCATATATTCAGTGTCTCACCGAGTTGCAAAGGGACTCACTAAGTAGCTGAGGCTGCCCACGGACCGCGATCTTCCAGTCTCAGCCTCTGGAATGCTGGGATTATAAGCGTGAGCCACCACATCTGGCAAATTGTATTATTTAATTATATTTAATAACATAAGTATCACAGTTCACTTATAATACAAAACATAAACATGGACAGGCATGGTGGTGCATGCTTGTTAATCCTGGTACTTGGGAGGTGGAGACAGGAAGATCACAGACTCACAACCAGCCTCAGCAACGCAGTAAGGTCCTCTTCAGTGAGGCCTTCTGTAACTTAGTGAGACCTTGTTTCAAAATAAAAAATAAAAAGGGCTGGGGGTGTTGCTCAGAGGGAGAATAGCCCTGAGTTCAATCCCCAGTACCTTACACACACACACACACACACACACACACACACACACACACCTCACATACATGAATTACAATTCCTAAAATAGCCTTTGAAATGTATAAGTACTGAAGTCACAGTGAATTATGACACTTTAACCACCTATAAGACCTGAGTTTTAGAGGAAAAAGAAGACTCCAAAGGACTGAGGAATCAGCACTCTTGGAGAGAAATTCCCAGGCAATCTCTGGAGTTAACATAAAAAGGTCCAAATATTAAGGGAATTAGATTTCCCATTTTTCTTGCTACACTTTTGGTGTACATAATCAGGTCTGAATTCAAATGACTGCAAAGGAGTGTTTATAAGAGGTGAACAGAGAACCAAGTTACATAAATAATAAATCACACTTATAAATCTGTCTCTGTGAGCCTAGAGCTGAGGCCAGAAACAGAAAAAACAATTTATGCCACAGAAAAAATTATCCCTAAGACCTAAAGGGTGGTTTGCAAGCATAGGCATTTTATTTATGTAAATACAAATAGGAACAAAGTATTGAATTCTCAAAATAGATACCAAATTCTAGCATATTAAACTCCAGTCATCCAACATGTTCACAGTTTCTTTTCCAGGCACCTCCATCTCTCCCATTTTTTAAACATTCACTTGAATATTTACTATTAAGATAAAAGGTCATAGATTTTGCTTTTCTTCTTTTGGATATCTTTCCCACACTGAACTTCAAATGCATATGCTTACAATTGTAATTTATAGGTACTTGTTTATTGTGCAGATAAATATTCACCTGGATGTTTCATCAGATTTGAGCTTTCTGCTGTTATCATCATGTAATTGTGATTTCTATCAGTGGATTAAATTTTAAACACCACTCAAGAACATATTGGTCATCCCATCAATGCAAAGAAGCCTGTACTGCCCCAGGAGTTAATCTAGAAGGTAAGTCTCAGCTTCATTAGGTAATGAGCTTTTATAATTCAGGTATCTCTTAAGGAAACAAATGAAATAGATGCTGTGAAGATGTAATTTCACATGTGTAAAACAAATGAGCCATTCTCTTACTTCATGGAAACTCAGGGGAGATTTCTGGGTCTGAATTTCTGTGCCTCTAAAAGAAGATATCACATGTGTGATTCAGTAACAGATTACATAACTGTGTGCACATATCTGCACACAAATCCACACAATCAAATCAAGCACTTCAAATGCACACTAACTTTAACTATCACCTAATACCTCTTAGATTTGGCTATATGCACAGGACATTGTTTGCTTATTTTTTTTTTATTTGATGGCAATAAGAGCTTAAAGTGGCCTGTATCTAATTTATGTCTTATGAAACAGGGGAAAAAATAATTTTCTTCTCTTGTCTACTAGTTGTTAAGCCTCGAAGCATGTTGGCAAACAAGAGAGAATTTTTATTATGATCATCTGATATTCAGCAAAAAGACATTTTACTACCAAGTATGTATTTTTAAAATCCTGCTGAAAATAATGCTGAAATAGCTGAAATGTACACATGCATGCACACGGACCCCATTTGAATGAATTCTTTCACCCCTTCAGCATTCCTAGTTTTATATTCAAGTCTAGTTGAATCATCTCTCTGAAGCCATCTGTGACATTCTCCAGTAGTTTAACTGCTGTAGAATTTGGTAGATGATGGTCGTCGTCATAAGAAGAGCCATCCAGAGCCAGGGACTATTCTAGGCACTTAGCAGGTGTTACTTCTTACACTCTCACACCAACCTCCTGAAATGGTTCTACTTTGTCACTGATGGGTAAACCAGGGAGAGAAGTGAAGTGCACGCTAAGGTCACAGAGCAGGCAAGGCCAAGAGCCGTGAGTGGCGTTCAGGCAGTCTGGCTTCAGAATCCAGATGCGTAGTCACTGTACCGTAGGATCTCACTTGATTTTCTGTTTATAAGATAGAAATAGCATGTGTCTCCTGTATCACTGTCTAAAATAAGAGAGATCATTTACAAAAAGACCTTAGTACTACAGCCAGTGCATAGCAATGCTGAACATTTTGATTGTTACCAAACGCAGTTATTTTCAGCCAAGGATCCGTCCTTTATTCCATGTGAATTCCCTGCTGATAGGGTCTATACTCATTCATTCCACAAATATTCAGTGAACAACTTTTGTGGGCCACATCCATGCCAGGCCCTGCAAGGGCTCATCTCTAAAAACCAAGCGCCACACAGCAAGGTGACACGGCTCCATCCTGGGACCTCAGCACTTACGATTCCTCCTGTCTAGAAAGCACTTCGTAAACTTCCAAGGCCCTCTTCCTCACCTTTATTCTCTCTTCACAAATGTTCTATCTTCAGAGAAATCTTCTCTGAATACTTTCCTTAAAGTGCTTTTTCCGCCGGGCGTGGTGGCGCACGTTTGTAATCCCCGCGCTTGGGAGGCAGAGACAGGAGGATCACGCAGTTTCGAAGCCAACCGCGCGCGCTGGCTTAGGAGACCCTGTTTCCAAAAATGAAAATGTAAAAATAGGTCTGGGAGTGTAGCCCGGAGGTAGAAGGGCTTCCAGGAACCCCAGTACCACCAAAAATAAATAAATAAATAAATAAATAATAATAATAATAATAATAAAGTGCTTTTTCCTTGTTTTATTTTTTATTTTATTTTCTGCATATTCTGATCACAGTCATACCCAATAGAGAGTAAACTTTAGATAAGGATGGCCAATTCTGTGTTTAGAATCTAGAATGGTAAGCTAATAAATTTATATTATGTTGCTGAAAGAAAAAGAGGAATAGACTGATGAAGGAAGAAAGAGGGACACAAGAAAGAGACTTTTAATAAGTGAAAAATTAATTAACTAATTTATTTATTTATTATTGTGGTGCTGGGGATTGAAGGCAGGGGCATTCTACTTGCAAGCAACAGCCCCAGCCCTATTTTATTTTTAATTTTTTTAATTTTATTTATTTATTTATTTATTTTGCGGTACTGCGAATGGAACCCAGAGGCATTCTACTTCCGAGCTACACCCCCAGACCTATTTTTTTTTCTTTATTTTGAAACCGGGTCTCACTGAGTTGCAAGGGGCCTCACTAAGTAGCCAAGGCTGGCCACAAACCACGATCCTCCAGTCTCAGCCTCCCAAATGCTGGAATTACTCACTTAGTTGTTGAGGTCCTCAGTAAATTGCTATGGCTGACTGCAAACCCTTGATCCTCCTGTCTCAGCCTCCTAAGTGCTGGGATTACAGGTATGCATCACCTCACCTGGATGAAAGTTTTATAAGCAAGAGTGCATTTTCTATCCCTTCCTGGCTACAGCACCTCTTACCATGAATGAAAGAATGCACCATTCCTCCCCTCCCTGCCTCCTCCATCCCTGCACAAACCCTGGAGAGCCTCACGGTTGCCCTTCAGCTTCTCTTCAGCTCAGCTGTCCCCCATAAACTGTGTCTCTCAACATTTAAACTTCCACACCTGTTCTTGCTCCTCCTACAAAAACAATATATCTGACCTCTGTGGAGACCAGCTTTCCTTTCTGTTTCCAACAAAACTTTCAAGAGCTATAATTTAGCAACATCATAAATGGTAGCTGTAAATCACTTGTAATTTATCATCCAACTAGTATATATGAGTTTGTGATTGAGGAAAAGGCTCTATTTTTCAACTATTAAAAATTTGCATTTGTGGATTCCTTTTTCAAATCATGACACCATTAATTATCAGGTAGTGTGCTTTGAGTTTCTTTTCTAATAAGAATAACAAATTACACTACCCCTTTCCATTACAGTATCATTCTAATCATTTATGATAGGTCTGATTGGTGTTAGCTAATTCACAATTATTCTGCTTTTCTTCTTCCTGGAAACACAGTAGGGTTGCCCTCCATGACGGCTTCTGATATTGGGTGTGACCTCGTGACTTCCTTTAGCCAGTGAGAAGAGTGTAGATGTGACACTTGTCACTTAAAGGCAGAAGATCACTAAGATCAAGTGGCAACATATCATTCCTTCTTCAGTGGTGACTTTGAAAACATGTACATAGATGGAGTGCCCATCAGCATGGATTTCTATGAGACTATATTGAGCACAGGTTCCCTGTCAGTCACATGTAAAGTGAATGGCAAACAAAGCTGTGCTTTGTTAAATCACAAAAATACTAAGAAGTTGTAGGTTGTTTTGTTTCTGCAGCAATGCCTGGTCCACCCTGACTGACACAGTAGCACAGCAGGATTGTGTTAATATAAAGTTAAAGCAAACTCCCTCTTCTAACCTCATTTCCTGGGTACCATAAACTATATATATATTCAGTCATGATGCTCAAGTGCTATGGAACAACAGCATGGGAAGAACAAACTCCATGTGGATTATGAAACAGGATAGAACAATCTTTTTTTCAAATGCTCCTTTGACCATTCTGAGACTTTTTTATGAGGCCATAAAGGAATCTTTGTCACTTCCTTGGGGGGGGGGGTGAGGGGTTGAACCCAGGGGCAGTCTACCTCCAAGCTACACCCCAAGCCCTTTATATTTATGTATTTGTTTGTTTTGAAACAGAGTGTTTCTCTGTTTCTGAGAGTGTTACTAATTTGCTGAGGCTGGTTTTGAACCTGTAATCTTCTTGTCTTAGCCTCCCAAGTATTGGGATTACAAAAGTGAGTCTCCATGCCCCGCTCTTTTATATCTTTATATGCTTTCAACACCATAAGTAATTCTAGGTTCTTTAAGACCTCTAAAGTTTTTTTTAACTTAGTTGTACATTTAGTTTTTTGGTTTTTTATTTTTATTTTTATTATATTAGAGATTGAACTCAATGACATTCTACCTCTGAGATACACCCCAGACTTTTTTTTAATCTTTTTATTTTGAAATACTGTGTCATTAAGTTGCTGAGGCTGGCCTTGAACCTGCAATCCTCTTTTCTCGGTCTCTCAATGACTAGGGTTATAGGCATGCATCACTGTGCATGACAGTATGAACAACGATCCACATACTGTGTTTTCTTCTTTTTGGTTATATAAGAATAAAGGATTCTGTCCTATCAGAACCATAAGCCTTCTTCAAAATGCTAGAAATATTTATTTAAATAACACATGAGCACCTCCCTATTCTGTGGCATTCTTTCCATTTCTTAAAGAGCCTCCCTCTTCCTTCCATCTACACACACACACACACACACACACACACACTACAAAATGCAATATCCAGAACCCCTACAGATTCACTTTAAGTCCTTCTAGAATAAGCTTTGTTATCTTTGTAGAAATAATATTTTTAAATGTTCTGCATTCTTTTCAACCTAATTGCAACAATGTCTTCACTAAGCATAGCTATTTAATCTATTGCAAACTGTCCTCACATCTGCACAGGCAGTGAACAATTCCAAATGAGTAGTTACTCCATGTGAAATAATCCAGTCATCTTTTGCAAAGCACTCACTACAGAAAGGCATGTGCAACCATCCCTATTTATTGGGAGAAAGTTATTGTAAAATACACTAAAAGAGGCTGGCTTTTAAGATACTATCCACCAAGAAAGTACAACGTGAGAGCCAAGACCTGCTTCTGCCATCCTCAAGAAATTAAGTCCAAGAAAATGAACAGGTCTGAATAATCACTCTATCTTCAAGTTCTGTAAAAACTGCACCTGGATACATCCAGAGAGAACCCGAGGGCAATGGCAATTGTTGTAAGGAAACTCTCAGTCCCTGTAGAATGCACAGAGGAAGAGTGAAACATCACTCCTTAAAAATTCTGTATACTAATTTGTTTATTGCTTTTATGCCTCATTAGCGTCAATCTGCTCTTTGTGATAATTAACTATTCTCAGGAAAATGGCAAAACGCATATTCCAAGAAAATAAGACATGAGCAAAAAATTAAACTCGGGCTATTTTTCAACTATTAAGAATAGTTCTCATTTATTATCAATCATGTTAATAACTGCAACGCCACCAAAGTGGATTGGGCAGTGAATACAGTCTCTGTGGCTAGAATGGGAAGGCACCGTCATGGGCAGAGCGTTCATCTGCACACATATTCCTGGACTTTCACCAGGTTGAGACTGAAATGAGCCCGAACTCAGGATATTTTATTCCAAACACTTGTCTGTTCACTGAGTTCAATCCTGGGCAGTCCCGTCGATGCCTGGGGACATGGTTTACAAGAAAAGCTGGAGGCGGCTGGCAATTCAGCCACGACAGCCAGGTCAGTGTGTGTCTGCACGGTCAAACCAGCAAAGGAATATATTTCCACACACTTTACAGAAAAGAAAAACAACTCAGACAGAAAACAGCTTCCGTCAGTTCTCCAACACTAGTCAAAACAATATCTTTCTGTTTCTCTCTTCCACATAAACACAGAAATCTGAAAGTAAATATGTCATGGGTAGCTTAAGGAAACCAAAATTTTCCATTCCTGGAGGGGTTTTCAGTTGCTTTTTCAGGCCCGTTTAAAACTCTGCCGCCCTCCATGCATCCGTGTGCCTCTGCAGTGATTCTAAGTCACAAAATGCGTTCAGAAGAAAAACAAACGGAAAGCAGGAATGCCACTTTCTACATAACTGTCCTATTCTCTTTGAGGCAGGCTGTGAGAATAAAATAAAGTCCTAGGAGTGTTTTCCAAAACAACAAAATAACAACACATGTTGGAGCTATCACTGGCAGAGCATTCCAAAGTTATGAGAGCAAAAACCCCACTGTCCCAGCACCGGGCCCCTCCCGCATTGCCTTTCCTACCCTCCTCAGGCCTCGGAACCTGATCATCTTCCTTCCTAGATCTTCCGAGACCAAAGCCCATGACTCCTCTGCACGGTGAAGTCCCCTTCTCATTCTCTATGGACACAAGTGGTTTTCCTCTCATTTCTGAGCTCCCCAGACTTTCCCTCTTCCTCAACATGGCACTGAGAACCCTGCCAATCTTTCTAAGAACACCCAGTCCAATAGCCAACTGGTAACAATGAGCCTGGGTTTGTCTGAGCTTTAGTACAGGTCTACTTTGGAAAAATCAGAAGTGTACACAATATGAGACCTCAAAATCTGTACTTCCCTTACTGGTAACCATCCTGGTTCCTTCATCAACTTCCCTAGACCGTAACAGTGTTACCATCTCTGAATTATCATATATCTAATAACAAGTATCACATAGTTCATATTGTGTACCAGTTCAACAATGTCCCATGGGATTCTTTCATCGTTACATATTCTCAAGCTCATGCATGCACACACTCCAGAGTTTGTTTTTTCTACCACTGAAGTATTAATAGTCAGAGATTACATCTATTTTAGTGGAAGAAACAATGACATATATTTAGATTATTTTTCCTAGACAATTGAAACTTTGGGAGGTAGGAAAAATAAAGACCGAGATTTTTTTTATGTTCAACTAGCATTAGGTCCCTATTGCACTAAAAGACATTTAGCTGAAAATATCACCAGGAATATGAAATAGCACCTTTAAGAGCTTATAGTTGAGCATATACCTATAATCCAAGTAGGTATATGCCTTTCCTATCCTAGGTGAGATAAGAGGATAACAAGTTCAAGGCCGCTTCAGAAACATAGCTAGACTCTCAGCAACTGAGCAAGACTGTGTTAAAACAGAAAATAAAATTAACAAGGGCTCGGGGTAGAATGCTGGGGGTAGCTTACACTCTAGGAGACAGATGGTTTAAATAAAATGCCTACCCTGTAACTACTATCATGGAAGGCAGGAATAGTAAATTTATTTGAAGAGAGAAATTACTTCTTACTGGGGTCTGTGAAGGTAGGATTTATAAGATAGTACACAAAACAACCAAATGATAGAAAAGGCCCTAAAAGTTATATAAGAATTTAAGAAGCAGAGAAGGTGCAAACTGTGCTGTGCACTGGTCTGTGCTCTGCGTGCATGGTGAGGCTCGTGGACATTTGGGTCATCCTGAGTAGAAGAAATGGGGCAGGACGTACAAGGGAGGAAGTGGTAGGAGCAGCTACCCAGCGCTGAGCGGACCCGGGTACAATCCAGCACGCTAGGGCTGGCTGAAAACCACACCCATGCGTCTCCGAGGACCAGAAGCAGACCCAAGCCAGGTAACCACGTTAGTGGCTGAAACTTGTTTGAAGACTCAGGGTCAGAGTGAAAAGTGATCGTGGGAAGGACCTGAATCCTTTTCTTTCCATCTCATTCATCTGGGTGTATAATTAGAGATGTAGTGAATAAGGGCTGTTCTTGGAACCCTTATAGCTACTAACACAGGAAAAGAGGGGGGTAGCTAAGAGTTAATCAGGATAATTCCTTTCCTTTGGAGAATACTGGCAGCAGCCAGAGAAGCAGACATTAACGCTGAGCAGGATCCCTCCTCCCCGTGCGTGGCCACTTCCCACACTGACTTTACCCCGAGCCCTGGTTTCCAGCAACTGAAGTCAGAAATGATTTAACTTACCCAAAAGAAAATACATGACAGCAGATTCTCAGTTAAGACTGACACAGAAATAGTAATAAAGATGACTAAAAAATTTCCAAGCTGTATTTTTAAAAGTTACTTTGATTCAAGTTTTGCACTCAAAAAAGCAAAATTTTGCATATCCAGGGCAACATGCATATTCACAGCTGCATCCACAGTATATGCACTGAGAAGCTGTCCCTTCACTTCTGGTTCTATTTATTTCTTAAAAGTGACCACCTCTCCTTACTAAATAGTAAAGTTTCGCTCAACAGTCACAACTGCACAAGAGCTTCAGTTTCTTAAAAAAAGAGAAGTCGCTCTCAATGTAAGTGACAGTTTTTTTTTTTTTTTAGTTGAAAAAGTGACACAAAACTGATCTAAGGCAGAAGTCAGTCAATCTTTCTGACAATTTCCCAAGTAAACCCTTGACACAAACCCCAGCTCTCTGCTGGTCTGCAGTTTCTGCCAAGAGGAGGCTAGCAGTCCTATGCAGCTCAGTGAGCTGTGCTTGCAGGGTGAATTTTTGGTGATGAGACTGGTCTTTGGTTCTCATCCTGACTTGAGCAAGCCAAAGATACTTTTAGGGTTCTATTATTGGTAATAGGTACATTCCTCAGACAGATTAGTAATCCTTCAGAAATTATGGTATGTTTAAAAATAGAATTACAAAGCATGCATGTGAGCAATAGCCGCAAGAACAAATGCAATAAAAGTCAGAAGACAGAACATCACAAAAATAAAATATGACCATTTCCCTGCTGCTTGTTTAAGTTTGAAACTCTTTAAATATAAACTAGCAATGCAATTTTATTGCAGGCAGAAGATTTAACTTCCCATCAACATATGTTTATCAGCCCTTCGTTGGTGTTTATGTACTTAAATAAGGGCTGTGGAAGAGACAGAAATTCAACTGGTGAGAAAAAATATGCACAAAAATGAACCATCACACAATACAGGCTGTGAAAAGTAATATGAAATGTGAGGGAAATTGCTATAAAGTCAAAGAAGAGAATTAAAATGCTAGTTGTGGGATAGGAAAAGCTTTAGTAGAGAGGGCTTGGAGGGTAGTGAGACTTTAAGATAGATAGGAGGATGTGTAACGCGGGAAAGACAAGGACATCAGCAAATCTACCAGTGTGCGGAAGCGAGGGCCATGCTCAGAGATGGCACACTGAGGCAGACGACACACTGCTAATACCTATGAGTAACAGAAACTCGAGCCACAGAAAGATCTATTCAGTAGCTCTGTGGTCTCATAGAACCAAACAGGAGAGCCAGGCAGTATCCCCATGTCGGCATGCGCAAGGAACTGGACACTGTCTTAGGAGCTTATGGGCACAATAATAGTTACAGGTTCGCTGGAGTCCTAGGAAAAGTCCCCAGTTGAAGCTAGAAAAGTGACTTCCAATCTGAACTCACTTGACCACTTGACAACTTGTTAAATCTTTATGATTCACAGTTTTTCACTTGTAAAGTGGAAATAAGTCCAACACTTGTCTGGTCTACCTGCTGCAGGTAGATACAAGGCTGGGGAGATTCTCTAAGTAGAAAGTTATTCTGTTGAAAATGGTCTGATCTAAAACATAAGACAAGTATACTTACAGAACTCAGAAAAATGTTATCAAGCATCAAAATCTGTTCCCAAACGATAGGAAAGGAAATTTGGAAGCACAAGTATATAGATAGATGAGACAGACAGACAGACAGACAGACAGACAGACAGACAGACATTGATTTTGAATAAATTGAACAAGCCATTTAAAAAAGAAAAAATACCAAGAAGTAGGTTACTGTCCATCTTTCTATCATTTTCAGGAAATTCCAAAAAGTAAAATAAAAGATGCAACTCCAGTCTTCCCATGAGCCAGCTACAAAACTACTTCAACAAGAAACTGTTGTTTAAATGATAGTTATAGAATCCAGAGGAGAGAATTCAGAGGCCTATCAGAAATAATGTAGTGTTATGTAAAGAGGGGTAAACTAATTTTATCTATACTAAATGAAATATATGTCACCAAGAAAAGCCATAACAGATGGAGAAAAAAATAGTTTTTACTATCAAAGAGCTCCTAAGTGATGTATGCCTGTATGTTTGTATTACTTTGAATCTCACTATGGTGTATAATTACATTGCACCAATAAAAGCATAAAAACTCCTAATACACTTTTCCTTTCCTGGTCCTATCTCAAAGGAAGCAAAAGAAGTATACAGACTTATTTATAAATATCACTCAAGGGAAAAAAATATCCACCCATCCATCCATGCGACAAGCCTAAATGAACAGTTACCACGTGTCAGGAAAGACACTGGGGAGAAGAAATAGTTTTTGCCCCTGAGGAACTCAATGCCCACAGGGATAAAATTCACCAAGATTCATTTTGTAAAGAAAAATGACTCCCATTATTTCAACTGTTTGTTTGAAGAGCAACCCTTTAAAGAAAGTACCACCTTACCAATTGGAAACTGAGGCCCCAGAGTCTAGTTACATGTCCAAATGTGTAAAACTAGGTGTTGGTAGAACCAGCATTCAAATCCAGGTCTTCTGACTCAAAGCCTTCCCATAAGACTGACCAAATAACTCTTAGGCAAGGCTTTAGTATTGCCAGCAACCTGCTGGGCCCAGAAAATTCCATTTGGGCCTCATCTTTTCTAGTGGCTTTTAGTCAGAACACATTCTAACTGGGACTCTGTCGTAAGTCATCATGGGCCTAATAACACAGAATCAAAATCCATACAGCATGAATGACTCCATAGCAGTAGAAGGAATATTTACCTCTCAGAGTCTACAACACAGAGTAGACAAACTGGTAATGTGTTCACCTTTATTCATCATTTTCAGAATGGATGAAAATAACAGCAAGATATAACTCACCCCATTAAACTGGCGCAGGCTTTTAAAAGGGATAAAACTCTGTGTTTTTGTTTATAATGGGGTTTGTACTGTGAACATCCTTCGATAAAACAATCCCAGTTCTTCAAAGGCACTAAGAGGTGACCCTTTAGGCAGACTCAAAAGCTTTGAGTCACTGTGCCCTCCAACCCCCTTGCCAAGTTGATCAGTTGTACTTCCAAAATGTCTCTCCTCTGTTCCTCTCTCCCTCGTCATGGGACAGCATCACTTTTCTCGTTTGACCATTAGTTTTCTCCCTGGTCTCCCCAGCTCCTGTTTTCCAGTACTAGCATTTATTCTTTCATAATCAGCCAGATATGTTTTGCAACAAACAGTTCCAACAGAATCGCTGTGATACTCAAAAATAATCACTGGCTCTCCATTTCCTTTGAAATTCAGAACCAACACTCTTTCCTAGCTTTCAAGGAACATCTCAATATAGCCTCATCATAACTTTCCATGTCTCCCCAAACAAAATGGCTTACTGGCAATATTCAAACAAACCTCAAGTTATCTTGCTTCAAAGATTTTTTCCCATCCTTTCCACGATCTAAGTGAAGATTTTTTCATAGCCACCATAGCAGCAGGCATGGTGGCACATACCAGTAATCCCAGGACTTGAGAAACTGAGATTGGAGAAGAGCAGGCCTCTGCCAGTACCAAAAACAAAACTAAACAAACACATAGTACTATCTTTATTATCTCATTTAAACCAAATATGCTCTAGTTTAAATTACTTACAAGCTTAGAATATGCATTTCTTTAAAAGAGTCTGTGTCTTCTTTTTCTCTGTATCTATCTTAGAGTTTCCCTATGCAGAGCTAGGAACAGGGATTCTTGTGGGGATTTACTGAAGCAGTGTTCTCTGTAGAAACTTGTAGGGGAGCAAGGAAAGCAGGTGAGGGGTGGGAGGAGCCACGCAGGAGAAGGTCCATGGCTGCCCTTGCAGCAGAGACAGCGCCACACAGATTGCCGCCTTCACGCCACATGAGAAAGCGGAGCTAATAGTCTGCAAGAGAAAGCCACTGGCTATCGACCACATTCAGAGGGGGATGTAACTTCCCTCGTCTCTCTGGGCTAGGCAACCCCAACACCCACTGACCACAGTGGAAGAAGGATGCGTGGCGCTTTAGCAGTCAATGGCCACAACAGCTGGGGGAGGGGCTTAGCCATCTACTGCCCTGGAGAGGGCACCGCCAGCATCTGCATAGAGTCCTTTATGACACTTCTAATAGCTCAGAGACAGTAGCAGATGCCAACTCCTGGTCCAGTCTTCACGCAGCAGAAAGATCAGGTTAGCTTTCTCATCTCTTCTTATGAGGCCACTATACCCACTCAAGAAGGCTAGCCACTCTAGAGGCACCACCTCTAAACACCACCTCACCAAGGATGAGATTTCAGCATACACATTTTTGGGGGACACAAATTTTTAGTCCCCAGAACTGACTCATGTCAGATAAATAAGCACACAGAAAGATACATTGGTTTGTTTTATTGCATTTCCCTGATTTAAAATATTTTACTAGCAAGTCTGAGCAAATATGTTTAATTTTAAAATAATCCATACCATAGAAATAGTGAACAGAATGAGGACTAGTGAAAATATTGAGAGCAATTTCTGATGGAAGTGATCATTTTTATTCTTAAAGAAAGAATTTCCACTAGTGGCCCCATCACGCTACTGATTATAGCAATAAATATTTACAGAAGGAGCCAATTTTTTCCCTACAAACCTCAAGAGAATCTCTAAGCTATAGTCAATCACCTGCCAAGTTGAGGACTTCTTTGGATCAATGAGTAATAAATGAACAAATTATTTCAGTAGGCGGCATATTAAAACCCATCAGTAACATTGTGTTTCTGCTTTCAACTGTAGCATGTTTAAATCAATGTTTGGAATAAAATCAGTATGGTTTCATCTTTAAAAGCTCCAAAAATTGGTAAAAATAGAGTGTACATTGTTTTAGATAGCCTCTTTATTGCTGTGACCAAAATACCTGGCAAGCACAACTTAGAGGAAGAAAGATTCATGTTAGAGCTCCCGGCTTTGGAGGCTGGTCCATGACCAGCAAGCTCATGGCAGAGACTCAGGGCATGGTGGAGAAGGAAAAGCCACTGGCAGGTCATGTCGCTGGAAACAGGGAGAGAGGAAACAGCTAGGGAATGGTACAATCGCCAGCCTCACCCCCAGGGATCACCTCTCCCAGCCCTGACTCCTCTAAGCCTGGCTGCACTGCCCACATACTAAGTGTTGGGGGACATTTTAAATCCAAACCATAGTACAGATGCTATGTAATACACACACACACACACACACACACACACTTGCAGTAATTCTGCCAGCACATGTTGAGAACCAGCAATTCACAATTCACATTACTAAGAACTAATGAGAATATACAGATTCATTTCCTGATAGTTAAGATCTAGCAAGAAAGATAATAAACATATCAGGCGTGGTGGCGCACACTTGTAATCCCCGTGCTTGGGAGGCTGAGACAGAAGGATTGCACAGGTTCGAAGCCAGCCTCAGCTACTTAGTGAGGCTCTCAGAAACTTAGTGAGACCCTGTTTCCAAATAAAATATAAAATAGGTCTGGGAGTATAGCCCAGAGGTAGAAAGCCTCTGGGTTCCACCCTTAGTAACACCAAAAAAAGAAAGAAAGAAAGGAAGAGAGAGAGAGAGAGAGAGAGAGAGAGAGAGAGAGAGAGAGAGAGAGAGAGAGAGAAAGGTAGGTAGATATTGAAAACTAAAATAAAGAATGCTTCACTTACTAAAATACATCAAATCAATGTTTAAATTCCTTTTCTGTTTTTTCAACAAAGGTGTTGAAAGTATATGAAGTCAAATTTTTTTGGCATTCAAAACTCTTCATGATATGACCCCTTTCCACGTTTCTATTTATGGACTTACTTTCTAAACAGATTATTTGTTGAAGGCCGCACCCGTCAGAGGCATGAAATTGGTGTGTGTCCCTCTTATATAAACTACCCTTTTCTTTCCCAGACATTCAGCTCTGCCGTGTGTACCTAGCCATTTCCAGAAGTAACCATTGAATTTCCAACCTCTGTGATACGGATAAATGTTTTCTTTTCCCCCATTTGGTATACTTCTTCCTGTATTTTTCACCCATTGTGTGTGTATGTGTGTGTGTGTGTGTGTGTGTGTGTGTGTGTGTGTGTGTGATGCTGGTGATTAGTCCTAGGAGTGTTCTACCTCTGAGCTATACCCTCTGCCCTATTTTTTTTTTGAAACAAGGTCTCATTAGGCTGATGAGAGTCTTACCATTTGCTGCCAACCCAATTTTTTTCATCTTGAAGAATTAAAGATTAAAACTTAAAGGATATTCTCATCAAATAGCTGAAATAGGTAATGGCCAAAATATTGACAGCATAGGAAAAACAGCAGGCATAATAACCTATGAACTGGATATTGGTAATGAGTCACTGAGCATTACTAAGCTGAGGGTGTGTTACAAGTCCTTCTCTATTGATGCTTTAATGCAATTTTCATAGATGTCTCAGCAGTTATATGTATAATCATTGCTCCAGGAATATGAAACTGCCTTTAAAGTTGAGAATGCTCCTACTAGTGTTTAGAAGATATTAAATTAAGTTATTCCCAGTTATTGGAGAATAGCTTTCATGTTTTGGATCTGAGACTGTGCATTTCATTGCACATTTATGTGAATGGAAGAATCTGCCTAAAGTTTTACAGGCTTTAGGTGATGCAGCCCAAATATCTCTTCTTACACCATCAGTCCCATGAAGAGACAGATATGTGCAGTGTCTCATTCAGAATATACTAGAGGTCTCTCCTACTACCAGAGTTCTGCGGTCCAGGTTGAGAAGAAATAAAAGGGGGAAGACAGAGGACTCCAAAGGAGACTGAGGAAGGAAGCCAGGGGACATATTCACGCCTCCATCACCAGTTTCAGATCACAGTACCCAGATCCAGGACTGCTAAATTGCAAGACTATCTTCTTTGATTACTAGGGAATCCGATTTTTTATAAACAAGATTATTAGGAAAAAACAATCAAAGCTTGAAATGACAGTAAAGGAACCAAAAGCTCTCATCTTTCTCCTCATCTTCACAAAAGCTTTGAGAGACCCGCTCCTAGAGTGTCATGGAAATTTAAAGGCCAATGATTGTCCAAAGGGATAATACAGCACCTTTGGGCTTGACAGCACCCCTTAGTCTACTACTCAGGTTGCTCCTTGGTTACAGAGAGCCCCTTGGTTCATTTAGATCTGCTATGATTAAAAAAATATATGCCAAAGGGAGAGGCCTCTTACTAATTTACTGAGTAGACAAACTGAGTAAATTTCTGCATATCTGTACCTCAAGCCCCCAAAATTTCTGGATTCACTATAGAACTTCCCAGAATACAACCTATTTTATCTCCTTTTAAAATTTTTCCTTTTCGCCTTCTTAAAATGCATCATCCATAACTCCATCTCCTACACAGTGACAGCTCTACCTTAAATGTTGTTAATGAGTTTTTAAAAGAGTAAATCCATCTGAGTAAAGTGGCACACACCTATAATCCCAGTACTTTGGAGGCTGAGACATGAGAATCTCAGGTTCAAGGCCAGCCTCAGCAGTTTAGCAAGACTATCAGCGAGCTAGCTAGACTCTGTTTCAAAATAAATTTTAAAAAGGGATGGGGGTATAGCTTGGAGGTAGAATGCCCCTGAATCCAATCCCCATTATCATATACACATACAAAAAGAGTAAATCTCTTCAAAGATACTTTAAAGGTTATATCAGAGAAAGCCTTTGCCCTTAAAGAATTCATCACATACTTGAGAAAACAATAAGTACAAATAACTAGAATATAAGGGGAATGTGAGCACCCAGATCAAGATGTACAGTGAGTATTTGGGGAAAGGAAAAAATATACCTACACACTTGTTCTTGTTATGGAATAAAAATTTATTCCAGTGCCATTCATATACTAGGGAAAAATTTGAGCATAAAGAAAATTTCACATTTGCCTCTGTATAATTCATCAGCAGAAAGTGGCACCAACTTGAACTGAGCTGTGTAAGTATATAAAAGATACAGACATGCATGAGGTTACCAGCTACCTCTTAGTGTTTTAAGTCTCACCTGTCCACACGTCGGATTGAAACGTTCTGTTCAATTTCATATAATCTTCTACCACTTCCTAATAACTCTGAAGTCCAAGTCTCTTCCTGCTCCCTTCTGCTAACAAAATCCAGGTCTTTTTCAGGATAAAGCGCCATATTTACTGTAGTATTTATGTATGTTTTAATTAACATTTGTAAAAGTATGTTGCCATTTTTGTTATATTTCTGTCTTTGTTTCTCACTGTTTCTATCTTTATTTCCTACCATTTTTAATTTTACTCCTCTAACCCTATTTTTCCTAGGGACACCGGGGGCTGTTTGTTTGTTCTTCAGTGTATGTGCAGGTTTGCATAATGTGATTTTTAGAACTGTGTATGCCATGTTATGCCAGAATTGATTATATATGTTCATGATACTTGAAAAATATATAAAATATAAAGGAAAGTATATGAGCCTTCAAGCACAGAGACTACTTTTCCCTACATATACCTATATATGTACATATACCAGTTTTCAACATGGCAGATAAAACTAACTCTCATTTGGGTACACATGGTTCTAATATCCTACAAAGGCAAATATTAAACACCAACCTTGTTCTATCAAAGACAAACCTACAGCCTCTCCTTCCTATCATCCCTTCTCTTCCTGCTACTTCTTGACAAAAAGTATAGCAGCATCTTCCCTCCCTTTTATTTTCTTTCAATTCCCACTCAAACTAGTAGAAAAAATATAATTTACAAAACTAAAGTATGTTTTGAGTTATAATCCTGCTGTAGCCCAAGAAGAAAACATGTTTCACCCAACCCAGACTTAAAGTCAACCACAAAAACTGTATTTCTCCATAATTCCAGCATCTGTAACACCCATCACATTGCTTGGAACACGTGAAATACTTGATGAATACTAGTTGGAAGTTAATTTTTTAGTAGAATAATTACCTCTGACCTGTTACTATCAGCACGTTTATCTTCAAGTAAAATAAGATCCGTGACACTTTCTTAAGAGAAAAGAAATTACATACACAAACACTCATAGTCATTAAAGAAATGGAAAGCCAACACAGGATTTGTCTCCCTAAAGTTAACATTAATGTCAACTTTAAAAGACATTATTTGGGCCTAATTTATCCCTTGAAGCCTCCTAATTAGGTCCTAGTGACTAATAAAGACAAAATAAAATATATTTCCCACCATTGTTTCTGAAGACGATAAACAAAGGAAGCTGAAAATATACAACCTTATTCCTGAAGTTGTTGGCATGTGACACTTGTTACTATAGGAACAGAGCTAGTAATAATTCATCTTTAATTCAACTGATTAATTTAAACAGCAGAAATTTGGAAAATTGAAAATTGATGTTTGAACTGAATTAACAAGGCAATTCAAATGCAAGTAACACTAACCTGCCTCAGGGATGAATGGGTCCAATTCAAAGGTACTTAATTATACCACAAAGATAACGAAAATAAGCATCAACTGATGAATAAGATGTCCTTATCAGTGGCTGATGAGCCTCCGAATCAAATCTTGATCCATCTGAATTGAGAATTTTCTTTTTTTTGTTTTGTTTTAATAAAGCACCTTGCACCATCAATTGCTAAAGCTTAGGCTTTCTTGACATATCAAATATATTGAAAGCTGGTTTTGACACACTGCTATGGCTTGTATTGTCCTCAGAAGCTCATGTGTTAGGAACTGTCTCCAATGCAACAGTGTTAAGAGGTGATCAGACCTTGAGAGCTCTATCCCTGTAAATGAATTCAGAGCCCCTCCGCAATTGTGAGTTTATTACAAAAGGATGAGTTCATCTCCCTCTTGCTGTCTCTGTCCTCTCTTGCCTTGCTACTATAAAATGACTCAGCACTGAGGCTCTCATGAGATGCAGCTCCTCTACCTTAACTTCCCAGGACCACAAAACATAAACCAATACATTTCTGTTCATTATATCTCACCCAGTTTGTGTACCCTGTTATAGCAATACAAAATAGACTAACATACAATCATACCATAAAAATACTAAAATATGACACAATTTGACCACAAATAAATTTTTCCATTATGTGTACACTAGAGGAAGGAAGAAAATTCCAGGACATTTAGAACACATTTCTACCTTTAAAAATTCATGGAAAAAATGACTAACAGGAAGTTTTAGGATATTTAAAAGAGGACTCAGAAAATACAGACACAGAAAACTTGATTCTAGTTTTTTAAAAGTTAAACTCTCATACTAAATATCAATCTTTTACTGTATGCTAAAACACTCTGTATTTTGCAAAGTATTAGATATGATTTCTTAGATATAACCTCATGTACTACCCAAGGGGGAAAGTTAATGTATTTAGAGTGGAAAAAAGTCATAATAATCTACTTAAGAAACATAGAAAAATAACTTGAAAGCTGGGGTGGTGGCGCACGCTTGTAATCCCAGCATTTGAGAGACTGAGACAGGAGAATCGCAGTTCATGGACAGCCTTAGTACTTAGTGAGGCCCTTTGCACCTCAGTGAGACCCTGTTTCGAAATAAAGAATATAAAATATTCTTTTATTCTGGGGGTATATATTTATTCTGGGGTGTGGGGGTATAGCTCTGAGGTAGAATGCCCATGAGTTTCATACCCAATCTACAAAAATAAATAAATAAATAAATAAATAAATAAATAAATAAATAAATAAATACCTTGAAAGTAGTGGATTTAAAGTGAGTACAAAGTTCATATTTTAAAAGTATTAAGAGGAGGATTCAACTTGCTTTACAAACAAGTTACAAGACTATTCCTAACCTGCCCCAACAAGAGTCTCTCAGTGAATTTAGCACATTGTCTCCTTTAGGAATACTGTCAATTGTATCCTCCTTCCCACCTGGTCTTCCAAATTGTCCCATGGCATTAGGGGTGGAGTAAGGTTGTGGGTGGATGGATCAAATCAGGTGAAATAAATGCACCGTGGAGAACAGAAACCTCTTTCTCCTTGACATATGATCTCTGGTGACCAGCACCAGATAAGTTGGGTCTGGATATAAGAACATTGAGAGTTTGAGGTTTGACTCTGGAAGCTTATCTCCAAGGATAGAATTTATCTCTAATTTTTAAATTTTTGATTCATAAACAAACATTTTACACAGAAGCTTTACTCCACAATTCCTGCCACTGCTGTTTCTGAAAATATATTGGTGCTTACAGTACGATCTGGGTCTTCTGCTAAATATTCAAAGCATGACATTTTAAAATGCAAATACAGCAGCTTCATTTCAAATCTGGGCAAAACCCTTACTATGTCATTCAGTGCTTCTCATGATCTGGCCTCTTCCTAGCTCAACTTCAATCACTTTTAATATAAAATCTGGGGTAGCAGTTCTTAAATTTAATCATACATAACAACCTACCTTGAGATGCAATGTTTATTTTAAAAGCCAACATCCCTTGACTCATTCTTGATTCTGATTTGGTGGATGAAGGGTAGAACCCATAGGTTTCCATATTTCAGGAGTACGTGGGTGATGCCCAGGCTTCTAGTTTCTGAACTACACTGATAAAACTAGCCCACGCTCAAATGCCTCCATTCCTTAAATTGGAATAATCTCTTATATCTCTATCATTTCCTTCTCCACCATTTCTGCCACTCAACTAATAATTACTGAGCACTAGTCTGTGCCAAATCCTATTCATCTTTCAAGACTAGTTCAAGCATGAAGCCTGGTCATTCCATGATCTCAGGTAGCTAAGTGAGATGTCCTATTGCTCAACACCAGGCCTGAGTTTACCTTTATCCTAGTATGTCATTAGCAATGCTACAATGATTGGTCTACTTGTTTATCTCTTCTGCTAAACTATGGTACAACGCAGATGTTTCCAACTAATGTTTAATAAATAAATAATACCAAATCAGTGAGTGAGTGAGGAATGAATGAATGAATGAACTGCCTTGAAAGCTGGACCTCTAGACAGACATGGTTTTTCAAAGTGGTGCTATTGGGTTTCATCTTCCCAAATCCTTCTGTCCCCATGCAATGCTTTCTACTGGAGACTGGAGGGTTTTTTACTTCATCTTTTTCTAATGGATTGAAAATCCATTAACTTGGAAGTTAATTTGAGCTAATAACCATTTTCTTTTCAAGATGAAAATCTCTCTACAAGGTAAAAGAATTATCAGTGTTTTAAAATTACACTATAAATATTTTAATCAAATTGCTCTCCTCTCTGGGCTCATTTTGTTACCTCCTCTACAACATTTCTAAATTCTTTTGGTAGGTTATTAAGTCTGGAGAATTTTTTAAAATGAATTCTTCAATAAAATCTGGACTTCCTTTATTTCTATAGTGATTTCTTATTCTAAAATAGTCACATATATGAATCACATTTTTCATAGAGAGCCTTGGGATTTCAAAGTTAAATAGAGACCCACCTTAATCCATTCTATTTTACAGATAAGAAAAAGAAGTGCAGAAAGGCTTAGAACATTTCCAAAGGTTCTGCCATATCCCCTGCATCATTAAATATTATGGCTTCTATTTCAAACAGCAAATAAAGCTGATTATTGGAAAGTGTATATATTTGATAGAAATAGTTCCACCTTATATTACTTCTGTGGAATTATTGGACATCTATATATGCAGTAATTTTTAAAATAAAACAGTGGATTCAGGGGATAGTATTTGAGACTAGAATTAAGAGAAAATGGAAAGTTTTCTTGTTATGTGTGGCTCTAGTCCACAGGACTCATTAATCAAATGAGCAAATTCTGGAAATGAACATCTACATTTTAGATTCAAAGGACAATAATAATATTCATCCACATGTTTGTTATGAGGATTAAATGAGATAGAGCATTCAAAGGTATCCAGCACAAAATCTAACCACTGGTCCCCAAAAATGACCATATCATCATCATCAGCCTCATAGAAAACAAGATAGATGAAAATGAAGAATAAAATTAACTCCAACTTCATCCAATTAATGTTCCAAATGCTCATTATGAGTCAGTCATGCCTCCAGTTATTTACATGCATTTACTCATCACAACGAATCCATAAGATGAGCACTAATCACTCATCTTTCAGAGGGGAAACTGAGGCTCAGAAGTAGCCCAGGGTCACGAAGGCAACAAGCAAGATGAGATTAAAATACAGCAATCTTAGCTCTCCTGTGCTAAACTATTTCTTAGAGAGAAATACTCAATGTGGTTCACCCTGTTTAAGGCACTAATATTTTATTTTAATAATCTGGGTAGTCAGAGACTCCATGAGCTTAAACTGGTAAATAAGTCTTAGTATCAGAGTATAGTTTCACCTCCTATTTTCTAGCCCTTGCTCTACTGTGGTTAGCCAAAGCACTGTAGCAAGCAGGCCAGGTGAAGGCTGAAGGCACTGGAACATGGCTTAATCACCTAAGCATTTTAATGATTACCTACTTATTACTAACTATCCAAAATATATCCCACATCATAACAAAAATGTCACATCTTTTGTTTCATTTCTTCTCACATTTACACAGTGACAATTAAAAAAGACTTTCACCTCTACTTTACAAAGAAAAAATCAAGCTTTAACATGTTTAAATAACATGCTCTAGACTTCACTGCCCCAACAATGGCAAAACTCAGATTCAATTCCAGCTCTGCGATCGCAAGAGATATCTAATAGAGAATTCAACCACTATATTAAATTGAAGTATTAATCAAGACCAAAGCCAGCAGAAAAGAAAGGGAGGATAGAGAAAGAAAAGAGATCCCAAGTGTTCCCAGATTTCTCCAGCATCTGGCGAAGCGACAAGCGGGGCATCCAGGCCTTGGGCTCCTTCAGAATGTCTACCTGTGGCCCAGACTCCCACTCGTGTCATCCACACTGGGTAGTTTGGTCACATCTATCCTGTGCCTTCCTGGTGTTCTCATGCAGATCACTGCCTGTCTACCTGCTCCTTCTCTTTCTAGCCACTTGTTAGTGTCCAGATTTTCCTTCTGGTGCTGCTTCATTCATTTGTTCAACTTGCTTACCTTATGGATCCCAAATAATTATGTAATGATAATAATATATAGCACACCATAAATATCTAATAATTTAAATATTAATAACAAATATTTAAAATAGCAATATAAATAGATGATAATTTAAATAACTTAACAAACATATAATAATTAAATAAATTTCATGACTCATCGGAAGGCTAGCTTCAGGTATCCACAAAAAAATTTTTTTTGTTGTTATGAGCCTAGCAGGGTGATACACACCTGTAATCCCGGTACTTGGGAAGCTGAGACAGGATGATCTCAGGTTCAAAGCCAGCCTCAGCAACTTAGCAAGGCTCTCAGCGACTTAGGGAGAACCTGTTTCCAAATAAAAAATAAAACAGGGCTGAGGATGTAGCTCAGAGGTAGAATGCCCCTGAGTTAAATACCAAACACCAAACACATTAAAAAAAAAAAAACAAACTATTTGATTCCCCATAACTATGCAGAAATTTGTAATTCAATTCTTTATTATGTATCTTGACTAATAAGTAAGCATGTAGTTGTAAATAAAAGAAAATTGATATATAAAACACACACACACACACACACACACACACACACACACACACACACATAAATGAACTGCTTTCTGAACATAGATATGCCCTAAGTACAACGTGGCTTATGAGCTCAAGTGCTTAGTGACTTATACACAGGGATGAATGGTTTCTTCATCTGCAAAATGAGAACAACACGTCTCCCTTATGGAATTCTGTAGATGATGTGAACTAATAGATAAATATGAAGCACCCAGCACGGTGTTCAACAAATGGCTTCTAAATACATATCTTTTACTGTCAATATGTTAAGCCTATTTTCCCCTTAATTCCAATTCTCCATTATAATATTTTAACCAAAAGTCAGATGTGGTAGTGACTATGTGGAAAAGCTATCTGGTTCAGGCTATGTCCTCACCAGGCCTTTGTGTTTAGTCAGCATTCAGTAAATGTTTATTGAATAAAGAAAAACAACTTGGAACCAAGAGTTTATATTGCAATCTCTGCATTATCTGTTGAACCTGAATTATCTGAGGTGGGTTCATATACCCACCTCAATTCATCCTCAGTTTATCTGTTTAGAACCTAAAACACATATTTATCAACAGATAATTCAGAACATTAAAACCATGAACATGAATCATACAGCTTAGTGTTCAACACAGGCCCTAAACACACACCTGCTTAGAGATTTAGATATATAATGGGGATGAGTCCCATGGGCAACCTGTAACAAGTTTCATCTCCACCAATCCATTTTCTGGTAAACATTTGCTAGGTACCTTCAGCCAAAATGTATAACATCTATCTGTCTGCCTACGTATATTGTTTCTTTAATTTGGGTATCCCTGGCCTATTTACATTTTTGTCTCTAATAAGAACGTAAGTTTTTCTTTGATTTAGAGAAGTCTGAAGACGTGGAATCTTCAGAAGCAAGATGCTATGTTGATTACAGAAAAACTGAAGGGAAAAAAAACCCTACAAGTTCAGTTTACTTTGAGTACCACAAAGAGCACAGGGCTCTGGTAAAGATGCACATTGGGAAACAGTTTTCCCGGATCTCTGCAAACACCTAGGTCACGGTTTACTCCCGAGAAAAGAGCTGGACGTGCCACACGCCCCTTTTCTAAAGGGCTTCTTCACTTTATGACAGCACTTTCCAAGTTATTGAGGACCAACTTTACCTTTGTTTTTCTGGGTTTTCTTATTCTCTCCAGAGGCCATAAATGTTTATAAGAAGGGCCCAGCGAGTAACACTTTGCAGTGATGTGGATGTGGCCCCACTCTCTCGTATGAATGGTAGCTGAAAGCAGTAAAGCCACACTGCAGGCACTTCTGCTGCGTTCATAAATAATCCACAGTCCTGCTGGATTTTTGCCCTGCTCTTACCCATCTCAGTTCTTTTGGAAATTCTGAGCCTTGAATTTGCCTGGTTCTGACACGGCTCTCTCCCTGGAAACACAGTGACTATGTTCCTTTGCCTTGAATTTCCTATGGAATTACAGACTCATTGTGAGGGGCCTTTCAGTCTCTGTTAAAATTAAATAGGAGCCTATTTGGGTTGGTATACCCACCTCAGTTCATCCTCACCCACCCCATCCAGACCAGGACCGCCTCATCCTCCACAATTTCTAGGTATTAACTACCGTGAGTTGTTTTCTGGAGGGGTCTCCTGTTATGATTTCATTCATCAACTTGTTCCAATTTTCTCTTGAAAGTATAAAAAGTAGACATGCATAAAAATACATTGGAACATATACTGTATTTAATCAAAACAACCATGCCAGATACATATGAAAAAGTTTTTGTGACCAGTTTTCATGTAAAAAAGTCTAAGAAATAAAACATTCCACAGTTGGGGTGTTCAGTTGTTTGTCAAAAAGATGCAAAAGTAGACGAAAAGCTATGATCTTCTAAAGTTATTCCTCTTAGAATCTGTGTCAACAAAAAATAGCCCATGACTAGATGAGGTCAGTTATAATTAAAAGGTCCTTTATAGAGACAGACTTAGGGCAGTCAGTGGTGAATAAACACAGCTGGCTCAGCCTCCATTCCCTCCTCAGTGTTTATCAAAGAGTGCAAGAAAATGTTTAGAGCCTCAGACTAAATCAACTAGGAAAATTCTATACTCCTAATTGTCCATTCACATTGTAGGAAGCTCGGGAGCAAGAAAAGACAGAAATATGAAAAGCAATGCACCAATAAGGACCAAAGAACAAATGAAAGCTCAATTATCTAATGTCCTTTACTATCAGCAGACTACCTTTTGTTTCATCCACAGGCCAAATGTTTTCAAGAAACCAGAACAGGATCTAACCAACTCTAGGTGGTTTCACACATCCCCAAAGTTCTCAAACACATAATATATATATATATTTTACAAAGAGGGGAGAAAATGCCCATTGTCCATTCTAAATATAATTGGTATTTAGGCACAGAAGCCTCACAATCTGAGAAGCAACAAAAATCTTATAGAGGTATAGTAAGAAATTTCACAAAATGGATAATTTATTTGGAAAAGGGGAGTGAAATTTTAGTTCCATCTTTAAATATAAAAATAAGTCACCTAATTTTCAGAAAAATAATTTAAATTTGGTTTGCCTAGGCTGTTTACTCCACAGAAAAATAAACTGAAATAAATCTGGTACTTTGCTCTGATAGCCAAATATATGGTAAAATGTGAATGACTAAGAGAAACCAAGCCTGTTCTTAATAGCTGTTAGAGAATTTAACACTGTCATTCTCTGCAAAAATTATGTTTTCCTCTAGTAACTCTGTTCTCAAGAAATAGCCAGACAGTAAAATTAAGTGGGACTCAGCTTATTCTTCTTATTTAGATTTGGACCCTTTCAAATTCCCTTTTACTTATTTCCAGTAAAGGCGAGGAAGGCAATACCCCTGCTAGAGCTTTTGCAATTAATTTCAGATATACTAATTTTCAATGTGAGTTTATGATTCATACTATTCTCAGATTACAAGCATTTATTACAACACTTCTCATGACAATATTGATTAAATAGTTTAAAAAATATCAGGGTGGACTTCTAATATAAGCACAACTGTATAAATTATCATTTCTCTTTCTGAAAAGAATTTCAATGCCATAAAGTGAATGAAAAAAGAAGGCCCTGCAAGATTCATTTTTAGTAAAAGTATAAAACTAGTATAATCCATAGACTTTAAAATGTATGGGAAAACTGAGATAAGAGAAGGGTGCCAAAGAGGAAAAAGAGCTGAAACATATAGAAAACCCTTAGTGGCCACTGGGCCTAGCACCAAGACATCTCAGGAAGGGATCCTTCTTTCCCACCCTAAAAGGCAGAAATGTAGCTAATGAATATAACAGGAATAATATAATTATCCACAGGAGTAATGAGAACACACACACACACAACACACACACACACACACACACACACACACACACACACACACACACACACGGTCACACAGAGGAGTATCATTGTATAAAGCAATCTTTCTCAATGGCCCCAGAGTGTAAGGAAGCCTCTATGTCATAAACTTAAGAAGACTGGAAAAATAGCTTGGCCTCTCCCCCAACTCTCACTTTACTCACTCCTGCCCCACTCACCCCACATCGAAACACTCTTTGCCCAAAGCAGGAAAACAAAAACTCAGAAATTAAGTAGTCAAAAGAAAAGAAGAAACTCTGAGATGTGGCAGAACTCAGCAAAGAATTATAAAAATGAAACAAAGCCATCCAAGAAACAAAGAAAAACTGGACAGAGTGTAAGAGACTATAGGCATTCAGAAAACACAATAAAGGAAATGAAGAACGAAATGAGAGGAGATAAATAAAGAAAATGGAGTGTAAAAAAAGTTGGGAAGGAAAAGAAAGACTATAATAAATATAAAAGATAGGCAAAGAAGATCTTACTTCCTGAAAGAAAACAGAAAAATTCAAATACATATGAATATAATTCAAGGGAAAAATATAAAAATGAGAAAAAGAATACTCTTCATGGGGATAAATTTCTAAAGTGATATTCAAATTTAAAGATACTAAAGAATTCTTTAGGAAATAAAGCAGAACTGGGATATATACTTTAACAAAACTGACTACAAGGAAACAGAAAACATCAACAAATCTGTTTCATAAAAGATTTAGGGAAAGTTACCCAAGGGCTAGCACCAAAAAGAAGCATGAGGACAAAAATGATTCCACAAATTTTTAACAACTCTTTCAAGAATAAATAAAAAGAATAAATATTAGACGACTACTGCCTGTCGCATAGCACAGAGAAGTCTTCTAACCATTTCTGTGAAGTAAACATAGCAGTGTCTCCAAAACTAGCTGATTTTATATATACACATGTCACACACACACACACACACACACACACACACACACACACACACACGCCCAATCTCTCTTAAGATAACCTACACAGAAATCCTAGTAGACAAAATTTAGGAACATTCCCTGGCATGGTGGCGCATGTTTGTAATCCCAGCACTTGGGAGGCTGAGACAGGAGCATTGCACAGGTTCGAAGCCAGCCTCAGCTACTGAGAGAGACTCTCAGCAACTCAGTGAGACCCTGTTTCCAAATAAAGTATAAAATCGAGCTAAGGGTATAGCCCAGAGGTAGGAAAGCCCCTGGGTTCCACCCCTAGTACCATAAAAAAAAAAGAATTTAGGAACATTAAAATATAAAACATGAAGTTTTATTTAATATTAGGACATCTAATAATACAATCAATCATAGGAAAAAATCTTTCTAGCTTCTAAAAAACATTTAATAAAATGCAAGTTTTCCTTAATAAAAAAAGAAAGAAAACACTCAAGTAGTAGAAATAAACAAATATATTCCTAACAAAATTCTGGGTTTTTTTTATGTTCAATAAGTAAATTCTAGTAAAGTGAAGTTTATGAGACTTTACTAAGTAAAGTCTTAGTAAAGACTTTTACTAAGGGAAAAACTGGGGAAAAACACATTTATCAATAGGAACATAATTAGAGTCATCAAAATTGTAAAAGAGGAAGTAAAAACTATTCATATTTGTAAGTCATGACTGATACCTGGGAAAAAGCAAAACAGACTGGAAAATGACTATAAGCAGTAACAAAACTCACACAGGCATAAAAATTCATATCATTCGCTTCTATATATTCTGAAAAGGTAGAATATATCATAAGAAAATTTGAAAAAATCAACAGAAAATATATTTAAAAAAGAGGAATAAAGTTAACAAGTAGTGTTCAGGATATATACAAAAACACTATGACACTACTGAACAACCCCAAAGGAGGCAGGACATAAAAGAAAGACAAGCCTCGGCCAGGTGCCAGGAGAGGATGACCTGCATGACCACCGGTTGAGAGTGAGTCCTACAAAATCTGAATAGAATTTTCCCATTTAAAGTAACTGTTACAGTTTGGATTTGGAATGTTCCTGAAAGACTCATGTGTTGAGGGCTTGGTCCTGATGCAGCAGTGTCCAGAGGTGGAGATTTTGAGAAATGACTGGATCAAGAGAACTTTGCCTCAACAGTGGATTAATCTATTGATGGATTAATAATCTGATATGGTTCTTGGTAGAGAGTAGAAATTTAAGGAAGTAGAGCCTAGTTAAAGGAGCATGGCCTTGGGGGTGTGCCCTTGGGGATACTCATATTCATTCTCTTTCTCATTCATCCTCCTCCTCCTCCTCCTCCTCCTCCTCCTCCTCCTCCTCCTCCTCCTCTTCCTCCTCCTCCTCCTCCTCCTCCTCCTCCCCCTCCTCCTCCTCCTTTTCCTTCCTTCCCTTCTCTTTCTCCCTCTCTCTCCCTCACCCTCCTTTCTCTCTCTCTCTCTCTCTCTCTCTCTCTCTCTCTCTCTCTCTCTCTCTCTCTCTCTCTCTCCACCTCTTTCCCCTCTCCCCACCACAATGCTCTGCCCCCCACTGGCCCAGAGTCAGCAAAACCAAGTATCCAATGCTCTGAAACCTCTGAAACTGTTAGCTAAAATAATCCTTTCCTCTTCTAAGTTAATGTTCTCAGGTACTTTGTCCCAGTAAGGAAAAGCTGACTAACACACTAATTTTGGAACAATATAAGTTAATTCCAACCAACATTTATATGAACAAAAGACAAAAGAAACTATCTAGGAAAATTCTAAAATAGACAAAGAATGAGCAAGAATGTGCCCTACCAGACGTTAAGATTTATTAAATCTCTAATCATAAGTGTAATTTGTCACTAGAATAACAAAAAAGGAGCAGAAAAAGATTCCAACAATAGTGCCAAAGAAATTGGAATTTAATGTATGACAAAGAACATATTCAGACACACATACTTTCTTTCAAGACAGGAGATAAAATGGTGCTAGCACAGCCAGGAAATTTAGGGGGAAAAAATTGGATCTACCTCTCACACCTTATATAAGGATAATATTCAAATAGATCAAAATTGTAAATGCAAGTAGGAGAAAGAAAAAAAGAAAGAGGAGAAAGACGTGAAGACCCCAAGGACAGGAAGGAGACATGGGAGGGTATGAGGAAGATTTTTCTCAATACTCCAAAATCCAATACACATATAAATAATAGGTTGTAAAATTCTACTACAAAAAAATTAATTTCCATGTGTTTCTTCAGTCTCTGTGGCAAAAACAAAACCAACAGCTTACAGAAAATTTTAAATAAGTAAAGTGCTCCTATGAAACAAGTGCTCAATCTCACTTGTAATAAGAGAAATACAGATCCCATCTGCTTCAAGACATCATTTTTCACCAACGACACTGGCAAGAAAAAAAATTGATAAGACCCTCTTTCAGCAAGGCTAGAGGAAAGCAACACAGCAGGCGCTGCTAGCGGCAGTGTGAGCTGATTAGAGCTCTAAGGTGGGCAATGTGATGAATTTAATAAAACCATAGCCGGGTATGGGACACACGCTTGTCATCCCCGCACTGGGGAGGCTGAGACAGGAGGACTGGGGTTCGCAGACAGCCTCAGCTACTTAGTGAGGCCCTTTGCAATTCCATGACACCCTGTTTCAAAATAAAAAATGAAAAATAGGGCTGGGGGTGTAGCTCAGAGGTAGAACGTCCCTGGGTTCCATCCCCATTACCGCAACAAGCAAACAAACAAAGATTGATGTACACATTGCATCAGCAGCAATTCTATTTCTAGAAATTTATTCAACAGGTACACTTCAAAGTACAAATAACAAATAACATAGAGAAGTGGTTCTTATTATAGTGCAACTTTGTCATAGCAAAGAGAGAACCAACCTTCACAGTTATCACTGGAAGTGTATGCAGCCAAAACTAAGAATGAAAAGTGCTTTTGAAAGGAAAAATCATGTATTATGTGTGTCATATATGCTTCCTTCTGTGCAAAGGGGTCAGGGAGAGAATATAGGTTTATTTATATGAATACACCGTAAAAGACATTTAAATGCTCATATCATTTAATCAAATAATTCATATTTAGAAATGTATCCTACAGAAGTGATTTTAAATGTGAACAATGTGGTGCATTCATTTCGAGTTATGCCAAAATGGCATGGGGCTGTATTTCTATTTTCTGTATTTCTATCTTTCTAATAAACTTCTTTAAATCCCCAAAGAAAAATAAACAATGATATAAGTATAGGAAGTACCCACTGCAAAATTTCGAACAGTGAGTGTGAAAGAAAAAGACAGAGAAATGATTCAAATGCTAAATGCCCAGCAGAACAAGATTACTTAAATCAATGCCAACATATTTACACCATAAAAATAATGTGGTCATTAGAAGTTATATTGTAAAATAATATTTAAAACTTGGAAAGTTGCAAACAACAGATTTATGGTTACAAAACACTGTGAGCAGTTCAATTCCATTTTTAAAAGGTGTTAGTACATATTCTTATACACAAACAGTAGAAAACTTAAAGGTTAAAACCCAAAATAGTAATAAGTGGTTTTCTTTTGATCAAGAGCTTAAAAGACTTTAATTTTTCATTTTTCCCAATGAATAGATATTTGAAAATGAACCCACATTTTTTCTAATTTAAAAAGTTTTAGAATTAAAAAACCAAACATCAAAATAGAATACTACTTCATTCATATTTGTTTGAATAAAGCAATGTAGTATCTATTTTGTCTTGATCATTGTTTTATGAACCAAGTGGCCTAATATAAGACAAGTTAGGCTGAAAATAAAAATACTGGTCCAAACTTGGAAATAACTATAATTGAATGCCAAGTGACTATAGCAGACATGTGTATAAATGTATTCTCTCTCTTTCTTCATTTAATTTTCACTATATCCCACTGAAGTTGATATTACTATGGTTCCATTTTACAGACGATAAAAGTGAGGTCTAAAGAGAGTATATAACTTTTTCAAGATCACTTCATTTGCAACATGGCAGATCTAGGACTTCTCCACATAAAACATGGGCAAGCGTCACAATTCTGTGACACTGCCCATGACATTTGTCAGACCCCACCTGATGATGGGAGGTGTTGCCACCCTCCGCACTGGTTTTAGGAAGTAGTTTCCCTGCAAAGTCAGGAACCTGGATGCTGAAAGCAAGGCACCAGCAGTGTGGTCACTGAGGTATCGGCTGGCCTCTCCCGTGTGCCAGCCCGCAGGGCTGCTCCTGAGAGATACACCTGCAAGCACTGAATTTCTGAGCCCAGCAAATTACTTAGAAAAAGGCAAATCCAATAACATCAGTCTCTTAATGTGGATAAGGAAAACTGCAAATAGCTTTCCTTTATGGGGCACTTTCACAAAAGAGAGACCAAAGACTTGTCCAAAATAAAATTAGGTACTCCTGGGTATTAACTAAGTGATACTGCCTAAATCAATTAGATTTGAAAGAGTAAAGTATAAAAATAAACACATAACCCGCTGATGAAATAACTGTTTGAGTCTAGTTAATCATCTTGAAATGAAATAAAAATCCTCATGAGATTCACCCCGGCCATGACTAAGTGACATAGAAGGCAATTATAAGTTGTACAGACAGCCTCTAACTTGTTCATTTTCTTCCAAGTTACCATGGCTACATCAAGATAAAGATATATAACCTTTAGATATGTCCAAAAAGAAACAGGAGTTCCAATTTGCAACGCACACGCATGCACACGCGCACACGCGCACGCACACACACGCACACACACGCACGCACTCTCACACATGCACACACACACGCACTCGCACACACACACACACGCACTCGCACACACACACACACACACACACACACACACGCACGTACGTGCCTTAAAAATGCTTTAGTGGCGGGCGTGGTGGTACACGCTTGTAATCCCAGAATTCAGGAGGTGGAGACCAGAGGATCACGGTTAGTAGACAGCCTCAGCTACTTAGCAAGCCCCTTTGCAACTTAGTGAGACCCTGTTTCAAAATATAAAAGAATAAAAAATAGGGCAAGGGGTGTAGCTCAGAGGTAGAATGCCCCTGGGTTCCATCCTCAGTGCCGCAAAAAAAAAAAAAAAAAAGGAATTAAAAGATGACTGTGCATAAAGTCATGAGAAATAAGACAACAAAACCAAATTAGAACTACAAAATAGATCACAAGGAAGTATAATCCCAAGTATGTATGATATCACAGAAAAAGTAGTTTTTAAGGATGACTTCAATTATTTGTGGACTGCCACACTGTTGCAATCGAGGAGCATTTAGAAGATGCTTCGCAGAGGCAGTGTCATGGGAAGGCTCAGTGTACAGGTGCCACAGCGTGTGACCTGTGCTGAATTCACCTATAATAGATATGCAGTGGTGTGTAGGTTACTCTCAGCTTCAATTTTTGAACTTGTAAGATGGGTAAAACTCCATCTACTTCTTCTAGGATTGCTATGAGGGTTAAACGAGATAATCACATATGATACTGAGAAATGCTGGTACATGGCATTAGCAAGCATCGCCAAAACTATCTCAATGTTCTAAAAACAACTTTTTGTCCCTCATCAAAAAGAAAAACACCCCTAGCAAACAAGCTTCACACATTTTGTCTTTAAAAATATTCTGCAGAACCGGGCGTGGTGACACACGCTTATAATCCCAGCATTCGGGAGGCTGAGACAGGAGGACAGACAGCCTCAGCTACTTAGTGAGGCTCTTTGTAACTCAGTGAGACTGTGTCTCAAAATAAAGAATAAAAAATTAGGGCAGGGGGTGTACCTCGAAAGTCGAATGCCCCTGGGTCCCATTCCAGACTCACACACATAAAAAATATTCTGCATAATAATCTCAGTTCGTTTTGTTTGCATAGTATTCTTTCAAGGAACAGAACAAGAAGGTTCTGTTGTTTTTCAATGGGTTGAAATGAGACCTTAATTTCTCTCAGGATCTTACTTTCTTCCCAATGTAGTCTGTCTGGTACTCCCTGACCCAATATGTAACAGTAATAAATGCCATTATTCGTAAGAGTTACCTTTTAAATAAAATAAAATGCTACAGACATTTATTCTACTTCTGAGCTACACCCTCAACTCTATTTTACTTTTTATTTTAAAACAGAGTCTCACTAAGTTGCTGAGGCTGGCCAAGAGCTTGCAATCCTCCTCTCTCAGCCTCACAAGTTACATTACAGGCCTGTGCCATCATGCCCAGTTTAAATGAATCTTTGTATATCATCAATGTATCAAAGAGGCCAGCTGCAGAGAGTTCATTTTTACTTCTTTTTAAAATACTTCTAGTGATTAAGGAACCATAAAATAATTAGTCTTAAATTCTAACAGTAGACAGACTGAAATATCATCCCCCATGCTTCCTGTTTAAATACGGGAAAGAGCTATTCACAGCCGGACTAGAAGTAAAGTTTGTCCGGAAGCACCACCATCTCTGCCAAAGAGCCCTAATGAGAGGTAGGTAACACACAGTGCCCCGGCCGCGTCAGCACACAGGCTGGCGCGTTCCCAAATCGCAGACTCATCTTAATAGGACTAACATCACCAGCAGAGAGGGGGAAATTTGCACATTTTGTTTGAGTCCCTGTTTACTAAGAAAATGTACCCCATCGTTAGGTTTAATTAGATTGAAATTTTATGAGGGAACGTCATACTTAAATGTCTGTATATGTTACCTGGGCTTCTTTGTCCACTAAATAAGATTTGTAGCTTCTGCACCAGCTGTCTTTAGTTCAAAGATGGAGAAATATTTGGATACTGGTATAGGAGAAATGTACATTAGAAGAGAGGAAGGCAGATGACCAAAGAAAACCAAGTCTGCTTAACTATTTT
Organism: Muscardinus avellanarius; assembly: GCF_963383645.1. Classification (NCBI taxonomy): domain Eukaryota; kingdom Metazoa; phylum Chordata; class Mammalia; order Rodentia; family Gliridae; genus Muscardinus; species Muscardinus avellanarius. The sequence continues at coordinate 88,250,378 of NC_137789.1, read as the reverse complement.
TACCTTTATGCCAGCCCTGAGATTAGAAGTAAAAAATAGTCAGACAAAGCCGGGCAGGGTGGCACATGGTTGTAATCCCCACGCTTGGGAGGCGAGACAGGAGGATCACGCAGGTTCAAAGCCAGTGGCGCTGGCTTACGAGACCCTGTTTCCAACTAAAAAAGTATAAAATAAGTCTGGGAGTGTAGCCCGGAGATGGAAGGATTTCCAGGAACCCCAGTACCACCAAAAAAAAAAAAAAAAAAAAATTCAGACAATAGGCAGAGGTGACATGTTCAACTGTGCTGCCCCTTCGCAAACAGATCTCAAGCTTCCACTTGGTGACATAAAGGGTGCTGGCCTCTGGCCTCTCATGACTGTTCCCTCAGAGCAAGGCCAAAAAGATTTTGAGAACAGCTGCCACGTTAGCTCCCATGATTGAGTCTGTGAAGGTCCCCTCAAATGCCATGGAGCGGAAAGGGGATTATAACACATCGAGACCCTGACGGTCATTACGATCTTCATCTTAATTAGACCAAAATAAGCGACACGTGGCCAGCTCACAGAATTCTGAGGGATAAGACGAAATCATTATTTGAAAAATAATTTATGGAAGGATTTCTTCATGCCGGATGATGTCCTTATATAATTTTATAGTGGGAACTGTTAGTAGAAACTATCATTATCCTCATTTCACAGAAGAGAAACAGATGCTTAAAGAAGAAATCTATTTGAAATTCTGATACAGTGGCACATAACTGTAATCCAGGTACTTGGGAGGCTGAGACAGAAGGACCGCAGGAAAGGACCCCATAAAACTCCAGCGTGGAAAAAGGCTGAAGAGCAAAGACAGTAAGACGACTCCAGGCGACTTTTGGGTACCAAGTATCTTAGGGATTAGAGCACTGGAAGGTAAGAGTTATTTAGTGCTAATCTATAACTTCTAATTAAGAAAGGCGAGTCTACCCTCTCATCATGATCATGTTGAGTGGAATCTAAAGGTTTCCAATCTGCCACTGGTTCTGCGTGTTTTAGACTATGAATGATTCCTAGTAGTCATTTAGACTATTCTATTATATCTCAAAGTTCAAAAAGATAGGAGATAATTCATTTAGATAAATACTTTGAAGACATGCAACTGCATAAGGTTGAGAATTAACTATCATATATCAACCATATTATTCTGTAATCATGTCTAAATCATAATCATCACCTTCATTTAATATTTGTCCATTTTATATATTATCTATCTATTTATTTATTTATTTATTCATTCATTCATTCATTCACTTCTGGTACTAGAGATTAAACTCATTCTACCTCTGAACTAAACCCTCAGACCCCTCTTTTCTAATTTTCGTTTTGAAATAGGGCCTCACTAGGTTGCTGAGAGTCCCTCAACATTGCTAAAGCTGTCTTCTAACGTTTCATCCTCCAGTCTCAGTCTCCAAAGTACTGGGATTATGGCTGTGTACCACCATGCCCAGCATATTCTCTATTTTAAAACTTCTTTTTAAGAAAGCAAACCACTTGACTACTCTTGAAATAGATGCTGAAAGAAACTAGTATGTGTTATGTAGTCCAGAGACTTTACTTTTTGACATATTCTGTGACAATAGTAACCTCCCTCTTAAGACTTACAAAGAAGTTCTGAGCATCAATTTGCATATTCATAACCCTGGTTGATTGAAATCTGACGCCATTAAGTACAAGAAGCACTGCTGCTTATGAAGCTCCAGCGAAAGCTTGTCTGGGTGTTTTATGGAAATAACAGAATATATCTGCTCATACATAATAAAAATTCCATTTCAACAATATAATATGAAAGTGCAGAGCATCAGTAGTTTCCATTTGATTGCATTAAGTTCTCTTAGTCAATCGAGTGTGCTATCATGCGTCAAAATGTCATGCTTGTTGGCATAAGGTCAGTGTACTCAAAAGATGTAAGCTGGTTTTTCTCCTTACTATCACAGCAACAATAACAACATAGCATATCTCTTTGTCCTCAATTTTTCCTCAATTAATTCTCTTACATTTGCATTCTATAAAGAATACCGGTACATAGAATATACCCCAAATCAAGTTCCTCCACAGTATTAAGATGGTGAAAATACACAAAGTAGCCCGGTGTGATGGTGCACACCTGTAATTGCAGTACTTGAGAGGCTGAGACAGGAGAATCACAAGTTGTAGGACAGCCTCAGCAATGTAGTGAGACTTTCAGCCAACTAGAAATATCCTATTTTGAAAAAATTATCTATATATAAAGGGTTGGGTTTGTAGCTCAACGGTAGAATGCACCTGGGTTCACTCCCCAGTATTACAAAGAAAGAAAAAAAAGGAAAGAAAATACAGAGAGTAAGGATTTAGGATATTTACATTTAATACCAAATGTACATATTTTTAAATTCATGCATTCCATGAAAGATACTATGGATTTAAGGTCAATTACCTTGTTCTTCATTTAATTACAAATATTTCTTGGAGGCTAGCCCTAAGATTTATGTTATATATATGTACTATAATTTGTATATTTCAATATTAAGGTAAATATGCTATTTTTATGTGTAAATCCTTTTATATTTACACAGATATGACTTTCTGTCAATTATGACATTTGAACTATGACATTTGATGGGTGCTTTACCACAGTCCCCATTTTCATAGGCCAATTCATTTTATGTGAATTCAAATGATATGACAGCTCATTTGTGCCATAAACAAAAAATAGTTTGAAACATATGATTGAGAGCATTGAGGCAATAATAGCTTATTGAAACTTTTTTCCTGTCTTATACAGTAAACTTTTTCCTTTCTTATACAGTAACTTTTGATAGTCATGGGCGCTACTGCCCTCGAATGCATAACTTATGTACATCAGGAATTAATATTAATGTAGGATTTTTACAATTAAAATCAAATATAACATAAATGTATTGTTTCCACTCCTATTTGGTTGGATGCGTCAATATCTAATTCATTCAATCATCCACCCAACAGACATGAGCATTACTTCACTGTGAGGTTGTGTACAAGTTCCAATATGTACAAAAGAGGGGGGAATGTGCTTGCAGAGAGACCTTGAGTCTTAATAGAGTGACTAAGAGCCTCCACTGGTAGTACTGTAGTCATATAAAAAAGGCATTTGTTAATAGAAAAAGCAATTAAATTGAAATATTTAAATTTTACTTTGTACTGTCCTCCCAAGAGCTACTTAGAAATAAAAAGTTGTTATCACAACTTGATTTCATTTTAAATTTATTCATTTTACTTAGTAACTCAAACCACCCCATTTCCATCTTATCTACATTGTAGACTATATATCAAATGATAAGTATGGTTTGAAGGAATGTAATTTGAGATTTTCTAGTAAAAATGCCAATGTAATCCAGTTAGGGAATAATTCAAGCCTTCATCATGGGCAAAGTGCTCTGAGCCTTTTGGCATCTTCGGTTATTCTTAGAGAAAAACAAACAAAAAATATTAGAGGCTATTGTAACTGAATTCAGGTTTTTCCTAAATAACTAACTCATCCAAACTCTAAATTCTCCAAATTACTGGGGTTTCTTTTTATTTTTGCTTTTGCTTTTGTTTTGTTTTGTGCAGTATTTTGTTTGCGGCACTGGGGTCTGAATCCAGGGGTGCTCTATCACTGAACTACATCCCCAGGCCTTTTTATTATTTTTGAGACAGGGTTTCACTAAATTGCCCAGACTGATCTCAAACTTGCAATCATCCTGCCGCTGCCCCCTGAGTCCCTGGCATTATGGACATGCACGATTCCAGCAGGCATCTGGTTTTTACTCATTAAAAAAGACTTATTTGACACCATGCTCACTCAAAACTTCTGCTTTTAGTGGCACATTTATATACACTTTGTTATCACATAAAGTACATTTTATAGACTTATTTGGGGAACAGAGATCCTCAGGACTGGAGGAAGATTGAAAGTAATGCAGTGCATGCTTCATGGGCCGCTGATATCCCTTCTCCACCATACACCAAGTGTTAGAGCTCTGCACACACAGGTTGTACGCCTGAGGTGTTCTCCCCAGAGTCTGTCACCTGACCAGATGACACTTGCTATTCTGTATCAGCATTGATGTCACTGCTTTAGAGAAACTTTCTTTGAAAATCCCAAGCAGGCATCTCTACTTGAAGTTCTCATTGTAAACTTTCCATCTTTGTACTTTTCATACCTTTTATTATATTTTATTTTGTTACTTTGATATCATATTTAGTCACCACAATAACCCTACAAAGAACTTGGTACTTTGATTATGTATATTTTATAAGTGAGGTAATTTGCTATTTACTTGTAAATGTTAAGCACCTAGCACAGTGCTTACATTTTATATAACAAAATTCCTTATAATAAATTGTTGTGGAATAAATTGATTGAACAACTTGTTTCCTAGAGTTGAATTTTGAGAATCTATACATCATGGGAAAAGTGATTCAGGAGAGTTGGTGTGTTAGTCATTGTTTTTGTTGCAGTGAAAAAAAATATCTGACAAGAACAACTTAAAGAAAGGAAGGTTGATTTGGCTCACAGTTTGAGAGGTTCAGTCCATGATCAGCCACCTCCAAGGCAGAAACTGTGGTGGCCGGGCACATGGTGACAAAAAGCCTCTCCAAGGACAACAGTCAGAAGCAAGAGAGAGAAGGGAACTATGGACACAATGCCCCCAGACCATCCCCAAGGACCCACCTCCTCTAGCTATGCTCCACCTCTGAACCTTGTCACACTGCCTAACACATGAGGTTTGGGTGACATTTTAATTCAAAGCATAATAGTTTAGTTAAAAACCTGCCTGACTGTAAGTGACCCTAATAGAGGCATATATATCCTGAGTCTCATTTTTTTGTGTGTGGGTCTGGGGATGGAACCCAGGGGCATTTGACCTCCGAGCTACACCCCCTGCCCTATTTTTTTATTCTTTATTTTGAAACCAGGTCTCACTGAGTTGCAGAGGGCCTCACTAAGTAGTTGAGGCTGTCCACGAACGGCGATCCTCCGGTCTCAGCCTCCCGAATGCTGGGATTACAAGCGTGCGCCACCATGCCCGGCTCTGAGTCTCATTTTTTGATTGATAAAATGAGTAGAACACTTACTTTACAGAATCATTACTAAGAGTTAATGAGATAGTACAATCAAAATAGCCTAACTTTGATAATTTGTAACCAAATTATTCACTCATAATTTGTATTCATATACCCTAATTCTAGTCCATGGGAACACATCTAATTTATCGTCAAAGCAGTAGCCTTTCAAATAAAATATCTTCCTTATTCCTTCAGTTAACTGGTATGTTTCTTAAATTATATTTTATATTTGTCAATTTATCACCTCAATTAACAAATATTTTAAGGGCATCTAAGACCTGGAAAATAAATTTATAAATCCTTGTCCTTACGGAGAATACAACCAAGTAGAAAGCTAGCTACATTATACAACCAATCACTCAGAATCGGAATTTGTATCACTGAGAGGACTTGCTATAGCACAGATTGCTGGAAATCATCCCTAGAGTTTCTTTTTTGCTTTTCTTTTTTTCTTTTTTTCTTTTCTTTCTTGGTACTAAGTCTTGAATTTAGGGACAATATAGCTCCAAGCTATACCCTCAGACCTTTTTTTATTTGAATTTTTGTTTTTGTTTTTTTGTTTTGTTTTCTTTTGTTTTGTTTTTTGGTGATACTGGGGTTCCTGGAAGCCCTTCTACCTCCGGACTACACTCCCAGACCTATTTTATTTTTTGAAACAGGGTCTCTTAAGCCAGCGCAGCTGGCTTCGAACCTGCGCGATCCTCCTATCTCTGCCTCCCAAGCGCAGGGATTACAAGCGTGCACCACCACGTTTGGCTTTTATTTGAATTTTTGAAACAGGGTGTTGCTAAGTTACTGAGAGTCTAAGTTGCTGAGGCTGGTCTCAAACCTACACTCCTTCTGCCTCAGTCTCTCAAACCTAGATTAATATGCACCACCAAAGCAGTCATCTTTAGAGTTTTCAATTCAGTAGGTCTAGGGTACATCCCTAAAATTTTTCATTTCTAACAGGTTCTCAGGTAATGCTGATGCTGCTTGTCCAAAAACTATATTTTTTCCTCTCATGTCCTTTCTTCTTTTCTTTCTTCTTTCTCTCCTTCCTTCATCCCTTCCTTCCTTTTTTCCTTCCCTCTTTCCTACTTTCCTTCCTTTCCAGAGCTGATTATTAAGCATTGACCATATTCAATTTCAAGTCCCTACTTCTTGAGACTGATGTAAAGAAACTTTTGCTTACATGCACATTTTTAGGATGAGAAGAAAACAAGAAAACTACACATTTGAATTTCCTAGGCTAAGATTAATTAGTGAGAACATTTGTAGAAATACGTTTGTAGAAATGTGTACAATGTCACTAAAGAGTTATTTTACATTCATGATCCTTATCACAAAAACACTTCAAGGAAGGCATAGTTAATTAATTATAGGAAATGAAAGACAGGTTTATAAAGTTAAATAATTTACCCAAGGCTTATCTTTTTGCAATTGATAAATAAAAATTATACATATGTATTATATATATTGTGTGACACATGATGTTTTAATACACAGGAACATTGTGGGATGGCTAAATAAACTAGTTAATATAACCTTTGCATACCTTATTTTTGTGGTAAGAACATTTAAAATCTATTCTGACATATTTACGAGCTATTTCCATCTTAGTCTTGGAAGCAAAGATAATTAAACAGAAGTTGATAACCAGTCCTCCAATTTGTGTGTGTGTGTGTGTGTGTGTGTGTGTGTGTGTGTGTGTGTGTGCTTGTGGTACTGGGGGTGGAACCCAGGGGCTTTCTACCTCCGGGCTATACTCCCAGACCTATTTTATACTTTTATTTGGAAACAGGGTCTAAGTTTCTGAGAGCCTCACTAAGTAGCTGAGGCTGGCTTCGAACCAGTGCAATCCTCCTGTCTCAGCCTCCCAAACGCAAGTATAACAAGCGTGTGCCACCACACCTGGCCAGTTCTCCAATTTTTTTAAATAAAAATAATTTAATTAAGAGTTTAATATTATTCTAGTTTAAACATAGGGAAAACATTCACAATAGCAAAAGGTTGCATGAAATTTAGTTCTTTCAAAATTTTTACGACATGCAGCCTGATTTTACATAGTTATCTAATCAAACCTCAAAAAAAGATTTGATCATTTTTTGTGGTGCTTTTAAATTTAGCAATTTTGTAATGAGGATGGACATTTTTATGAAGAAATATATTTGTTATGAAAGAACTAAAGAAATACATTCATCCTGCATGATAAAAGTTTAGTAAGCTAAGTTTCCATTTAGTTACAGGCAAAGTATTATAAGATATGGAAAGTTAAACATTCTTACTAAATTTGTTCTAATTTTCTTTGCTTTCCTTAGGGCAAAGTTGAGCTCAATAAACAATCTTTTGAGCATAATGAGATATGCTCCCACACTGATGGAAAATTTATATAGAGTTTCACAAAACTCTCTTCTTGAAGAAGTTAAGAATTAATACACACACACACACACACACACACACACACACACACACACACACCGCCCCAACTCTGAGAATCTTAATTGAAAGTTTGCACATCCAAATGATAATGTGTTAAACAATTATTTAAATCTTTGGCTTATTAAATCTGAACAGAGGCTTTGGAAAGCTTAAATGTCTAAATGCAGAAAAATTTTCAAATTAAATGAATAAAAGTTTCATTTGAAGAGAATACGGATAGATAATTTTCAGAATTAACTAATGCTTAATAACTATTGGCAAAAATTTTTCATCAGCTATATGGTTTATTATCAATTAAAATTGTCAATAAAAGGATAATTTGAAATAAACTGAATATAAGTTTGTGGATATGTCAGTGTATGTGATATATTTTTTCAGGTATGTGTTTGAATTCCCTAAAATTAACCATGAACTCTTGGTGTCAGGATATTTATCATTCAAGTAGGACTCAATTAATAATTACTTATTAAATAAATGGAACACCTTCTATGTGCTGGCTCTGGACTAAGTACTGGGGAACACTGCCAAGGTCTCTGCTCACATGCTACACTTTTGAAAGAACTAAATTTCAGAGTATGGCAAGCTAAAACAGTTCTCTAATATCTATGCTTTCATGTAATATTTTGAACAAAATTTTACTAATAAATTAAGAAAATACATACATATATATATATATATTCATATATGAATGATACATGGACCTAGACTTCAACATATACAAATAAATACAGGAAAATTTAAACATTTCCATTGAGAATGTTTGGAAACCGTGTGGTTTTCTATAAATAGGATACCTAAGAAATGTATACATAAAGAGATATGATGGATAGTTAGAGACATAGATCAACTGATCTTAGAAAGAAGATGGAACAAATTTTCAAAATGGCATAGTATAAGAAAATAGGACCTAATTTTCTTTCATATTGATAGCTCAAGCCCAAGCTTTCCAAATGAGACATAAGATGTTTTGTGTGTCATCTCTCAGTTTCCTAATGATAAAAAATTTGCCTTACCAATCTGTTTTATTATTAAAATTATCTTCAGATTAAAGTCATTGTTTCCAAACAGGTTCTTAAAATGTTACATGGTTTATTAACCTTTTAGAAAATTATCTTTAAATTCAAATACATCTTTTCCAACTGTCAAGCTAAATAGTACCTTCAAGACAGAAAGAGCACTGGGTTTATGTGGAGTGTGAGGTGAGATTTGGAGACCTGGGAAGTTTGGAAGCACTGATGCAGTTTTTATTATATGGAAGTGACTCACTCCTTCATCACTGACTGTGATTTCTGGAATTGTCATTTGGAAGCAAGCGTGTGAGGCAAATACTCTAAAAAAGCATAAATGCATAAATGACTGCCCAGCATGACTTGCTCATCCTGGATAATAAACAAATGTAGGACACTGGAAGATAACTGAAACACAATCAGTTTTTTCTGGGTCAATGATTAAAGTAATTTAAAAATAATTGAAAATATGAAAAATGAGTTATAAAATTAATTGAAAAGTTCACAGAAGATATTACCATATCAATTATAAGATAATTCCTGTTCCATGTATTTACCTTCTTATTAAGGAAGTCAACAGGTAGTGAGCATGTTATATACAGAAACTATGGTCAGTACTGGGGCTATAGAGAACACAGTGGTCCCCAAATATAATCTGCCTATGAGAAAGAGACAAATACACTGGTACCCAGAATCCATCCTGTCCCTCCTCATATCAGCAAGGGAGCACTCTACTCCCTTTTTTTTTTTTCTAGACTGATGGCTGCTTGTAGGATCACTTTGTGTAGCCTTCCACAGTGAAGTGCTGTACAAGGGGATGAAAGCAGATCAAGTGTGCAACTTTGCACATGAAGCCACTTTCTGTCATTCCTCCTTCTCCCTCTTACAGGACACAACAGTGACAAAGTGGTGACCTGGCTTCCACCTGGTCCACAGTGACAACAGCTGGGTGATGCTGAGGTGACAAGATGGGAGAGACCTGGGCATCTGAGTCAGTACATGGAGGACAGCCATCCGCCAGGACCTGGGAATCTGAGTCAGTACATGGAGGACAGCCATCCGCCAGCCTGGTCCTCTCACCTCCAGAATACCATAGGAAAGAGATGTGAGCTTCTATCTTACTCAAACCACCATATTTTGAGGGCTTTTTGTCACTACAACTGTGTCAATCCCTGATACAATAAATAAGCAAATGATTATTGTACACTAGATACTCTGCTAACTTGGTACTCATTAGTTTTCTCAACTACTGTAAAAAAAAATCCAAATTGTTTGGGCTGAAATCTTGGGGTCTTCCTTTGATCCTCACTTTATCTCACACACCATTTTCAATTCAATCGAGGAGTAAAAACTATTTGATAAACTTGCAAAAATAGTTCCCAAATTTGACCACTGCTTATGATCTACTTTTTTTACTACCTTACATCCAAGAAATTATCATCTGTCTCTTTGGCTCTTTCAATAGTTTTCTAGTATTTCTGCTTCCCTCCCTGCTACCCAAGTTTATTTTCCATGGCTGCAAGAAAGCCTCTTAATAGCCATAACTTAGACCCACTGCTGTTCTGCTCAAACCCTCTTAAAGATTCCAATCTTGACTATAAAAGTACACGTGGACCTCTGCATGGCCTACAATGCCATGCCAGGAGAGCTGCCCTATACTATTGATTTGCTACCCACTCTCTTATCCCCACCCCTATAATAACTTTCCTCACTCCAGACACATGGGCTTCCACCTTGTTCTTCAAATATGTCGACTCCAGCCTGTCTTGTGGCTTGGCACATTTTTATTCTCTCTTCCTAAAATGTTCTTCTCCCCTAGATATGAGTCCATCATGACTCCATTTATGTCCCTGTTCAATGTTCAACTTATCCCTTCTCCATCCTGTAGGCCAGGCTCCATCCCTACCATGTTTTGTTGTTCATAGTACTTCTTACACAGGTACCCATTAAAAATATTCATTTATTTTTTCTTATGTCTCATCTGTAGGATCTAAGCACCATATTACTTCCATGTTGTATTATTTGGTCTCTGCTATAACCCAACACTTAGAACAATGCCTAGCAAATAGTATATGCAAAAATCATTATTTCCTGAATGAATAAATTGGGTGAATGAAACACAGTCTAACATAATGTGCCTGTAAAGAGGGCACTAAAGATGTTAGGAACTCCAGAGAAGAGAATCTAGCTCAGTTGGGAGGTAACTGAGAAGGCTTCGTGGCCTGCACTGACTCAGGCATATCAACATTCAGTTTCATCTCTGCCAAGTTGCAATGCTCAGCTCTCTTCACTTAATTGTAGAGCCTCCAGTCCTGGGGAGTCTGGATTTTAGCCACAGGAAGTCAGTGGGAAATGTTAAACAGCGATGACAGGAACACTTTTGCCTTTTCAAAATATCCTGCTTTTTAAAAGCAAGAAGGGTCAGAGGGGAATACATGAGAGTGATAGGCTAAGAGACTGAAAAGAATTGTGATCAGTGGGTTCTGCCATAGACAAATGCTGCAGAGCAAAGTAGGTGTCATCCACGGAGTTGGGGAATAGAGTCAAAGGCAGAGAGGATCATTTCAGTCATTTCAACCTGGTCACACAGCTGCTTAACGGATGGATCTGGATTAAATCCTCCCAGGATTTATGGCTTTTAGTCTTGTTCTCATTTCTCAATAAGACAACTGAGACCAAATGGCTGAAACTTGTAAAATAAAACACACAGAGACAGGAGACAGAAACCTAGTGCAGCAGTTTAGTTATGTTGGAGAAATTCTGTTTTCTGAGGCCAAAGACTAAATGTACTGTTGCAGAAAATACTGAACTATAACTTCCATTTAAAAAAAACTAAAATTAATCTTCCATCACAGCATAATGTTATATGTGTTCACAGTTTGTGTGACTTATCTTTCAATGTGACTTATCCCATAGGAGCTGCCTTTAAAAGAAGGGAGAAAGCTGCCTTTCCAAGAACAAGCAATCAAAGCAAGGATTTTTTTGTTTATTTGTTTTAGTTTTTTCTCTTTAATTTCTTCCATCAAAATGTTTAGCATCATGGTGGCTAGTACAAGCAAATGTACTAGCAAATGAAAAAGCTCTTTGCAAAATGAATCACAAGAGAAATATGTACACATTTCAAACATTTACTTAGCAATAAAAATTTTTAAAAAGAGATCCAATCGAGAGCTGACAATTTAGGTTTACATGTGTATCAAGAACACACACTGCACTCGGACCACATGTAAAACAATGCACTATCTCATTTAATTTGAAAACATTTATTGTAATAAATGATTATTGTACTGAGCATTCATATCTTAAAATACTATATCTTCTAGAATTTTCAAATGAGCAAAAAACACCATTCCCTTCCCCCCAAATGGTGATAGGATTTAAAGAATGTTTGATCCCTGCATTCCTTTAAAACTATACTTAAAGTCTAATTACACACAAAAAATATTCGATATTCAATTACACTAATTCAAGATAATCACTGGGGAATACAATTCAATTCCTAAATTGTGAGCATTAGAAAGTGTACAAACAGAACCCACAAAATACATCAAGGATACCTTTCAAACTGTGCAATGGAATGTAATTAATACAATAATAAGCACTTCAATGGAAGTCACTTGCCCGTTGCATATCTGCATGGGCTATTTGTTCTAGATTTAAATGCCAGTCTTTACAGAAATTTTTCTGCTTCTAATTTACCAAGACTTTATTACAACTTTTATGTTTTGTAACATGATCCTATGTATAATTAGGAAGAAGGGCAACACTAGCTGATAGACTGGGCCTTAAACTAAGCCCAGTTTGTTTTCGAAAACAAACAGCCTACTGGTCATGTGTTCAGGTCACGTAGCTTAATGCAGTAGTCCTTTAGTCTCTGAACACCTCTACCCTATTGAAAATTATTGAAAACCCTCAAAAATAGTTTGCTTATGTGGGTTACTTCTAATGATGGTTATTGTATTAGATACTGAAACTAAGAAATGTCTTAACTGCTTATTCACTTAAAAATAATAAATCTATTACATATTAAATAATACAATGAAACCAAAATAAGTTACATTTTTAAAACAAAAGCTAATAAGCATGTCATTGTTTTATGATCTGAGGAAGCCAAATTGATGTCTGGCTTAGGAAGACGTCTGTATTCTGTATCTGCATTGAATCTACTGCAATATAACAATAATGTAGTAGACAAATAAGTAGTGAGGAGACAGGCAGGAAAAAAAGGAAAAGTAAAATACAGCTTTAATATAAGAACCTGGTGCTAAAGTGTCTCAACCTTTACTCCCCAATCCAGTTCTCTTTCCCAGCCTGTCTCTCCCACATTTGTGGGAAATCTGTAGATTGTAGAGTTAATTGAAATAAACTACAATTTTGCTGTGCATTAACTGAAATAAACTATAATTTCCCTGGGCATTATTAACAAAACAGATATGATATCTTGAGAAATCTACAATTTAGGAGACTCTCTAGCTTATCAGTTAATGAGATAATAAAGACCTCCATGAGCCTGAAGACCCTAATGACGATCAGGCCACCAGAAACTTCCTCGGGACCACCAGACTGAGGTCACTCTCACCTACCTCCTCTAGCCGACCCCTCAAAAAGCCCCCTTGAGAAAAGAGCCCTGCACTCCCCAGGATGTCCCTCTCACTCTTAAGAACACCTGCATTCTCCCTTGAACGTGTCTTTCCTACTTTCCTAAAAAACCTCTCTCTCTCTGACAGGTGCATACTGAAATTCTTTTCAATCACATTAGCCCAAGGACCCGCTGATCCTGAGTTCCTGAGCTGAGGGATGGACCCTCACCAACAACACCATGTGGCCCCTAGAAAACTCCACTGTACACTCACGAGAGAATGAGATAGGAGACAACACGCTTGTGTAACTATAACAAGGACTTAGAAGCACTAATTCCTCTTGAGGGTCTGCAGATGCTCGATGGTAACTAAGGGCAGGCTAAAGCCTGGACCGCTGCCTTCCTTTTGCATCCCTCTCCTTCATTACCTTAAACTTTGCGTGAAGTTCCTGCTCAACTCCTTGCAGAGGCATATTAATCACTTAAGGAGTCTCTGTCTAAAAATTGGCACTACAAAGTTGATTGACCCTAAATATACCTAATATATATTTCCCCCTTCAAGACTGAATATACAAACATAAGAGTAACTAAGGCATTTTCAAGATTTTCGGGGACATTCAACTGTCAGACTTTACAGCGTCCTGGTCCAGAATTCTAGGAGCAGTGCCTCAAAGTCTGCTGTCATTGTCCTAAACCTTGGATTCCAGGGAGTCCCCCAAACAGATCACCCCATGATGAGATGACTGCTAAGCAGAAGAAATCATCCTGTGATGAGAACCAAGACTTCCCCCTTAAGCAGGAACAACCATCACATGGGCATAGGATTGCCCTTCAAGTGGTAAGGACTCCTCCAGAGCCCCTGCATAGAGGAAGAGCTGAGATCCTGAGCCATTAGACCACCATGGCTGAGGGTGCTGAATTACGCTTACCTCTGGCCGCTCTCCCAATTCTCCCTTTTGCTTATTTCCATGCATGCTCTAGTTTTTCTCCATGATTTTCACCATCACAAGAATGCATGGCTTTTTTTACTTTATATCTTCAGTATCCACTGAAATATAGCCAGCACTTTTTAAAAATATATAGTTTGGGTACATTGTAATTATACAACATACTGAGGTATAAAATGATAGAAATATACATGCATATGATTCTTGGAGCAATTCCCGCCTTGTCCCACCTCCTATCTCCCCATCTTAATATTTTTAAGAGGATGACAGACAAAATGATGGCCAAAAACTTATGATGACTTACCTTGACAACTAATTTAAGTCACTTGAGAGCCTTCTCATTATTTATAAATGCTGTTAATTCATTTTTCTTGAAAATTTGAATTTAACCATTAACAGCTTTAATTATGATATACCACCACCCCACAAACATTTGAAATATTACATGAACAGATAATTTAATATAAACTTACATACATAGATATGGGTACAAAGTATAAGTGTGTGTGTAAATATATATATTTCTAGTAATATATATGTATATATATTTCGAACAGGGAGAGTCAATAAAAATCTTCACAGTGTAAATGCTAGAGGAAGTCATTACAAATCTTTTTTTTTTAAAATATGTCTTTAATGCGAGTGCACCATCATGAGTAAACCAGAGGGACAGTATAAATTTCCATTAAGAATGTTTCTGAAGGTATTAAATATTCTAAAATAATATACAATACAATGAAATAGAAGAGGAATGTAGAGTGGTGCTCTGTAAACATGAGACAAACATAAAATGTTACATTGAATTATGTTCTTCCAGTCATAAAAAAAATTCTTTGATGAGTCTGTGAACAGCTTTCAGGGAAAGCTATTATAATACGCCATTAATTAAACTCTACAGGCTACAAATGCTCACTCATCCCATTCATTTTACCAGTGGGGAATAAATGATCTTTTAAGGAAGTATACTCCATTTTTTAATGAAAATTTTAAATATATTAAAAATTACTCATGATTTTTTGGAAAACTTTCATTTTTCTCTGTAAATACACCATATAAATTTGTGATGAGTAATTTTTCATAAGAATTTGGCCTCCTTCAGCAGACATAATTTATAATATGATTTTGTATTAATAAATGAATAGAATAACCTAATTGATTCTCATACTAAAAAGTACACAGAACAACTTAATTATTCTTGCAAAGCTATACAAAATAGCAAATAGCACACAGCAAGTGAATCTTCTGCTTGCTTCCACATCGTCTTAACAGTAAAGTTAATCAAGTTAAGCACAAAAATGGAAGTACATAAATCACTAATGTAAAATACCTATAAGAATTCTTTGATAAATTAAATATGCATGAACTGTGGATTCTCAGGAATAGATTTTAATACCATTTTAAGCCATCTGTCATGATTCTAAATCTCTGTGTACTGCTTATGGAGCTTCAGGACAAAAATATTTTCATTTTATTAGAAAGAATTTAACTATAATGACTTCAGCCTTCCAAAATTATAATAGTTAAGTATGAATCAAGTCTGTGTAATTATGGATTGTGTTCCTCAAGTGCAAAGCCCTGAGGGAATTCCAATAAGAACCTCTGACACTGATCCCTACATTCTCTGTAGTGGGGCAGGTGGGCTATTTCCAAGGTAGTCACCATGCAGCTTTAGGGTGCTGGGAAGTAGTTCGTATCTGTCCTGCCCTTGGAGAGTAAACCATAAACAACTACAAACCACTCAAGGGATTTCACATTGGAGGGATGAATATTAAAAGCATTAGTCTATCCAGCCTCACATAAAATAATTATTAAATCTTAAAAATCTTAAATCTTAGAAATTAATTTAAAATCTTAAAAATCTTAAAATTATTTAAAAAATCATTATTAAATGTTATTAAAATCCCTAGGAAATACATCTATGTGTTTTTAAAATGGACCCACAACAATTGTAGAATCCTGTGAAATGTTCACCATGCAAACTAATCAGCAGTTTCTATGTGATGATGACTAGAGTAAGCGTGAGCTCACAGGCAAGAAATCAGTGTCACTGCACTATTGAGCGAGGGTGTGCCAGTCCTAGTCCACGTTTTCTCCTCACTTTTCCAGCCATGCTGTATTTGTTTTTAATTTTTACCAAGAAATATAAACTTTCAAATCTGGAATTCTCTAAAAATGAAGAGGGAAGCAAAATGAATGAGCACAGAAATAAAATCATGAATTGTTTGAAGTGAGAGTAATAGGGGAACAAAGGTATTGTGCTGTATGTGTGTGTGTGCGTGTGTGTGTGCGTGCGTGTGCGTGTGCGTGTGTGTGTGTGTGTGCGTGTGTGTGTGTTGGATGGAATCCAAGGGCCTTCTACTTCCAAGCTACATCACCGGTCCTATTTTATTTTAAAACAGGATCTCACTAGATTCATGAGTCTCACTATTGCTGAGGCTGTTCTTGAAACTGCCATCCTCCTGTCTAAGCCTCCCAAGTGCTGGGATTATAGGCGTGTGCCACCACGCCTGGCTGGACTTGTACCTTTTTAATATGACTCATGATCAGCCTTGCCAATTTCAAGTTGATTCTTTTTTAAAAGTTTGTGGCTTTCCAACCATCATTTTAAAAAAAATAAACATGGCAATTTTCAATTACTTTAGCTTTTAAGAGTCTTTCAAACTCAGAAAAGCCACACTACCCTCTTGAAAGAAAATAGAGAAATACATACTAGAAAAACCACAACATGATAAAGCTATAGTTTACAAAATTATACAATGACCTGGTAGCTAAATGACTATTAAAAACAGTACCCTTCAAGTTATATCAGTTTTTCAATAACAATGTTCTTTGTTAAAACATCTGGTTAATTCCACTTGGATTGTGTGATAAATGCTAGTACTTTCTAATGGCACATGCATTTCTTTACATATTTTAGATGAAAAATAAGTATTACTCAGCTTAATCACCTCTGGTGATTCAATGAATCACCAAATTCATCAAATCTGTCACTAAATGACTTGTGATTGTTTCCAAATATAAAATCTACCCTCACAGAAAAAATAAATTGCTATCATCTAGCATATTAAAAAAACATATTTACTTTCCCTAAGGACAGTTTATAAAGAATCCTTAAAATATGTTGAGAAAAAAGAGAAAACAGAAGTAAAAATACACTGCTTTTCCAGCTTCCTACTTTGAAAAGCACCACTATCCTTTAGATTGTAAATGGAGAGATTTTCTTTAATAAATAATACTTCACACACCTAACTTACACACCTGCCTTCATAGACATGCATGGACACATAATGCACATACACACAGGCATGCAAAGTACTGCTTTCCAGGATTTCTTCCAAGCACAAACCAAAGAGGGCTTTGATATATTTGACTATGTTAAAATTAGTAACTTCTGTTCATTAGAAGATGTCACAAGTGAGCAAATATATAAGCTCTAGATGAGAGAAGATATTTGTAATGCATACAATTGACAAGGATTAAGCTCTAAAATCTATAGTCACAGAACTAACAGAAAACTGAACAGAAGACTAACAGATTCTTCACAAAGAAAACATAAGCAGCCCTTAAGCATATGAAAAGATGCTCAACTCTTGTTAGTAAGCAGGGGATGCAAACTGGTACCACAAAATACCATTTCTTGTCTACCAGCTTGGTAGAAATGTTTGTCAATATAAATTGTTGCCAATGAAAGGAGCAATAAATTGAAACTTATTTCAAAAAACTTAGGCATAAGTTCCAATCAGGTATAATTAACATGAATTTGATATCATTTAACAAATTTGAAGATGCACATATACAATATGACCCAAATGTTCCACTTCTAGAGAGCTACAGTAGAGAAATGACCGAGAATGCTTATGAGGATACTGTGAACACTCTAGACAAGCACCATTTGGAAGGGCAGAACAACTAGAAACAACTCAAATATCATCAACAGCTGAAAGCACAAATTAGCACATGGAACATAACACATATATAATGGGACATAATCACAAACAGAAAAGGAAACTGGTGAAATAACAGGTGCAGAATTACTAGATTTATATAAAGTTAAGAAAGTTCTAAACTAGACACACATGTTGCTTATATGGGATGACTGTCAAGAGAGAACCTTTTGAGGGCTGGGTTCTTATAAACTAACTTGTAGAATATTAGTTCAGAGACCCAGAGACTCAAAATATTGGCATTTGGGGAAGGAAGAGATGTGGTATGCATCAACCACAGAGAATCCCTATTCTACCCATATGAAATTTTTGCAACAGGTCTGTGTAGTCATTGCTGCAATGCCTCCTAAGACCAGCTCCTGATATCACATAAAACTGCTCATTTCACACTTAGAACATTTTAATTAGTAGACTATTGATTCTCTAACTGACCCAATGTAGACTTCTAAGCAACCTGCATTTTTTTGTGATCTAGATTCATGCAAAATAATCCCCTTTTCAACATTTCAAAATAGTTATCCTTTTTCCTAAACCTTCCAATCTACATGAAATATGGTCGTTATGCTTTCTCAACTTGCTCAAGTACATGAAGTGTGTGTGTGTGTGTGTGTGTGTGTGTGTGTGTGTGTGTGTGTGTGTATTTTACGGAACCCAGGGGCATTCTACCTCCAAGATAACCCCCCTCCAACCCTCTTAACATTTTATTTAGAAACAGAATCCCACTAAGTTGCTAAAAATCTTGCTAGGATGATGAGGCTGACCTGTGATCCTCCTATCTCATTCTCCCAAGCACTGAGATTACAAATATGGTTCATTAAAAGCCCTTTGAAGCTTGATACCCCCAAAGGAGCTATGTGCTATCCAGATATCTCAGTTCCCTTGTCTCTATAATTGAAATATGGGATACACTCCCAGACCTATTTTTATACTTTTTTCATTGGAAACAGGGTCTCTTAAGCCAGCGTGGCTGGCTTCGAACCTGCGCGATCCTCCTGTCTCCACCTCCCAAGTGCGGGGATTACAAGCGTGCGCCACCACACCCAGCTTGAAATGTATTTTAAAATTCACTCTTGGTACTGCATGATTCTCCTTGTTTATCACAACCTTTTATAAACAGATGGCTTCCAAAATACCTAACCAATGCGGTATATCTATGTTCATAGCCACACAATTCACAATGGCTAAACTATGGAACAAGCCAAGATGTCCGTCAATAGATGAATGGATTATAAAACTATGGGATATGTACACAATGGAATCTTACTCAGCCATAAAGAATAAAATTGCATCATTTACGGGGAAATAGATGGAAATGGAGAACATTATGCTAAGTGAGATTAGTCAGTCACAAAAAGTAAAAAATCAGATGCTCTCCCTAATATGTGGAAGCTACAGAGAAAAGGAGTCATATGAGGAACTCTGACAAAGGAGGAGAAACCATAGATGAGAGAATAAGGAGGCCTGACTGAGGGGGGAAGGGAGGAGGGAGAGAGAATTTCCTAACGCACATGATGTGCATTAACAAACCTATCAAGCCAATCACTAAGCCAAACATGAGAAGGAGAGAAGGGGGAAGGAATTGGGTGGGAACTGGGGAAGGGCTAAATAAGTGATGTATGAATATATGCCTCTACCATCTTGTATTCCATTAAGATGTATGAATACAATGCACCAATAAAAATTTAAATAGATAGCTTCTTTTGATATAAGCATTATGTAAGCTTATTCTTTAACACAAATGTTAAAAGCTTGGTCCTATAAAGTAGTCGCAAAAAAATAACCTTAAGTACATTCATATTGCAACTATCTTCCAAAGAGAGCTTTTGGGTTAATATTTAAAAATCCTTAGGCCCCATCTAACTCCAATCAGAGTGGCAAGCATAATGAACTTAAACAACAACAAATGCTGGCAAGGATGTGGGGAAAGAGAAACTCTTTTGCACTGTTGGTGGGAGTGCAAAATAGTTCAGCCACTATGGAGATCTGTGTGGAAATTCCTTAGAAAAATGGAAATGGATCCACCATATGATCCAGCTCTACCACTACTGGATATCTTCCCAAAGGGCCTGAAACCAGAGAACTACAGTAACAGATGCATACCCATGTTCATAGCAGCACAATTTGTAATAGCCAAAATATGGACCCAACCTAGATCTCCAGATGAATAGTTTGCAAAATTATGGGAAATACACACAATGGAATTCTACTCATCAATAAAGAACACAATCATGTCATTCACAAGAAGATGGAAAGACCTGGAGAACATTATGTTAAGTGATGTCAGCCAAGAACAGAAAGAGAAAGAACATATGTTTTCTCTAATATGCCCAAACTAGGGAGTATTAGGAATACCAGAGGGACTCCAGATAATGGAGGAGAAACCTCATCAAAGCTGAAATGGAAGAGTAGGAGATGAAGAAGGCTGAGGTTAATTAATGGAGGAGCTACATTCTAATATGTGTAAAAGTATGAATGTAGCATGGTCAACCTGGACACTCATTGTTGGGAGGGGGTGAAATGGAACTGAGGGGTAGGAGACAGTACCAAGCACAGTCTTAATGTGTGCCATTTTCAATATGATCCACATAAAAATAAAAAAGTGGAAGAAAAAAAGGAACTAATATTGATATGATTTAAAATTTCATACTGAAAAAATCCTTAGGCCAAAAGACAATACCTGATTTTGGAGAATAAAGTAAAATGCATTCAATGCCTCATAATCTCAGGAAGTGTTCTGAATGCCAGCTGACAGAGAAAGACTCACAGTGTTCAATTTTATAAAATCCCTCTTTGAATGTCACATTCACTACATCATTTAATTACTTAAACAGAATAAAAATGTTTGAGGAAAAATAGAATTTGCAATGTGAATTTGTTTAAGTTTACTAGGTAGTTTGATTCAAGTCCACACTGAACAATAAATAATGTCAACATGGAAAACCGGGCAGAACTTGTATCAGTGAACTCCCTGGAAAAGGAAGCAAATGACCAGTCATCACAAGATAAAATCAAAAATCTCCATCTCCATAACCGAAATAGGTTAGTCCTTGAGAACTGGGGTGAATAGTCACTTATCATGTAGAGAGTATATACAAAAGCCCATTGAAAGAGTCATTTATGTGATAAGTTGAAAAAAATTTCCTTTTAAAAATAAAAATGTTTAAAAACCTGAGAAAAAATCAATCATATTGATGTAGACAGAAAAATAGGGCCTCCAATGTACTTCAGAGTGTAATCCAAAATAATACACAGTAGTGAACCAAAAATTAAGCCTAATCATTGGGCATGCCCATATGCCCAGTGCTTGCTGTACTCTGAAAGTTAGAACTACACATGGGAACACCATGGTTAAAATTTACATGTCAACATACTGATGGTATGATCTAAGCCAAGTTATGTGACTTCTCTAGGCATTGATTTCTGCATCTATTAACATGTCCACAGTAGAATGCTTACATCTCTAGGTCATTATTATGATCAAAACTTAATACCTAGAAAGTGACTAAATAGGACCTGGTGGGAAAATCCTTAACATAAGTTATCACTAACAAACACTTCATGAAAAAAGTTAATGATGTCATTAAAATGTTTTACTTAAAATATCCAGTATCCCCAAAATATTATTATTTTAAAAAGTAATGTATCTGCTTCTACAATGAAAGATCATGAAATTGTGCAAAACCATTACCTCTAAGCATATTAACCGCTTTAACAGATATAAATCAGACACTGTCAATACTAGAATATCAAATTAGATTCCCAAATAATAAAACATAGCAAATTCCAAATCATTAAATTAGAATGTTTTATTTTCAAATAGAAGTAAATTGAAATTTATCTTTATTGTAGACAAGGACAAGAGTGTAAGGGTATAAACTGATGTAACATCATAAATAAAGCCAATGTCTATTTATTTAAGAAATTAAAGTCTATTCAAATTTGTATTAGTTATATTTTTGAAATCATAATTAAAATGTTGAAAGAGTCTTAAGCAACTGTTTTTTACTTATACTACTGTCGGGGCCCACTCGGCTAGACCGGGATGGGGCGGTGGCTCAAGATTGCGCCTAGGCATGTTGCCAAGTCATGAGGCTGGCGGTGCCCTGAGCCTGCGCAGTGAGCCCTATCAGGCACCCTACGGATGATCAGTGATGCGCGCCTCGTGCTACCACCAGCCCGCCTATGAGAGGGTTAGAAATGTGCATGCCCTAGCTGTGGGAAGCTTGGGGTTGGTGGAGTGATGAGGGAGGGGTTATGAGACTGATATATATCTGCCTGCTGTGCGCATTGAGGGGGAAGCATTAAAGAGGAAGCATCAGCAGCAGACTGGCGTTTGTGTGTTCTTTCCCTGGGCTCTGCAGGTCGGAGCCTTAGGGACGCGACAACGACTACCTTAAGAAGTGCATTCTAAATGATTCTGATTAAACTTGAAAGTGAAACTTCTACTAGCCAGCAGTTGTGTCTGAAAGTAACACGAAAATATATCCGTCGTGGTAGCGCACGCTTGTAATCCCCGCGCTTGGGAGGCTGAGACAGGAGGATCGCACAGGTTCGAAGCCAGCCTCAGCTGGCTTAAGAGACGCTGTTTCCAAATAAAATATAAAATAGGTCTGGGAGTGTAACCCAGAGGTAGAAAGCCCCTGGGTTCCATCCCCAGTACCACACACAAAAAAAAGAAAATATATAATATGTTCACATTACTCACAGATTATTTTCATCATCTAATTAGTGAAGTTTTACCATATGACTATTCTCTTTTGTTAAAATAATGAGAAACTTGGCATTTAGGTAAACAGTAACACTTGGAATGCTGCCAGGTTTTAAAAAATAAAGTACATGTTACACAGTGTTTGACGAAGAGCACTTCATTCTACTAAAGAGAGACAGAAAAATTAGACTGATTTCCTTTGTAAACTTTTTGAGTGTTTTGATAAATGTCTTGATAGTAAGTTTGTGAAAGATCTTTCATAGCATATTAATTCATTGTCAGTATAGTATGCGCTTTACAAATATTAATATTCACAGATGAGAAAGAACTTTATATCAAGAACATTAATCTAAACTTTGAGACGATTGAACGTGTTAATAAAAACTAATACAATGAAACATTTCCTCAATTAAAACTTAAAAAATTTAAATGACAGTTGTTTTAAATTTTTTTTGACATAAGAGGGAGCTGGTTAGAATTGCTGTTGGAGGAAAGACTGGCATCACTTCATAAGATTATGGTCATTCCTTGAGTTTGAATGAAGGCAATCAACAGTAGCATGACAAAATGTGTAACTCTGAATACTGATGAACTCTTTTTTTTATTTTAGAAGGGTGAATTCTTTTTTAATTTTAATTGGTGCATTGTAGTCATACATCTCACTGAGGTACAAGATGGTGGAGGCATATATGCACACATCACCCAATTAGCCCCTACCCAATTCCCACTTCATTCCCTTTCCCTCCCTCCTCCTCATGTTTGGCTAAATGATTGACTCATTTGTTAATGTACATCATGTACATTAGATAATTTCCCTCTCTTTAGAGCCCTGTCTTTAAAAAGATAATTAAACAGGGTTCTAAATGGGTAATTAAAGCCAGGCGTGGTGGTGCAGGCTTGAATCCCAGTACTTGGGAGGCTGAGACAGGAGGGTTTCATGGCCAACCTCAGCTACTTAAGCCTTCCGCAACTTAATGAAACCTTGTTTCAAAATAAAAAATAAAAAATAAAAAATAGAGCTGGAGTGTAGCTTGAAGGTAAACTGCCCCTTGGTTCAATTCCCAGCACCAGTAAATAAATAAATAAATAAATAAATAAATAAATAAATAAATAAATAGGATTATGTGCTACTTAGTCAATCTAGCAGTAAAAAGAAGATAAATAAAACATATTAAAATTATCTTAAAGGAATGGGGGATAATTAGTCAATTTACCTTTACTTAAAGAAACAATATAGTCTAAGTCTTTCTTATTTTGCTATGAGTATGTATGTATGTGTAAACATAATTTTTTGTTCTCTTCACTCTTTTCTCTTTTTATCATAAGATATATCAACTTTATCATAGTATGTAGATAACATTAACTTTACATCATAGTATTTAAGTTCCAGGATACCAATGAGATGAGCAAACATCATAGAAGGACTTTACATCTTTTTCTGGGGAAAAGATTACTAAAGTTTCAATTCTACTATAGTTATATGATATTAGGTGACACCATGAACCTGTTACTGTCTTTAATAGAAGATTAAGTATGGATTAATAAGATGTTAATGGGTGCCAAATTGACAAGGGCTGGACTTTAACCTGGATAGCCCAGTATACCAGATATTTAGTCAAGCATTATTCTAAATGTTTCTGCAAAAGTATATTTTAGATGAGATTAACATTTACATCAGTAGACTCTGAGTTAAACTGATTAGTGTGGATAGGATCCATCCACTCATTTGAAGTCATAAACAGAAAAGAGACTGGGCTTTCTCATAGAAAAAAGGAACCCTATGGCCAGCGGTCTTGAGAAGCACTGTAGCACCAGCTCTTCCATGGTTCTCTGACCTGCCAGCCTTACCTTGAAGATGTTGGACTAGCCAGCCTCCATAATCACATGAGTCAGTCAGATCTCTCTCTCTTTGTATATGCATACACATACGCTATTTGTTCTGTTTCTTAGGAGAACCCTAACTAATCTGTACCCCCTAGTCAAGAGTTTGATCTCTAAATCTAAAAGATTGAGATAGAAATTCTGACTCTACTACAAACTAGTTGGAAGACAGAGGCAGATTACTTAACCCACTGAGTCTTAGTCTCCTCATCTAGAAAAGGGATAATAAATATTAGCCCTTACCTCAAAGGATTTTTTTTCAAGGATTAACTTTTATACATAGAACTTCTTTCTGAAAAGCATGCTCCAAATGTTGGGCATTGAGCCGGGCATGGTTGGACACACTTATAATCCCAGCATTTGGGTGGCTGAGACAAGGGATCATAGTTTGCGGACAGCCTGAGCTACTTAGTGAGGCCCTCTGCAACTCAGAGAGATCCTATCTCAAATGAAGAATAAAAAATAGGACTGGGGAGTGTACTTGGCCCTGGGTTCCATTCCCAGTACCACAAAAAAAAAGAAAAAAAAATGTTGGATATTGTTCTAAGCATTCAACAAACATTCTTTCTTTCTTCCTTCCTTTCTTTCTTTCTTTCTTTCTTTTTTTTGCGGTACTGAGTATGGAACCCATGGAACCCAGGGAAATTCGACCTTCGAGCTACACCGCCTGCCCTATTTTTTATTCTTTATTTTGAAACAGGGTCTCACTAAGTTGTTGAGGGCCTCACTAAGTAGCTGAGGCTGTCCGCAAACCGTGATCTTCTGGTCTCAGCCTCCCAAATGCTGGGATTACAAGCATGTGCCACCACACCCAGCTAAACATTATTTCTAACCTACTACAGCTATAAAACTTGCAATTAGTGGGATGAGATTGATAAATATACAAATAATTACAAGGCTGTTTAGAAATCTGTTTCAGTAAGAAATATTCCAGATAAAGGAAAACTTAATTCACAGGTTTTTGAATTTTAGTTTTTCAAATGGAATACAACTGAAGTATAAGTATCCCTTTTGTATACCATAGCTATGTTATTAAATAGATGCCTGAAAATAAAATATCTAAAAAATTAAATCATATGATACCATTGATATATCTCAGAAATGCTTTCAACTGTGATTTTTTTTTAATGGTACTAGAGATTAAACCCAGGGGCATTCTACCTATGAGCTACATCCCCTGCCCTATTTAATTTTCTTCTGAAATAGTGTCTCCTTAAATTTCTGGGATTCTTGCTAAATTGTTTAGGCTGACCTCAAATTTATAACTTTCCTGTCTCAGCCTCCCAAGTACTGGGATTACAGGCTTGTGCCTCCATGGCAGGCTTTAAGTGTGATTTTTTTTTTTTTGGTACTGGGGTTCCTGGAAGCCCTTCTACCTCTGGGCTACACTCCCAGACCTATTTTTTATATTTTCATTTGGAAACAGGGTCTCCTAAACCAGCGCGCGCGGCTGACTTCGAACCTGCGCGATCCTCCTGTCTCTGCCTTCCAAACGCGGGTATTACAAGCGTGTGCCACCACGCCCGGCTTTTAAGTGTGATTTCTAATTGTTAGTGGTTCCTAACATACTGCTTCTACCTTATATTCTATATTTAGCTTCTATATAGTTCCCCCATTTTTCTTTCTTCCTGCTCACTCCCAACATATACCCTTGCCTTATAATTTCATCCTTTTCCTTGAAACTCTCTGCCAAATATCCATTATTTGTATTTTGCTTATTGTGCTTTGGTTTTACAAAAAAAAAACCTACTATGCTGAATTTTATCTTTGGCCTAGAGAATAACCTTGTGATATTGAAACAAAAAGTAAAAAACTATAAAGGAAAAAAATTACTGAAATTACTACTGAAAACTGAGTGCCTAATATATATCCAAAAAGACTGCAAAGTGTAACAAAAAATGATAAAATGCAGTGTTTCTTATGTACTATCAAATACTTAATAGAAATAATACTATTATTTTGTAATGTATGATACTTTACATTAAACATTCATACAAATTATTCCGTTTTAACTGCATAACACTCCTATAAAGAAGGCAAATATCAGGGCTTAACACTGTTGGTACTTAACATTTGGGGCCAGCTACTCTGTTGAGCAGCAGCCCTGGTCTCTACACACTAGAAACCAGTATTGCTATGGCTTCCTCAATACCAGCCACTCTATGTCAACCAAAATTGTCCCAAGATGTTATTAAATGACCTCTAAGGGACAGAATCATCATTCATTGAGAATCAATGAGAGAAAGAACTTGAGTTTTTTTGTTTGATTGGTTTTTGTTTTTACAAATGGGGTAAGCGATACACAGACATTGGGTGAACAGATCAAGAGCCACCTTTGCTCTCCATGACCATTAAACTCAACAGCTGCAGGCTGACATGCATCCTGAGTCACTTGACATGAACACCTTGGGTAAAACATTCATCACACTGTAAAGCAACTGTGGCTTTGTATGCCAACTGTTTTCTATCTCAGATATTTCTGAACTCAATTTCTTCTCAACTGATGAGGTTATTGTTGCAAACTTCTTTCTTCCCACAAAGGAAAAAAAATCGCTATAAATTCCAAGTTAGAAATTAGCATTGTAAAATTGGACTGTGCATAAAACATATTTACATATTCCATGCCTCTGTTTGTTTGGTTTTTTATTCCAAAGGAGCTTCTAAGCTTCTATCTCAGTTTGTGTGAAATTTATGGAATGAGGTATTAATTTTTCTTTATATTACTGGGGGTGGTACCCAGTGGCATTCTACCTCTGAGCTATGCTCACTGGCCCTATTTTATTTTTATTTTGAAACAGAGTCGCACTAAGTTGCTGAGGGGCTCCCTAATTTGCTGAGGATGTCCTTGAACCTGAGATTCTCCTGTCTTGGCCTCCCAAATACTACAGTCATAGGTGTGCACCACCATGCCCAGCAATTATTACTCTTATTTATCAGGCAGCTAATATACCATCCAACTTTTATGACCTACATATCAAATGCATATAAGAAACTAAACGTGTTTCCTTTCTATTATCATAGCAGGAAAGCTAACAGTATACTTGAAGATACTTTGATTATTTGATCCAAAATATTTCCAATGATCTGGAGCTTCTGATACAGCTTTGTAAACATGCTCAATGATCTAATATTGTACACTATCAATGGAATAAATTTCATTTTTCACATTATCATCTCTCTCCATATCTAAAAAACAAAACTGAATTATCACATAACTAATTCTAAACACCAACACTTTATGTAGTCAACCTCTGTATCAAAAGAGTGCTTCACCTCTTTCCAAGTCAATTCTCAACAAAAGAAGAAAAATGGAATTGTTACAAGTAATGCACTGCCATCTGTGTGCAGGCTGATAAGATGAAAAGGGATGTTTGAATGTCAGGGGACCCGGGTGATGAACCGTACCTTCCATGACATACACCAGCGACCCCACATCTCCTTCCTTGATGATGCAGCTGTCCTTGCCATATTCCACTGGGTACATACAATCCACAATCTCCTGGATCTGTGACAGCTCCAAGTTCTTCATGAAGTCATTGTCAAGGATGGCTTCCTTTATAAGATCCTTGGACCTGCGACAAGAGTGGGAAGAGTTACCGACACATCTGACAAGCTCTCTCAGAGCTGGTGAGGCTTACCAGCGCCATGCAGTGCACTGGCATATTACAAAAGCATTTTCTTGTTAGGATTCCAATAATTTTCTGAAAGACTGGAAGACAAACTAGTACCATGGCAGCAGCAAAGGCACAAAGAGATCTTCCTTTAAGCAAAGTATCATTGAATGAATAAGTTACCAATAAACAAAAATCTTATGATTTCATTTTATTTTAGAAGATTTTATAGTCAGAAATACTATGGGAAAGCCAATAGATAAACATTTTAAATTAAATTCTATAACTTTAAGAATAAATACAAACAATGCAAAAAAGTTATAGGATAAACTATGTTTTACTATGATATATAAAACACAACAGAACCGGGTGTAGTGGTGCACACCTCTCATCCCAGTACTTGGGAGGCTGAGACAGAAGGATGGCAGCTTTGAGACCAGCCACAGCAATTGAGCAAGGCTTTCAGCAACCTAGTGGGACCCTGTTTCCAAACAAATGGGCTGGGGGTATAGTTCAGACAGAATGTTCCTGAGTTCAATCCCTAGTACCAAAAAAAGGGGGTAGCATGTTCTTTGCTATAGACACAATTACAGGGGGGAAAGCAGAGACAAACCAAAAAATGGTTTATTTATTTCATATGTGCCCCTCCCACTAGATATGATGCTCCACCAGGGAGAGATGGTTTAGTTTTTCTATACTGAACACCCAATTTCTACTACAATGCCAATCAGAAGTCAAGTGCTCCTGACACTGCTCAGATACGAGTGGTAAGAACTGGATTCCTAATTATCTGGTTGAAACAACTTGTAGAAATGTGACAGCTCTTTATCTCTATCTCATGATTCTTTACAGAATATGTATTTCTCCAAGGATCTTAATTTGAGGTAACCAGGCGGATGAAACTGTTTAACAAGGCATTTGAAATGTAACATGGTTTAGATCTGAGGTCAAACAACAGAGAACAGTAGGAAAAATCTGCAAATTCTGTGATTCAGTGGAAAGTTTTACAAGATCTAAAAGAGTGATAGTTTTATTCACTGGGATAAGAAGTTCCAAGCCACTTCCTAAAGATGAAGAAGTAGAAGAGACATTAAGAAATGTGTTGTCAGGAGAAGCACAATTAGAACACCATCAGGGAGGCTGGGAAGTGGACAACACAGACCCAAGGCCTTCGCACATGAGGGGGAAAGACATTTGGTTCTTAGTCAAAGTCTTCATTTAGAATACGGTTGAACACACACTGGCCCTTACCCACACTGACTCAGCAAGTGGCTCCCAGGGAAGTGGCCCACAGTAGTGACTCTTTACTAAAACCTCAGCCCTCCCACCAGTTCCTGGTGGCTTCTCTGGACCTCAATCTAACCCTCCTAGCCTTCCTTGCTAGTTTATGTTGCATTACCACTTTGTTTTAAATAATAAAAAGATGTTCATTAAAGTGAAAACCATTGAAATTTCATTAATGCAAAGAATACTCTTAGAATGGGCTGTTCACTGGCAATTAAATTTATGTGTGTAAAGAGTATTGTTGGCAGGGGTAAATTATATCTTTAAGTTAAAAAGGAGGATGCAGAATTGTTTTTAGGTAAGGGTGTGTGTAATAAAATGTAAAAAAAAAAATAGGCTTTGAAGTTACATATTCCTGGGTCCTGACCCTAGCCCTATCATCTATAAAACTTGCTTGCTTTCATGAATTATGTTTTATCATCTGTAAAATGGTGGTTTTTTTAAATGTCAAACTAGCAGGTTTATATGTAAAGACTAGTGGCAATATACTGTTGGTTTCAGGAAGTGGGGGTGGTGCCTTTGGTAGCAGCATTAACTGCAGTAACAGTGACAGAAGGCCTGTTAGCAGAGTATATAATCATGACATGAAAGAATATCAAAAGGAAATAAACCAAAAAATGTTTTAATTTTTTATTGGTGCGTTGTATTTATACATAATAATGAGGTAAAAAACTTGTGTAGACATAAATGCACACATCACTCAGCCAGCCCTCACCCAGTCCTCACCCCACTCCCTCCCATCTCTCCCTCCCATGCTTAGCTTAGTAGTTGACCAAGATATGAATAAGTACATCATGTGCTTTAAAGAGTTTCCTTCTTCCCCCCTCCTCACCCCACAGTTAGGTTGTCTTATTTGCTCCTCTATAGGATCTCCTTTTTCACATGGAGTTCCTCCTTTGACCCATTTCTCCTTAGCTTTCACATATTAGGGGAAACAACTGATTTCTTAATTTTTGCGACTGGATAATCTCACTTAGCATAATGTCCTAGGTTCCATCCATTTCCCTGAAAATAACACAATTTTATTTTTTATGGCTGAGTAAAATTCCATTGTGTACACATCCCACAGTTTTGTAATCCATTCATCTGTTGATGGACATCTTGGCTGGTTCCATAGTTTGGCTATGGTGAATTGTGCAGCTATGAACATAGATACACATGCATTATTTTGGTAGTATTTTTGTTTTCTTCCTTTTGGGTAGATACCCAGAAGTGGTATTGCTGGATCGAATGGTAAATTTGTTCCCATTCTTCTGAGGATCCTCCATACTGTTTTCCAAAGTGTTGCACTAATTTGCAATCCCACCAGTAGTGTTTTAGAGTTCCCACTTCTCCACATCCTCACCAGCATTTGTTATTGTTTGTGTTTTGAATGGTTGCCATTCTAGTTGGGGTAAGGTGAAACCTCAGGGTAGTTTTGATTTGCATCTCCCTGATTGCCAATGATATTGAGCATTTTTTTTCACGCATTTACTGGCCATTTGAATTTCTTCTTTCATGAAGTGTCTAGTTCGCTTGCCCATTTTTTGATTGGATGATTTGTTTTTTTAGTGTTGACTTTCTTGAGTTCTCTATATATTCTAGATATTAGTCCTCTATCTGAAGAGTAGATGGCAAAAATTTTCTCCCATTCTGTTGGCTCTCAATTGAGGTTCTTGACAGTTTCTTTGCTGTACAGAAGCTCTTCAGTTTCATGCAATCCCATGTGTTGATTCACTTTTTAGTTTGTTGTGCCTTTGGGGTCTTGTTGAGAAAGTTTTTATCTGTGCCTATGTGTTGCAGTGTTGGACCTATGCCCTCTTCAAGGAGCCTCAAGGTCTCTCTCTGGTCTAATTTCAAAGTCTTTGATCTATCTTGAGTTGACTCTTGTGCAGGGTGAGAAAGTGGAATTAATTTCCAATTTTCTGCATATGGTCAACCAGTTTTTCCAACACCATTTGTTGAACAGGCTACTTTTTTCCAGTATATGTTTTTGGTCCTTTGTAAATAATCAATTGGCTGTGTGTGGACTTGTTTCTGGGTCTTCTATTCTGCTCCATCGGTCTATGTATATGTTTTTGTGCCAGTATCATACTTTTTTTATTACGACCAAATTTTGACTCAGTGTCTTTGGTAAGAGAATTATATTTTTTCTACTTTATTGCTTTCTCAAATTGGAATGCTTATTTATACTTAAAAATCTTTGATTTTCAGGATATTGAAGTGATACATGTATGTCCATGTTTATAGGAGCACAATTCACAAATCATGGCACCAGACCCTCTGTCGAAAGATGAATGTATTACAAAATTATGGAGTATACACGTAATGGAATTCTACCAAGCCATAAAGAAGAACAAAATTATGCCATTTGCAGATAAATGGATAAAACTAGAAAATAAAATGATAAGTGAAATCAGCCAGGCACAGAAAGTGAAGAGTCATCTGTATTCTCTCATATGTGGAAGTTAGGGAGAAACTGAGATACAAGAGGAACTCCTAATAAAGGAAGAGAAAACCCAGTGTGGCAATGGAGGAGTTCTAAGGAGGAAAGAGAGAGATGGAGGAAGACTTGATGAAGGAAACACTTCCATTGATGCTATGTACCTATATGAAATTACCAGTGGCAGTCTCAACATCATACATAGGAAAGGGGAGGGAGTGGGACCCAGGGGGAAGCTCACCAAGTGCGGAGTGCATGTATGTCCCTATCACTGTGAATTTCATTATTATGTGAGATTACAATGCACCAATAAAAGCATATTAAAAATCTTTGATATAAGTTTTTAAATTTTTTATTGGTGCACTGTATTCATACATCTTAATGGGATGCAAGATGGTGGGGATATACATGCACATATCACTCAATTAGCCCTTACCCAATTCCCACCCCATTCCCTCCCCCTCCCTCCTCATGTTTGGCTTAGTGATAAACATCCATTTGTTTGCTAAAGTACATCATGTGCATTAGATAATTTCCCTCTTTCCCCCTCCCATGCTCTCAGTTAGGTTGCCTTATTTTCTCATCTATAGAATCTCCTTCAAATTTTAAAACTGCTGTGTGAAAAAGTCTTAGCTATACAGTGAGGCCCTCTGCAACTTAATGAGACCATGTTTCAAAATAAAGAAGAAAAAATGAGGCTGGAGGTGTAGCTCAGATGTAGAATATCCCTGGGTTCAATCTCTAGTAGCACAAAAAAAATTTAAAAGATTCTCTTGCTCATTTAATTAATGACTAGACATTTAATACTGGTTAGCTAGTATTTGCACACTCGATATTACTCAGTAGACACTTGCATATGGCATATGCTTAAATACTAACGACAGGAATGTTCAGTTCAGGAAAGATGATGATGTATTAAGTTATTAAGAACTTCAGAATGTTTCCTCTTGCAAAAGTTCTGTTTCTGAGACTTTGACTTTAGCTTGACAGTTTTTCAGCTGCATAATTTCCAGTGTTTTGACTTTTTTTTCTTTAAATTCTCATTTGAAAAAAACTCTATTTTTCTTAAAGGGAAAAACTTCATTTTTCTCCTCTTCAGCCTTCATGTCTCCATCCATGGTTTTCATTGCAAAGGCTCCTTCCCTCATTGTAGTCACCTTCGCTGACCCTAAGATCAAATGTCAGAGCTTTTGTTTGACCTTTAAGAAACATATTTTAGTCAAATCGTGTTACAGTCTCTCATTAGTAAAACTTCCATCGTTTTATTGAATCAGAGAGTGAAGCCATCCAATGGGGGCATAGTTTCTAACGTAATAAAGACTGTATCTTAACCCCAAACACACCTTGTTTATGACAGATGGTATCATATCCTTTGGGAAATATTAATAATGTTCCCTTAGAGACAAGTCATAGACATGTGGGGAGATTAGAAAAAGAGCTCTTTTACAAGAATAATTAGCTCCATCCTAAGATAATATAAGAAAGTCACTTTCCCTCCTCAGACACAGTAACATTATCCTATACTATGAAAATATCAGAAAAGATGAATCAGTGAGCTTTTAGAGTTCTTCAGACTTCCCTTTATCAAAGATAAAGTAGATTTTAAGATGCTCTTGCTTTTCAAATTTCATTTTAGATGGAAAACATTCAATATCAGGCCTCTGACGAAAAGGTTTCCATACAGGCACCTGAGTCACATTAGACAAAACGACTGGGCTGGAGTGCAGCTCAGCAGTGGTGGTGGTAGGCTTATGTGACATATGAGAGACACTGGGTTCAGTCTCCAACACCACAAAAAACTAGTATAGGACCTATAACATTATTTTTCCTTTGTACAAGTATTACTGAATAACACTCTTTGTATCTGAAATATCACAACCTTGCCTCACAGCAAGATAGAAATCTTGTACCTTTGTCAAATCCAACTCAAAGATGGTCTTGGCAGTGAGTAATACTAAAAGTCCTGCCTCTTTATGTAAGCCCTTTCCCATGGAGAACTGGGAGCTTAGGTCAACTGTCATTAGTCTTGTTCCAATGTTGTAGACTATAATTAATTGAGGCCTTCAGCTAACTCCTCTCTGTGTTTTTCTTCCCTCAAATAAATGGCCTAAGAAACCCATAGTAAATAAGAGAAGAAGCCACGTATAAAGTCAGCTGAGCTGTGCCAGAAGGATGGGAGCTGGAGAGTTGCTGTCACAGGTATCAGAAGGTGGTTATCTACCCTAATCCAGAGTACATATTTTAACAATATTTTCAAGGAGCCTGGCCTGGGAGATACAAGGAGCAAGTACAAATATCTTGATTTTTTTTTATCCTTCCTATCTGCCTCTATAGACAATCCACTTTTAGAAAAATATTTTCTTTTATGTTCCAAATTTATTCTGTTGAAATCCAAATACTAATAAATGGTTATTTTGAACTAGGCCCATTTCTCTGGCATTATCAAATTATCAGCCTCTGACAAGCCAGCTAAAATAGAGAATGGTATTATGGTGCATTGACCCTGGTGGGGCTGGAGGGCTCTGGCCTGTAGCATCACCAGTTTCCATGGTGTAAATTCTCCCAGCGTGGCCACCTTCAATGAGAAGTTAACCTACTTACAATGTTCCTGAAAATCACACAAGCAGATCTTGTAAGCACTGTAAGTTGACTCCAGCATCCCCAAAGAATTTAGTGTGACTTCTTATGAATGCTTAAGCCAACAAGGCAATCTTGCCTTTCCTTAAGAACAGCACTCTTAACAGGTATAACATCCCCAGATAATTAAATACCAGGAATAGCAATAGTTCTTCCAAGCTTTCAATTTTAGAAAATTGATTAGAAAGTCTATTTCCTCACTTATTTATTCCAGAAAGAGTTCCTGAATAGACACACAAAAATATTTGGTAGAAATGCCTTTCTACACAATCTTAGATAACAACGGGCAATTTTAGGATTAAAGGAAAATTTAATCCAATTCTAGGATTAAAAGAAAAAGTAGAAAAACACCTACTTTCTTGGGGGGGCAGTATTGAGAATTGAACCTGGGGCCATGCTCATGCCAAACAAGTGCTCCACCACTAAGCCATATCCACAGTCCTCAACCCTACTTCTCAAAACCAAGGCCAAACATTATTCTCTGTTTATAAACAGATGCTCATCAGTTTTACTGACCTAGCAAAAGGCTCTCCTACATTGTGGCCCCCATAGAATGGGCCAGCGATATTTAAGCAGTAGCAGTACTAGTTCATGGAATGGGTCAGGGCAATTCAGATTGGTGGTCAGAAATCTGATTGCGCGCAGGACTGTGTGATAATGGAATCCAACAGCTGTCTCCTCCACTGAGGGACTGTGGAGAAGAGCATTCTAAGTAGAAGACAGAAGCAGGTGCGAAGGTCCAGGGTGGAAATGAACGTCATCTGTTCAAGTGTCAGAAAGGAGACCTATGTGGCTGACGCACCCAGGGAGAAAAAAAGGAGAAGGATAGGAGAGAGAGAGCGCGCTAGGAGGTGGACAGGGGCCAGGCCGCTAAGTGGCAGGAAGGCTGTGCTAACAGTGTTTTTGTAGTCTAAAGGCCTTGGGAATCAAGTAAAGATTTATAAGAGGTGTGGATGGATTACAGATAATATATTAGACATTAACAAAAATATATTTATTTTTTAAAGTTCAGAAATAATTTTTATTTTCTAAAGTCACTACAAAATAATTCTAAATATAACATTTAAGCTAAAAGACAAATTATAATTGTTTCATGTGTTTAGCAACAATCCCTAAAAAAGAAATGTGCTATCTTTCCCTCATTATGTGCATGACTGTGCTGTAACTTCAATAAAATTCTTGAAGATGGCAACCGAGAAAAGTGGGGCTTAAGAGCCCCGCTAAAAACCAATCTCCATTACCACAAAATCAGCGCCTTTCATAGCCAGAAAACACCATCGCCAGAGAAACAAAAAAATCACCAGGCTCCAGAGAGAAAGCGGACTGAGAACAGAGCTCAGAGCCACAGAGGAGATACACCGGCCTCACGCACGAGGACGTGGCAGCAGCGCTTTACTGTGGGCGGCAGCGGCGATTTCACCGGGTAGCTACAGCAAGCCGAGGTGAGCCGCTGCGGAACAGCCAGGCGGGATTTCTTGACGCAGAGAGCATCTAAAGCTCCCAGTGGCTGAGCTCAGCACACGCTGCAGGGATTCAAGTGGAAATCAAAACCAAGAAGAAATACGCCAGCCTCACGGCCGAGGGCGTATCAGCAGTGCCATATTGCCACCGGCAGCAGCAGCAGCAAATTCACCGAGTCAAGTACAGCTACATCTGTGTACTCAAGAATAGTGAGTCAAATTGTGGGCCACAGAGGAGAAATCCCAGTACTGTACTCCCTGGGACTTGACCCAGTGGGGGAGAGGCGGTGGCAGAGATATCACACCATAGGAGAACGTGCAACTTGGCACCCCCCACAGTCTAAAGCAGCCTCTATCGACTCTCTGGGTCGGAGAATCTGTGATACAACCCAGTAAAGGAGTAGTGGGGTCTGAGATACTACAGACTCGAGATCCAGAACACCTTAAGTGAAGTCATAGTGACCCAAGGGAAGAACCCAGAGAAGGCACAAACTTCCGAAATCATGGGAAAATGGAATAATACTGGAGCAATGAGTGCCCACAACCCCACAACATCAGAACCCGATAAAACAGAAAATCAGAGATATCTAGAAGATCAAATCAGGAAAATAACTGTAGAAATAATAGAGGTGCTTCGAAAAGAACTCAGAGAGAGCCAAAAAGAGATAGAGGATGCAATTAATGAAGTAAAGGCCTCAATTCAAAGCACAAACAACCGATTAGACCACATGGAGAACAGAATCTCGATCTTAGAAGATGATCATTCCAAAAATGAACGCATAGTTTCTAATTAAAAAAAAAATCAGACAGCAGGAATCTGATATTGAAGAAATATGGGCCCATTTTAAGAGAGCTAACCTAAGAATAATTGGAATAGAGGAGGGAAAAGAAAGTGAAACCAAAGGGATCAACAATCTCTTCAAGGAAGTAATAGCAGAAAATTTTCCAAACATAGAGCAAGAGGTCGATATGCAGGTCCAGGAAACCTACAGAACTCCCTTTAGACGGGATCGGAGAAGAGGATCCCCACGCCACATAATTGTCAAAATGACCAATGTGGAAGCCAAGCAGAGAATCTTAAAGGCAACAAAAACAAAGGGCCAACTGACATTCAGAGGCAAACCAATTAGAATCACTCCAGACTTCGCAAACCAAGTCATGAGAGCCAGAAGGGCTTGGACTAACATATTCCAAACTCTGAAAGAAAACAACTTCCAGCCAAAAATTTCCTACCCAGTAAAACTTTCTATCAAATTAGATGGAGAAATAAGAAGCTTCCATGACAAACAGAAACTGAAGGAATTTATGTCTTCAAAACCAGCACTAGAGAAAATACTCAAAGAGATTAACTACAAAGAAGAAATAGGTAACACACACCAGAACCAGAGAAACAAGAGTTTCCATCCAACAGACAACTAAGATTGGTTATCTGTGGAGATTCATTATTTATGTTAGTCTTTTACCTATCTCTAAATGGTATTGTTTGCCTTTATTGTTGTTAATTGTTAGGATTTCTAGTTGGAATATTAATATACCTTCAGATATAGCATTTGGAAATATTTTATCCCATTCTATTAGTAACTGTTAACTCTGTTTACATTGTCTTTGGATATACAATATTTTTTTTATTTTTTAGGGAGTTTGTATACTCTTCTGTTGCCTGTGCCATTGAAATCATATCCAAGAAATCACTGCCAATTTCAATGTTGTGAGGTTTTATGACCCAGATTTTCTCCTAAAAGTTTACAGTCTTAAGATTTATATTTAGGTCTTTTATCAATTTTGAGTTAATATTTGTATATGGGATTAGGTAAGGGTCCAATTTTATTCTTTTCCATGTAATTATTATTTTTCAACAATATTTATTTAAAAGATTATTATTTCAACCACCAAATGTTCGTGGAAACCTTGTCAAAAATAACTTGACAATATAGGGAAGAATTTAGCTCTAGGCTTTTATTTAACTCCAATGGTTTATATATCTGCCTTTAGAATAGTACTACACTGTTTCAATTATTGTAGCTTTATATAATTTGAAATCATAAAATATATATCTTCTAGCTTTGTTCTTTTTCAAGATCGTTTTAGGTATCTAGAGTCCATATTCCATATTAGGATAGATTTTTTTCTGAAAAATAAATATATAAATATATGATAGTTTCACCTAAAAAATAGAAAAAAAATATTCTCTGGTAAGAAAGAAAGCAAAAAGAAATATTGAAATGTTATCTTTAAGTCATCAAAAGCTTGGTATCAGACAAATGAAACTGTTATGTGAGATTATCATTTTTAATTTTGGATAAAATGCTATAATACTAGATGTCAACCACTAAGCCAAGCATAGGAGGGAGGGATGGGGAGAGAATGGGGTGGGGATCAGGTGGGGGCTGACTGGGCGATGTGTGCATGTATGTCTACAAAAGTTTGTATCAAACTATGATGTATGAATACAGTGCACCAATAAAATAAATAAAAAATAAAATTCTTCTTAGGAGATGTTAAGAAAACTCATG
This sequence comes from Muscardinus avellanarius, assembly GCF_963383645.1. Classification (NCBI taxonomy): domain Eukaryota; kingdom Metazoa; phylum Chordata; class Mammalia; order Rodentia; family Gliridae; genus Muscardinus; species Muscardinus avellanarius. The sequence continues at coordinate 88,211,879 of NC_137789.1, read as the reverse complement.
GAAACTCATTCTAGAATCTGAACAAAATAAAAGCAAATTTTGTGTATATCAACACAGAAAAAGGGTATGTTGAGAAAAATGGAGATTCACATATTTGAATTATGATACCAACATTTTGTCTAAAAATTGAGTTTGAACTATAAATAACACAATTGACCACAGCTATTTTTCATCACATAATACAGCTCTTAAAAGTATACAATTGTTAATTTTGCAATAGAAATATAGGCAGAGTATCTACTAGTTGAAGCCATATACTATTGTTATCAAGCTGGCTAACAACAAAAAAGTACAAAGAAACAAACAATTTCATTCATTCAGAAAATGTAAAAATTTATGTACTAATATATAATCTCTTCACTTTCTCTCATCTACAAAAAGACAGAATGCCTAGTTATCTTCATGCATATAAGATATTAAGAATTCAATCACCAAAGCAAGCAACAAACAAAAAACCCTGTCTAATAACCAGATATTTATAACTTACTACAGGAAATTTCAGCTTCCAAAGAGAAATCTTTTTAAATTGGATTTTGCAACTTTGTTTTGGTTCTGCTTATATACTAGTATATTCACTGCAAATGCTATAAAGTTTCTCATTTTGCTTCCAAAGACTAATCTTAAAAGGTGCACTTCTGAGGAAACTTTTCTTGAATTCTTCATATATATGTAAAGTTACCAATTTGTGCATTCAAGATGTTTAAGCTTCAACACAATGGTTTGGTTTGGGTTTTGGGTGGTTTTTTTTTTTTTTTTTTTAAGCAAAGCATGTGTAAAGTTTAGACCATTACTTTGTCATAAAACCCATAATACAACACAAGTCAGAATGATGCAGCCAAGTTTAATTTTTGCCATCAAGGACACCAAAAAAATGAGAGGAGTAATAAAAAAAATAAGAGGGGTAGTATCTCCTCTAAAATGGTGGTCAACTGGTCTGTGCTGACAACAAATTGTGTAAATTTCCACAGGAGTAAGAAGAGCCTCTGATTCTACTTGAACGTCTATAACCAAAGTGATACTTTAAAAATTGCCCAGTTATCTTCAAGAATCACAGTTCATTCTTCTTTTAATTAATCTGTGCACACCGCCACCGCTGCTTTCCCACTCCCCTCGGCTGTGCCGGCGCAGCTCCAAACCCCACACACATCACTACACACAGCCTCTGACCTATATTTACTTTAAAATGTTACCAAGTGCCAGCCGCGGTGGTGCATGCTTGTAATCCCCGTGCTTGGGAGGCGGAGACAGGAGGATCGCGCAGGTTCAAAGCCAGCCATGCTGGCTTAAGAGACCCTGTTTCCAAATTAAAAAGTATAAAAATAGGTCTGGGAGTGTAGCCCGATGGTAGAAGGGTTTCCAGGAACCCCAGTACCACCAAAAATAAATAAAAATAAATAAAATGTTACCAAGTTATGGAGGTATCTTTCATCAATTATAATAGAGCCTAGAAGAAAATTTATTACCATGTTAGTAATATATTCTATAATCTGCTGTTTGTGGTGACGTACGTTTGTAATCTCAGCATTTGGGAGGCTGAGACAGGAGGATCGCGGTCCACAGACAGCCTCAGCTATTACCTAGTGAGGTCCTGTTCAACTCAGTGAGACCCTGTTTCAATATAAAGAATAAAAAAATAGGGCTGGGGTATAGCTCAGAGGTAGAAAGACCCTGGGTTCCATCACTAGTATAGCAAATATAATCTATATCACTAGTATAGCAAATATACTCTATAATCAAAACTTGGAAACCACTGTCATAAACAGGTTGGCTTGGATTGCAAATCAGTAACCCTCAGGAAACTCTTTCATATTAGGAAATAATACTGTCTCCTCTACAAGTTTAAGAACTATCCAGAAGTCTCCCCAACTCTCGCCTTAATCCCTATTTATCCCTATTTGTAGATCAGTTTCCCACTAAATCATATTCAAGCAATGGTAAATATGCCAAATGTAGCCTTGCCCAGAAATGTGAGAATTACACCTGAAATTACACCTGATCTCTTTGCTTGGAAAGGACTTTCAGATACTTTAAAAGAAAAATAGTATGGCTATTAAGTTATAGCTAAGCATGGAAGTCAGCTAACACAATTTGCAAGTAGAGTACAACACTTACAGAAGTCATCAACATTTTGAATAAAAAATTACTAAATCTCACTAGCTCTCAGTGGTCTCTTTAGACTCAAAAGTCAGGAGACGCAATAAGGGCAGTTTCAAGGTCACCTTAGCTTATGGCATAGTCTCTGCAGAAGTCCAAATCCTCAGGGACAGGCATCACTCTTTAAATAGATATGGTTCTTACAGAGCGCCTAATACTTTCTAATTCCAAAATTCATTGAAGCAGAATGACTCTATGAACTCCATCTACCTACTATGAAATTAATCACCTGTAAGTAAAAACTAAATAAAACCAATTAAAGTTGTCTCCTTGCTGCCATAACTGTTCAGATTCCAAACAGTGGATCCTATTTCTTGGGCAAGTGCTTTCCCAAATGAACTCTATAGATATAAGATGGCTGAGAGCTAAGAAATATCAGCCAGCCCACACTTTTTTCCAAGATAAAATTTAGCCTTACAACACTATTGGATAATATAGATATTTTCTCAAAACTGAAAACCTGTTTCCAACAACTCTCAGACTTGGTTTTCACATTAGCCAGCTCTGCTGGAGTTATCCCAATCTTAGAACAAGAATAGTCACAAGGAAATCACAATATTTGCAGTACTTATTCCTGTAATTAGTATTACAAACCAAAATATATGCAAAACATGGGTATAGCTGGGGCAAAATATAAAACAGCAAAATAGTTCTTAAATAACCAATGGCATTTACCTTTTGTCTACTAAGTACTTTGTAATATTTTTCAAGTTGCCAATTGCCTTCTTTTTCCTTGAGATTCTAAAACACATGGTTTAGTTCCATTGGCCTAAATCATGAAATCACAAAGAAATGGTCCCAAAAAGAATAACTGAGGAAAAGGGAGGAGGTTGGCACCTACAGTACTCCTTCACTGATGTGCCACTGAGGTAACAGGCGGCCTAAGCATCTTCCTCCTGAACTAGGAGGAGAAAGTCCTCATTATCACTGACTGTAAAAGTGCTTAAGTAGCTCTTGAAATTACTGCTTAGATACTAACACACAGGACAGGCCTGCATTAATAAAAAAAAAAGGTAATTAGTGTTATTTATAGATTTTTATCAACTTCTAAATGGTCAATATTAAAGTCTCCCACTCAGCCAGGTGTGGTGGCACACACCTGTAATTCCAGTAGTTGAAGGCTGAAACAGGAGGATCACAGGTTCAAGGACAGCCTCTGCAACTCAGTGAGACTCTCAGGAAATTAGTGAGACCCTGTTTCAAAACAAAAAAGGCTGGGGTGGAGGTGGCTCAGAGACAGAAATGCCTCTGGGTTCAATTTCTAGTATTAAAAAAAAAAACTCTTCCATTCAACTATGGATCTAACTTAAAATACAACCAGTCTCTAAAAGGGCTCAGCTCAAATTCTGTTTCATAGTCATAGAAGTGGAACTGTGGGGTGCTCACAGAAGTAAAACATGTAAAGCACTTGGCAGAACCATCAAGTGTTTTGTGTAAAGTATGGTAAATAATATAAAAAAAGACCAGCCATGCATATTTAAGAATGTAAGAACTGTTGGGCGTGGTGGCCCACACTTGTAATCCCAGCATTTGGGAGACTGAGACAGGAGGATCACGGTTTGAGGACAGCCTCAGCTACTTAGTGAGGCCCTCTGCAACTCAGTGAGACTATGTTTCAAAATAAAGAATCAAAAATAGGGCTGAGGGTGTAGCTCAGAGGTAGTATGTCCTGGGTTCCATCCCCGGTACTGAAAAAAAAAGGGAGGGGGGAGAATGTAAGAACTATGTGGCTTAATCTACTAAGAATTAACTCCATTTCTGAAGTTTAATTGTACAATATGCAAAGCAGCAATTGAGAAGGAAACATGTGGTTTATGTTTACATGCCTTGTTGCAGTTCAGCACCTCTAAGACTATTCATTTATTTAACCTTTCGAGGCACTTCTAATTGAGACCTCTTAGAACTCATTTGTTTCCAGCAAGGTCAACATGATGACTCTATGAACGTCCACTGGCCTGTTCACCACCCTGAGCAGACCTCTTGCAGGCACAGACTCCCCCCTGTGACCTTGTTATTCCTCCGAAACCCTGGAGCTCAGGCCTTGGACATGTGGATGCACTGGCCCTCCAGGAACTGCAATGGCTTGATTTTAAAACTGATCACCAAATCAATCATTTTAGAACAAACCAATTGTCCGATGATTCTCAAACTTAGTCTCTGGGATAAATTGCCTTACCTTAAAAATGTGTTTGAATTCAAAGGCAGGATAATAACTCGATTCTTTATTAGATATGCCCTGCCTGCAGAGCCCAGTGGGTACACCTTCTCTTGGCTGAAAAGGTGACTTGGTTAATTCACCTAAGCCACCTGTTTCTGGAAATTAGAGCCTAATTTAGCCCCATTACAGGATCTTACATGTCTTAGGAAACAGACTATCAACTCTGATGAAATTGGTTCACTTTTATCCCTAATTATTCTATATCAAGGCATCAAGCATTAGATATTTTGAATCTTCTTGAAGAAAGATAGTATATTTATTAAGAACTTTTTTAAAAATAGCTAACTTTTTTTGGTGGTGGTGGTGATACTGGAGATGGAACCCTGGAGCATTTTACCTCCTAGCTACATGCCATCCCTTTACATTCCTTATTGCATAAGGTCATGCTGAGTTGCTGAGGCTGGCCTGGAACCTATGATCCTCCTGTCTCACCCTCCCAAATACTAGGATTACAGATGTGTGCCACTATACCCAGCTTAAATAACTAACATTTGAAAACAATCATGCTAGCCAGGTATGGTGGGGCATGATTAGAATTCCAGTACTGAGGCTGAGACAGGAGATTACAGGTTCACAGCCAGCCTCAGCAACTTAATGGGGATCTCTGCAACTTCGTGAGTCGCTGTTTCAAAATAAAAGAATAAAATAGAACTGAGGTTGTAGCTCAGAGAAAGAATGCCCCTAGGTTCCATTTCCAGTAACAAAAAATAAACAAATAAAAATGTTACAAGCTGCCGTGTGTGATGGAGCATGCTTGTAATCCCTGCACTTGGGAGGCGGAGACAGGAGGATCATGCAGGTTCGAAAACAGCCTCACTGGCTTAAGAGACCCTGTTTCCAAATAATATATATATATATTAGGTCTGTGAGTGTAGCCCGGAAGTAGAAGGGTTTCCAGGAACCCCGGTACCACCAAAAGAAAAATGTTACAAGTTATAAAAGCTTTGTGACTTTAAGACTTCTTAACCAAAGTGAAAATATTAACCCATATTAAAAATAACAGTAATTATCCTAGAAGTAGTGCCACTACTAGTATTTATTAAGTAGTTACATTGCGTTTTATAATATTCAGAGAGCTTTAACTCATTGGGCAATTCTGACTCCCTACATTTGCCACAGAATTCAAAGAGTTGTATCCAGTATTCAATGTTGGCAACTAGTAAGTCACAGGTAGGGTTCTGGACATAAAGATAAATCTATTTGACTTCAAAATCCATACTCTTTTAAATAAACCATTTGACTTTTAAGTCCACAATACTAAATTGTATTTGACGATTTGAATAAATTATCCCAATTATAAAATCCAAAAGCAAATGTTCGTCTCATTTGTCTCTAATTCTGCAAAGGTGAAAATGTAACGCTTGGATAATATGACCTTTGATCAACAAATATCATTTCATGATTCCAGAAGAGTTCCACATCTAACATTTCATTCTATTATTACCACAAACCTGTGCAGGAGGTAGAACAGATGTGACTATTATCCCTGTGACAGGTAAGAAAACAAAGCCATGAAGCGATTAGATGCCTGTGAAGCTCAAGCTGGAAATTCGAGTGGAACTGAGGTCACTATCAGCCCAAATCCAACACTTTACAAATTTTCCCTTTTCACACAAGTCATAGTCATATTCTTCTGTCTCTCCCCTGTGTGTGCTCTCCCTCCCCCCTTAAACTTTAGCCATTTTAATATTCAAACTCCCCTGGATAAAGACTCCGTAAATCCACAGCCAAAGAAGCAGCAGGGAATGTGCCTACTTAACAATAATTCTATGATTTAAAAAATTCTGTGATGGTTCATTCAGAGGTTCCCTTTCTGCTTTGATTCATCCTCCACATTAAAAAAGTGGGAGGAAGTTCCGTGGCCTTCACGGAGAGATCATCTAATGCAGAAACACCACTTCAATGTAGCCGTGGAATTCAACTTATTTTGATGCCAGGAGGTTCACATTTGTTCTGTCCTTTCTGTCTGGGCACACAGCCTTCCTCTTTCACTCTTTATTCTCCCATTCTACATGTCCCAACTCAAATGGCCTAGATGTACAAATCTGGAAAAGAGGTAAAGCGTACAAGGTTTACAAACAACCGGGATGAATATCTGTATTCACACTCCATGTGAAAAAGAAACCCCCATTATAATTATGGGATAAAATTATAATTTTCTAAGAAAAACTGAAAACATTAAATAATTAATATAATAATGAACTATAATATGGGCACACTTCAGAAAAGTCTGAATATAAAATCCTAAACATTACAACTATCCATACAAGTATTTTCATTAGAAATCTAATATGTAGAATTTATAATCTTTACAAAACATAGAATAGCTTATACATTATATCTGAGTTATATTAGAATAGCTTATACATTATAATCTGAGTTAACCACCTTAAAGTCTCACTGAAGGTAGAGAAAGGGTAGAAATAAAAAAGTAGAAAAAGAGAAAGATAAATGTGCTTTGATACCACAAACCCACTGTCTATGTATCATGAGCCGTGCTGGCCATTGAAGGCTTGTCCTTTTCAGTGGCAAATAGTTAATATTTATTATCAAGCCAACACAACAAATCTAGGTTCAAAATCAGCCATGGTAAGTAAATTCAAGCAAGAGTGACTGATGGATTTAAAATACAACCATAATTATCCACAGAGTGATTTAAAGAGAGATCTAGAGTTGCTGCTGACAAATACAATATTTATGGAGGTAAGCCTTACCTTCAATTCTGAAAAAAAAAAAAAAAAGGAAACACTCTAAAATTGTCTCCTTTGTGAAAATAAGGTCACAATCACCATGGACAGAGGACAAACGGAACTTGAGGAGCCATAAAGAAGTCCAAGCTGGCCAGGAAGCCAGGGAAGTCAGCATCAGAGCAAATGCAGGAACCATGAGTCCAGTTGTGAGCTACTGATCTGCAAGGATCTGGTTGGCCGCTGTGGCAGTGTCTCCAGGGAGTCAGAGGGCAAGTGAGAGGCCCAGCTGAGATGGGTTCCCGAGGCCAGGGGCAGGCAGCAGACAGAGGAATGGGGGATTCTTTTATGGAGTGGTTAGGTCAGGACCTACTCACTGCTGGAAATGTGTTGTTAGAGATTTGTAATCCTGGTACTTGGGAGGCTGAGAAAGGAGGATTAGAGATTCAAGGGCAGCCTCATCCATCTCGTCCCTGGGCTCAATTCTGCCCCCCCAAACCCGATCCCCAAAAATGATGTCAAGAGAAGCAGGCTGTCACAGCCAAGTGACTATGGTTAATACTCATGTGTCCTACATTTTCAAATAACTAAAGAAAATGATTTCAAATGTTCACAACACAAAGATAAATATTTGAGGAGATGGGTATGCTAATTACTATAATTTGACCATTCCATAATGTATACATGTATTATGGCATCACTTTGTACCCACAAAGAAATAGACTACTATGTGTCAAATAAAAATAAAGGCAAGGGAAAGGTGCAGAGATTGCTGGACAACAGCCCTGCACACAGCCCTGCCACAGAAGCTACTTTTGTCACTGGCCGGAAGGTTTATGTGGAGGGAGCGAGGAGAGGGCGCAGGATGTGCAGGGGCAGGGTAGCACTCGCTTTCTCGTGAATGCAGTTGGGGTGCAAGGGGGAGCACGTGGAGAAAGCTTTCACGGTATTTTCAGTTTGTTTTAGTACATGTTATCTCACCTTATACTCTAGATAAAACCTTAACAGAAACAAATCAGTCTTGCTAGTTAGAAAAATCATTAATGCAAGTTGTAGCTTCTCTCTGCAGCCCTTCTCCAGGATCTCGGCCAGGTGTGTCAGTCTGACCCTGAGCTGTTCTTCCTCCGCTCATTCAGTGGGCATTTTCTGGTGCCTATTAACCTAGAGGACACTGTGCCTCACAGGGTGTGCAGAGACAAATGGAACAGACAGGACCTCTGTTTTCTGAGAGCTAAGATGCCAAGTGGAGGCAGGCAAGACAGAGGCAAGCAATAAGTATCTCATTAAAGCAGAGAAAGGGCTTGGAAGGCTACAGAAAGGGTGCTGAGTGCAGAATAAAGAGCAGATCTATCTGGGATCTGAAATACAGTCCCAATTGAAAAGGAAACATTCGGGAAGAGGCCCAAGGAGCAGCTGAGCCACCTGCAAAAGATCTGAGGGAAAGGCACTAGAGGCAGGGGGAACAGCGTGCTTCCAGGTTCAAGTTCAGGAAAGAAGACAGGACAGCTGGAGAGCCATTTGGAGATAAGGGCAGGGCCTGCTTTTCACAGGGCCTTGCAAGCTATGGGAAAGCACTTAGTGCCATGGGAAGCTACTAAATGGTGAAAGGAGAGAGTGGTGAGGTCTGACTGGTGCCTTGAAAAGACCACTAGGGCTTCAGTGGATGAGCTGGAGCAACGGCAGGTGGAAGGCGAGGGGAAGGGAAGTACACTGCACCTTTTTCAAGCAATCCAGAAGGGCAGCCTAAATTAGGAGGATAGCAGTGGGAAGGGAGGGTGAGAGCTCTGAAGGTCTGCTCACAGGAGGGCACGTGGGAGCACTGCTGCCAGAACCAGCTGGGCTGGGCCTGAGCGGACGTCATCACATCCAGCTTAAGCAACTTGGTACTCTTTCCAGAGGTGGCTTAGACTTGGGGAAGGACGGGTGCCTGGGGACCACAACACCCAGAGGTGGGGGCAGGGGAGAGGATCCTTCACAGGAGACAGAAAGCCAGAGGTATGGAAAGATACCAGGGCAGTTTCTGTCGTGGGGGGGGGGGGGGGCAGGAAGGAAGCATTTCAAAGGAAAAAATGGTTAACTTTTTCTTCTGATTTCCACCAGGGCCATGTGGAAAGCTTTAAACTATTAATCTCTTTTTATAAATTAGTCTTGGTTATCTTTTTAAAACTTTTATTGGTACAATATTATTATATATCATAATAAGATTCAAAGTGACACAAATAAGCTGGATGTGGTGGCACATGCCTGTAATCCCAGTACCTGGACGGCTGAGATGGGAATATCACAGGTTCAAGACCAACCTCTGCAATTTAGAGAGACTCTCAGCAACCTAGCGAGACCTTGTTTTGGAATAAAATTTTCAAAAGGACTAGGGGTGTAGCCCGGAGATAAAATGCCCCTGGGTTTAATCCCCAGTAACACACACACACACACACACAGGTGATACAAACTAAACATATAAGTATTACATGGCTTGGTTTACTGATTTATTTCCCTTCATATACCTGCCCCCTTTCCTTTCCTCCTTCCCATATATGTTAGTGAGATTGCTAGTGAAGCCTTGTGTGGACATAACCCTATCTGAACTGTTCCCTTCCTGAATACTCACTTCCCCTCTCTCTCCTGGTTCCTTTCTGTTCTACTGCTCTTTCTCCTCATTTGACTAAAGTCCCTCTTCTACCTACTTTTTCTAGATCCATGTATGAGATAAAACATATGCCACGTATGACCCTTGACTTTAAACAATCTCTCTTTTTACCTCTGACATCATTTGCTCGTTTGTTACAAATGAATATTGTGCTTTTCTCTAATAATGACAAGCACTGTTCTCTCCTGTACCATTTTTTAAGCAAAAACACCTTTACTATGGGCTTATTTATCAGATTACTGTCAACATAGGGCATCACAGAAACTAAAACTAGCTTGGAAACAATTATTTAAAAAGAAAATCTGTAAGACTTCCCGTTATTCTCCATGCTTTCAAAACTACACAGAGATCATAATAAATAGGTGCATGCGAAAGGCTACAATGAATATTGTGGTTAGAATATATGTTCAAAGCCGGGCGTGGTGGTGCACGCTTGTAATCCCCACACTTGGGAGACAGGAGGATCGAAGCCAGTCTCAGATACTTAATGAGGCTCTCAGCAACTTAGTGAGACCCTGTTTCCAAATAAAATATAAAATAGGTCTGGGAGTATAGCCCAGAGGTAGAAAGCCTCTGGGTTCCACCTCCAGTTCCACTAAAAAAAAAAAAAAAAAAAAAATATATATATATATATATATATATATATATATATATATATATGTTCAAAGAAAGCCCGGACGTCCAAACAGCCTGGATCCATCTCATGTACCAGATGAAAATAGCAATCAATCTGAACTAAATCAAAAATAGACTGCCATCTTTGTAGTGAGAAGAATTCCTTAATGTTGAGGAAATATACTCGTTAGCAAACCCGACAGGATAATCCACACCAGAAAGTTGTTAAACAGATTTGATTCTCATCCCAAGCTACTGCAGATAAAACCATTAGGCAGGAAGGCAGGCAGCAGAGGACATGAAAGTGACTCATATTAATCACACATTGACTCATTCGACATCATACAAGCCTCATTACCCTCCCCTTCATTTATTTCCAAAGCTTAGGATTGTATTGCATATGACACCATTCTGAGGATTGACTGCTCCATGAGGATCATTAGGATTTTAGTGCTGAATATAGTACTTTGGATTCTAAATGTCAGAAGGGCAAAGCTTCTTGTGCAGGTTCATGAAATGAATGCATTTCTGACTCTTGAAGTCACTAGCGTGTTTATTACTTATTCTTTGAGTTGGTGGATAATTGTAGTCATTAAAAAGCAGCTTCTTAACCTGACAAAGGAAACAATTCAAATAATTTTATGTGCATATACAGAATTAACAATGCCATTTCAATAGCATGTATGGGCAGGTGGGGGTTGGGGGTTCCGAAGAGAATTACACCAAGTGCTCTTTGCATACATTTCCTGTCACCATGAATCTCATTATAAGGTTTTATTGGTAGAGGGTACAATAAAAGTATATTTGTAAAAATCAGCTCCTCGGCTACCTCAAAGTCTTTCAAAAATATGATGGGGAGTAAATACATAGATTAAAAAGTAAATAATTTTGCCAGGCATGGTAGTGCATGCCTATAATCTTGGTTGGGAAGCTGAGACAGGAGGATTGCGGGTTCAAGGCCAGTCTCTGCAACTTAGCAAGGCTATCAGCAACTGGGACCCTGTTTCAAAATAAAAAATAAAATGGGGCTGGGGTGTAACTCAGAGTTAGAACATCTATGGGTTCAACACCCGGTGCCACAAAAAAGTAAATAATTTTAATTAACATCGTACTTTCATAAAACAATAACCTGTTCAGCTACCTGGTTTTTAATACTCAGTTTCTTGCCCACTTGGAATTCTGTCCAAATATATGAAATTAGATACTCCATTACAAACTTAAGCTAAATTTGGAGCCTAGTTTTCTTATCCTCTCCCTGATACATCTAACAATCAGCTTCCATAGTACATTATGGGAACCACCAATATATTAGCTCCCTTCCTAGTGAAAGTCACCAAAATCACTTTAAAATTACTCACCCCCAGTCATATGAATTTAAATGCTTTTCTTCCCACAACATTTAATCATCAACCTTTTCTTGAATTCCTTTAACTAAGGCCTTAGAAAATCTTCCAGTCATCTCTTACTTACACTGTTGTGACCTTTTCTTCCCTTTCTAAAATCAAACGGTCTTGAGAGGTGTTATTTCAGCTTGTCATTCGCTCAACTTGCCGTAGCCTGAATCTGCTATAAATCATACCCTGTCCTCAGTAACTCCAGCCTTCAATCCCCTTCCGGATTTGTGATGATGACTTTCCAATTTGATGGGCCACGTCCAAATTCCTTATCCTTTATTTCTTTACCTTCTGCCTCTTTTCTTTCTGGAAAAGCTATTTGGCATGTGCTGTCTCAACTTGGCATTAAGAGGGTTTCTATTTAGTCTTATCTTTCTCCCAATTTGCTATATAGGCCTCTCTTGCCACTCCTCAGATTGTCAGAGGATTTAATTTACATGTTACAATGATTCTCTATTTATACAGAGCATCAGAGTCAACCGGGGAGATTTCAACAATACAGACATGCTAGTCCCACTCACCCCAAAATTCTAATCTCAACATACCCCGTATGTTCCACAGAGTTATAGCATGGAAAATATATTCTAATGATAGGCTCATGCATTAAAACATTTTGGACTTTGTTAAACTAAACTTTTATATATAGTTGACCACCTCTTCCCCCACCACACATACAGTCTTTAAGCTTCTGTTCACCTTAAGGAAATTTTAATCAAAAACTAGGGCACATTCAAGTATCCTCAATCAAAATATGGAATTTGAAATATGGAAATGATGTCCTAGGAAACATCACATGTTAACACAAAGTTGTGTTTACAAGATTATAAATAGTAAACTTGAAGATGAAAGAAGTCAAGATGTAAGGAAACCATTTTAGGTAGATGGGAAAGCTTATTTGAAGTTCTTCAGGCAAGAAAGAGCGTGTCCTTTTGGATAAAGCATAAGAAGACTAGTATAGTTGTAGTGTAAACCTAAGAATGCGGAGCCAATTTAGATATTAAGAGTCCAGAAGAGAAGCGCTTGTCCTTTTCTTGTTTTCCAGAGTTCTGATAAATGTCCCTCCCTGGGGGCAGTTTCCCCGCCATCCTCTACTCATTGGTCCCTTCAACCTACATGAATTGACCCCTCTTTTAGCAACTCTCATAGAGCCCTGTACTGCTTTTATAAAAATTCTTCATACTGGAAATCTCTTTTTCTGTATCTCCTCTCACACCAATAGTCTATTCCAAGGACAGGGAATTCACATCTGGCAAGACAATGTTTGTTGAGCAAATGAATGTGGTTTACAAATGGTTGCTAAAATCCACATTCTCCATCCATTTAATCATTTCCCAAAAGAGTCTCTGAGTTGGATATACAGTAGTACCATGAGTGATATTCCATGTTCTATAATTAGCAATGCTGTTTGCAGCAGTTATGAACCAAGATTTCAGGCTGACTGTATATAGAATATTACAGATTCTGGGGAAATAGTATGTTATTCCAGATGTTAAATTAGACCACAGTGTAGTTTACAGATCTGTCACTATGATGCTATTTCACTATGATGCTATTTAAATATCAAATAAAGGGGGATGAGGTAAACTATGAATTTCTGGTCTAGAAATAGCTCTCTATAGAAATAGATGCATGTTCTGTCAATTATATGATAAAGGAAAAACTATGAAAGGTGGGCATCCTTCTCCTACTCTCCTGCCACATGTGCTCAATGTATCCATTCCTAGTGCAGCTTATGGCATCCTTCTAAAGCTTTTCCCAGTCTGCAGCACTGATATCACAATGAGTTCTGCATTATTCCAAGAATCAAAACATATCCAGGCCACACAAAATCATCAGGTGTTAGAGATTCAAATCCTGGTTGTAAAAAACTGACAAGGACAGGGTTAATGAATGCTACAGCCAAGATCAGGACACGGGTCACCTGAGTCCTGATGACAACAATGCCCACATCTGCATGCAGACTCAGGCCATTTCAGCATGGGTGTCAATTTGCAAATATTTTCATCTGGCTTATTAAACCCCTGACTCTTTCTGATTGAATTCTTTAAAAGAGCAAATAATTGTTGAACCTCTAAATTTGGAAGCAAAACAAAGGCAATTCAGATTTCTAATAATGGCAGACACAAGAATTGATTACTATTAAAATTCTGAATTTTGTTTTGAGATCTTGAAAGTCTTTTAAGACATAATTCTTAAGTTTTATTTTCTTATGCATTCACTGTAAATTAAATCCTAAGTAAGAGTGGGGAGATACAAAGTAAAAAAAAAGCTTTATGTCTTGAGCCAGTATTCAATTCATTAAGAAAAGGAGAGCTATGATGGTGTTGCTTTCTCTTTTCTTTTTTTCTTATGCAAGTTAATGCTTTAACAATGTACTGCCTCTCGCTGGCACCTGTACCATTTATCTTTTTAATGGTGATTTTTTCACAAAAGGCATATATAACACATATCTTATCTACCCATTTGTGCAGTAGATTTTTTTATTCTGCAAGTTAGTGCTCATCATAATTCACTTGAGTGAGATTTAATATCCTCCTTTTGATATTAAAATCATGCTTAAAAGCTTGTGGGGGATAAGTAAATAAAGAACTAGGCCATCTCTTTTTCACATTAGCAGTGCTAACGTTTTAGAAACCAAAGCTCTCCACGTTCTTGTCCAGAGATCCAGGTAGCAAATATTTGCATGGCCGAAGCCTGCACAATGGCTGCAGAAAGAACAGGGTTCAGCTCTCTTCTCTTGTACTCCGTCTTTCCAAGATCCCATTGCCATCTGATCCTCAGTCATTCCATCTACAAAATGAACCTGAGTGTAACATGTACTTCTTGAGTTATTATGAAATTACACTACAGCAAATGGGATGATAATCTCTGTATCTGGAAATGATAAACACAAAATCAATGATAGTTATCATTGAGATACAGGAGCAACGGTCGAAGGGCAAAGAGACTAGAGGTGCCCCACTTGCAAGCGCAAGAATGTTGTGGAGCAGGTGAGGCTCCAGCCTCTATAGTGGTATGTGTAGCTGAAGGGTCAGCAGGACCGGAGGTAGCAGAATGTGGGTTTGGCCACCCACGTACCCAAGTATCCCCTTTCATATAACTGAGAACCTCTGCATCCATCACTCTGGATTTCTCTTGAGAAGGGAATATCATGTAAGATAATGATTGCTGAGGTACTTCAGCCATCCATTCACCTAGGTGTCATATTTTATGGTAAGGTTCATTTGGGCAGCTTACAATGCAAACACTGAGACTTAGAGTCAGTGGGTATTGGCTAGTACCCAGCCATCACCATTTTTAGCAAATACCTTAATATTTCTATTCCAAAGAAATACAAGTGTGTGGACATACACACACATACATAATCATGATCATACCTGGAGAAACATTTTTCTTCATTATATAAGCTGTTTTAATTAAGTTAGACCTGCAAAGAGGTTTGTCTCTCATGGAATTACTCTAGTTTCCTCAGTGAAATGTCTTCAAAAACCTACATTTTAATAATAAACCTTTAATTTTTATGGAGGGTTGACATAAGAAATAGTCCTGTGACAATACCATAAATAACATATAAGATATTAACTGAAATGTTTTTCAATATCTCTTTTACCATTATTATGAAATAGACATCTTTTATTACACATTGTCTTAACATTTTGTAACTTCATAGAAAATAGTAATAAATTATTATAAATTTCCTGTTGACTATGAGAATCAAGAGTTTCTCCATACTAGGGTACACCTTGAGCAGATGCACAGCTCAGACACACCCAAAGTTAGATGAAGGAAAAGCAGAAATTAATAGAAATAATGGAGGTTCTGACCTTCATTGTAAAAATACTTTTTTGTAATATCCCTGCATGCAAGAGAATTTTAGCTTGATTTCTTTTTCTTTTAATTTGAATCCACACATGCAGTTTGTGGGAAAATTTTATTTTTGTTTATTTCTTGAGCTGGAATGGGACAGGGGTGGCTTCTTTTATGCTATGTTAAAAAGTTATTTTTCACATATTTGATTATGCAATAATTTCTTGAGGAAAATTCAGCTTTTATTTTCCTAATAGTCTCCTACCTTTCCTAGTATAAAAGAGAAATAATTTTCTCCCTCATAAAGAGTAAAGAGAAAGGGCAGTTTGTATAAGTTTGGAGTGAGATCATTAAGATATGAAGGAATATGGCAGATCATCTTATCAAAAGCTTAAATAACATTATTTCTTTCCATTTTTGTGGGGAGTTTCTGGGGGTTGAAGCCAGGGATGTTCTACCTCTTAGCTACACCACCATCCCTATTTTTAATTCTTTATTTTGAAACAGGGTCTTACTAAGTTGTGGAGGGCCCCACTAAGTAGCTAAGGCTGACCACAAACCTACGATCCTCCTGTCTCAGCCTCCCAAGTACTAGAATTACAAGCGTGTGCCACCACACCTGGATAGAGCGTCATTTCTATAAGCACACAATTCCTCTGTGCCATCCATAAGTGCCAGCGCAAGTAAGAGCAGAGCAGCAGCTGGTCCTTGCAGTGGGAAGCCTGTGGGTCAGGTGGCAAAGCTCTCCTGTGATGTTGCTGATAACTGCGAACCAGTTGGTCCATGGGCGCCACTGCGCTCTGCTCTGTGGTTCAGCAGACAAGGCCTACGGTGGCATTTTAAAAGAATTAAATAGACACTGAGGAAAACTTTAGGCACAGTTTGAAAAATCAGGGGACTTCACATTCTAAAGAAACTGGGCTTCCTGCTTTCCTTAAAAGAGCAGCACGTTTGTCGTCTCTGGGTCTATTTTCTGAGCAGTCAAGGATAGGAGTGTATGAAGACCTGGCCGCTTTCTATGTGAGGGACACATGCTCCCCAATGCATCCCGCTCCCAACCAGAACCCCTTGATTCACCTGTGACTCCTACCTGATTCCTTCTGGCATCTGGATCAGCCTAACCACATCTCTGCACAATATGGTAAGTGGGTACTAAAAGTATGAGTGGTTTGGACCAGCTGATCTCATTCCTGCTATACATAAATTTGCTTGCTACACTTTTTAAAGTTTTTAATTTTGAATTAGGAATATCTTTGTATATTTTTGGGTACAGTGTGATGATCTGACATGTGAATACAGTGATAATGACCAAATTGGGACAATTAATACTTTCATCTCAAACATTTATCACTATGTGTTGGGAAACTTCAGTCTCTTGTTATTGTTTTGTTTTGTTTTGTTTTGTTTTTGGGGAGAGAGGTGACTGAATCCAAAGGAGTTCTAACTCTGAACTATGCCCCCAGCCTTACTCTTTTTTTAATTTTAGTTTGAAACAAGATCTCACTAAGTTGCTAAGAGCCCCACTAAGTAGCTGAGGCTGGTCTTGAACATGTGACCTCCTGTCGCAGCCTCCCACATACTTGGATAACAGACATGCACCACCACGCTTGACTTAGTTACCTTGAGATAGACCATGAATTACTACAGACTGTCCCTCCCTTCTAACTGTATGCCAGTGCCTGTTCTCTGACTTCTCTACCCCAGGAGACTGCCCAGTGGCTGGTGACCACTGTCCCGCTCTCTTCATATATGAGGTCGTGCTGCCACAAATGAGTGTGAACGCAGCATTTGTCTTCCTGGGCAGGACTTAGTACGTATCATAACGTCCTCCACTTCCAGCCACGTTTCCACAAATGACAGGACTTCTTTCATTTTTTATGGCTGAGTTTTAGAACAGTGCTGCTGAGCCCAACCCCAAACCAAGCCAACAGAGATACCTCGGTAAAATCCAAACAACAGAGTTTCCCAAGTCCCCTAGGTTCTTCCAACATGAGCCACAGTTGAGAACTCTCGGTCCAGAACAAGGGTCCTCGGGTTTCTGCTCTTAGAGCCAGACAGAATTCAAAATCGGCATCCAAAATTTTTCATCACAAGTGCAGGTTGTTTTGAAAAGAATGTAATTTCTGGCAAGTATTTAATACTAACTTTGTATATGTGTATGAGGAATACTGGGGATTGAATCCAGGAGTGTTGTGCTTTCAAGACACATCCTCAGCTCCATTTTATTTCTTATTTGGAAACAGGTCCTCACTAAGTAGCTGAGGGCCTTGCTAAGTTGCTGAGTCTGGCCTCAAACCTCCTATCCTCCTTTCTCAGCCTCCCAAGTACTGGAATTACAGGTGTATACTACCGCATTCCGAAATACTGACATTTAAAAATAAAAATGATGCATCAGCCTTTTATTGTCCACTGCCATCCACTTGTTAAAGTGCATGAACAAGTTCTTCTTACACGTCAAAGATTTTTCTATCATTCTTTTTTGTATTTATTTACGTATGTATGTATGTATGTATGTATGTATGTATGTATTTATGTATTTATTTATTTATGGTGGTACTGGGGTTCCTGGAAACCCATCTACCTTAGGGCTACACTCCTAGACCTATTTTATACTTTTTATTTGGAAACAGGGTCTCTTAAGCCAGAGCGGCTGGCTTCGAACCTGCGCGATCCTCCTGTCTCTGCCTCCCAAGCGCGGGGATTACAAGCGTGCGCCACCACGCCTGGCTCTTTTTTGTCTTTAATGAAACCATATTTCTATTCTACTTCCTCCACTTGAAATTATAACATCTCTTATGCTTGAAAGCATTTATTGGCTAATAACCCTTTTACAAACATTCTCTGGCAGGATTGTTCTAGAAAAGAATACATTGGAGAATCTTAAGACTGGTTTGTTAGCCAGGTATGGTGACACATGCCCAGAATCCTAGTACTTGGGAGGATGAGACAGGAAGATTGCAAGTTTGAGGCTACCCCCAGCAACTTAATGAGGCTCCCAACAACTGCATAAGACCTGCTTCAAAACAAAAATTTTAAAAATGGCTGGGGTGTAGTTCAGAGGTAGAATTCCCCTGGGTTCAATTCCCAGGATATATTGTTCACATAGACCCGTGCTCTTTTATCTTTTGCCTTAACCTAGGACCACTCAGAAAGCAGCTGGGATAAAGCATTTATGCAAGCAGTGTTTTAGAAGCAGGGAAACTTCTTCCAGGAGGGGATGGATGCTGGATGTAACCTTGAAGGGAAGGAAGGAAGACAGTGCCAGTCAAGTGTAGAAAGGTTGTTTCAGACAAAGGGAATAATCCGACCAAAAGTATTGAACAAAATGATGAATTCAAGGAACCAGAAAGATTGATAGTGACTGTGTACACCAAGAGGTAAGGACAGAGAAGTGTGAAGGAGTAAGCCATCCTGAACTTTTTATGTCGTACCAAGGGTGTATGGTGTTAGGTGGAAGAGGGAGATTACTTGTCATGAGACGGTTTAATCAGGATCATCATGAAATTTGTAGGGACGGGGAAGTAAACTGGAGAGTACACTGGGGAAAGATTTAGAAAGGGAGATCAGAGGACACTCTCCCAGCTAAATGGAGTGTGGGACAGAAGAGGTTTAGGATGACTCACAGGCTCTGACTTAAACAATTGGGTTGGTGACTAAGGAGGACAAGTATAGCTCTCATTTACTCACGCTTTAAACAACCCATGTCTCCAACTTCCAGTTGTTTTCTGCGTCAGACAATCTAAGCAAAACCATCAGAATAAGGTCTATTCTTGAATGGTCATCTTGGAATTCACTCCATCCTTAAAGTCTTTTTTTGCTTAGACCCAATAAGATGACTTTCTCTATCCTCCCCTCCATACCAGGATGCAGGAAGCCCCGGTGTCTACAGAAAGGCTCCTGGGAGCCCTCTTCACATAAAGCATGATGGGACTCGAGGCCCCCAGGCCTAGGGAACAGGGCAGCCTTCCTTCAGAGGTAGGGAGCTCCATCAGGAGCAAGTAAACATAAGCCGGGTGAATGAGTGGAGGCTGCGACAACTTGGCTACTAAAAGGCATTAAATTCAAAATTTTCAAAACACCTTGCCAGAAAAATTAAATACATATATGCATGCATATATATGCATATATATTGTTTAAATATGGCTTACAGATCTTCTATTTATGTCATTTTCAATCATAAATTCTGAGATATTGACACCCTGCCTTTGGGAATATACCTGTCTCATTCGAGTCTCCCTTATAGTACAACTATAAGTGAAAAGAATCTGTCCCCAAATTAGACTTTTGCGAGCAGATGGTTGGACATATTCCTGTTTGTATTTTCTCCTGTGTATTCCAGCTTTGTAAAACTTGGAGGTGGTGGTAAAGATAATGTGATTTTGCATGTGAAAGCATATCAAAAGCCAGAGAGCACTTACAGACATGCTATGTCAATAGCAGCAGCAGCAGCAGCAGCAGCAGCAGCAGCAGCAGCAACATGAAATCACCTTGAAAAATTCACTCCAGTCCAGATAGCCAATGTGAGAATTACATTAAACTTAGCAGTCAGGGTGCCTTCTTATAGACTTTCATCACTCATAAGTAAAAATGACTGTTATTAAAACTTATGTGTTCTCATCATTTTGGCTGAAGCTTTCATCAAAGTAAAACCTCTGCTGCTAAATCAATGCCCATTAGCCAAGCTTGAGACATGAATATTGACATTTTACTGTTCTTTTTATGCATTCTTTCATATTAAATAAGCAATAAAATCTAATTCCTAATTAACAAGTATTTAATTTCAGTTACTGAGCATGTAAAAAATATTTCCAAGGCAATTAAGAGTAAGATTCTACAAAAGTCTGTTTATCAAGCCCTGGAAATTTTTATATATTTGATTTGGAAATCCACCTTTCCTACTGTAAGTGTAGACAGACACAAGGCATTTCAGCTTGGAATCTGTTCAGCTGAAGGGACATGTTGTGGCCATAAATTTTCCATATCACTCATTCTTTTCTTATACTTTATAAATTAAGGGTTCAAAGTTTATATAGCACCAGTTTTTCAAATCAAAACCATAGACGGAAAGTAGATGTGAGTACTTAAGACCAAAGAGGGTAAATGAAAATTGAGATGATTTTTAATGTCCCATGCCAAATTAACTAACCTAATATATTAAGATATCTTGATTAGGATATTTGATTTCCCAGTGAGTAATCTTAGAGTTAAGATAATATGTGAAAACAGTCAGATAAATGAGCAACTCTGTCCAACTACCATTAAGTTAGAGAGAAAACTGACAACCATACTTGTCATTTTAACCAGGTTTTTTTAATGTATCATAAAAATCTTCATTTCTTAAGCCAAAGGAAATAGTTTGTTTGTTTGTTTGTTCTAAAAGGCAAGGCAATTTACTTCTGAGCAGAAAGTTGCAAATGCCACCATAAAAACAGCCCACAAACAGACTCGCGGACGCTGGAGGCACAGAGACCATTGCGCCATCCCCCATTGGCTGGAGTAAGACCTCACAATCAAATTCAGTTGGCTAGTTTTCCCTGGGCAGATTTTACGAAAGGAAAAATATGAAACCAGTACATCCAGGAGTGAAACATAGAGCCATGTTTACAAAAGTCACAAAATGGAAGCCTGCCACTTTCTACCTGATCTTGTAACTTTGATAGAAAAGATTGCTTTAAAGGAAAAAAGTTTAAATGCCAATATCTTAAAAGCTATTTGAAGGATGTCTAAGTTGACTCACAGGGTTTGCATGGGAATTCAATGAGTTAAAGTATGTAAAATACTTAGAACACTGAAGTCAGACATAAACTAAAGAGGAGCTTCTTTATAATAGAACAAAGAGGTGCACAAGAGTCTGCTTGCTTGTAGCTGTTTTGCCCAAAAGGTCAGAGAGAACAATGATATGCAAGCCAGATTGGTCACTCAACAACAACTCAACTCATCTTTAATTGAGTCTTTTGGAATTTCCTCTATTTCTTTCTGTAAACATACAAGATTATAGAACAATCACGGTTACTGCTGTCTGTTTTACAAATGGATACTATACTGTCATTGATCTAAAAGCAAATTTCATACATAAAATCTTTCATACAACAATCTGCATATATTACTATCACGGGTCAACTTCTCTAAACCCTTATTCTCCCTATAAAAACAAGCTATCAGTGATAAGAAATTTACCTGAAATATTGCAAAAATTATAATGGCAGCAAATTTGTGTCCACAGAAGTGAAAATCAAGAGTCAACTGCATTGATAGAGCTCTAAGAATACAACGAAGAAAAGAAAATCAGAAAACAAGGAAGGTTTTCTGGGAAACTAAATACAGTGATTAAACTTCAATTGAAATGAGCAGAATTACCCCCAGACCATGTTCTCTCTTGGTGTTGAGTTGTAAAGATCGAGCAAAGAAATACTGTTCTTCATTATAAGCTCTGTTCTTGCTGGTTTAAAGTTCCTTAATATGGATAAAAGTAATACAATTTACTTTTAAAGAATAAAACTAATGTAAGACTTGTAGAATTTTATAATTTCACTCAGTTATTTCACTGCCATCATTGGTAAATTGGTTTGGGGAAAGAACAATGCCCATCAGTGAAGAGCAAGAGCTGTGGATGAGCAGCCAGGTCTGTGATTCACTGCAGCCAACAAATGAAGCATGTCCCTGCAAGACAGTGCTAGCAAAAAACTAACATGGAATTTGGTCTATTATCAAATATCAAATACGTATGTATGTGTGTGTGTATGTATGTATGTATGTATGTGTGTGTGTGTGTGTGTATGATACTGGCAATTGAACCCAGGTGGATTCTACCCCTAAACTACACCCACAACTCTTTTTGTTTTGAAATAGGGTTTAACCTGATTGCTGGAAGCCTCATTATATTGCTGAACCTGTCTTTGAACCTGCAATTCTCCTGTCTCAACCTCCTGTGTACTGGGATTGCAGGTGTGCCCCACCACACCTGGCCTGTTATGGAATAATTTTGAAATTTTGAGGAGGTTTTAAGGAAACAGAGGTTCATTCTAGATTGCATGTTGTTAGAGAGCAGGAGTAATACTAAGACTGAATATCCCAGGAAATAGTCTATAAAGAGGGCAGGTAGAGCAAGCCTGAAGTGGTGAATGGTAAGGGAGCAGAAGCTACACATTGGTAACACAGGGAACAGTCTCATACTTTGTAGTTTGCACAATAACTGTCTAAAGTGAACAGCCTATGAGATTATTCATGCCCACCAGGACAGCATAGCTCGGCTTTAACACCCAGTGCGCAATATTCTTAAGGTCTATCTGTGAGCAATAGATTGGGTTCTGAATGTCACTCACTGCTGTTTTTGTTTCTTAGAAGAAAAACAAGATGTATATGTCTAATAAAAAATACAAGGCTGGGCGTGGTGGCGCACAATTGTAATCCCTGCGCTTGGGAGACAGAGACAGGAGGATCGTGCAGGTTCAAAGTCAGCCTCACTGGCTTAGGGGACCCTGTTTCAAAATATATATATTATATATATAAAAAATATATAATATATATAATAGGTCTGAGAGTGTAGCCCAAAAGTAGAAGGGTTTCCAGAAATCCCAGTACCACCAAAAAAGAAAAAAAAGAATCCCTAACTTGCAATTTTGATTTCTATAAATCAAGCTGTTATATGTGAGTTTTCAGAGGCCACATCTTAATCATGTACGTATATCTCTAAGAGTCAACCAGACAGGTCAGGTTTTTACTCTTCCCAAAGAGGTTCAGGAACTTGCCTAACATCCCTCTGCTGTTAAGCTGGCAGAGCTGGGAATGGAACCAGTGTTTCAACAAAAGCTTATAGATGCTGTGCTGAAATTGCCTACATGTGGCATTCCAGTAAGATGGATGCCTTGTTAGTGTTTGAGAGAATGGTTCTACAATATGCCTGTTACATAGGCTTTACCCTTTGTCACATATGCAGGGTTTGGTTCTGTGGTCTGAGGAAGACTAGGGCATGAACTGCCAAGTGCCACCCTTGCTTGACAGGAGCAGCTAGTTTGTTCTTAGGATGGGGCAACAGATGTTTTTAAGGTTGCTGCCAAAGTGTTTAGTGGGGAGATGACGTTCGAGGAGCCACAGAAGGCCCGACAGATGCACGTACAATCCGAGAAGCAGAGGACTGCCAATGACGAGGGCCTGCTCCAGCTCCTGCCAACAGTCCCACCACAGAGAACACTGAGTACAACCAGTTGCAGGGTTCCTGAACGCTGCGCCATCCAGACCATATGCATCTTACCCGTTAAATGTACCAGTAGGGAAATTAATGGAGTAAATCACTGTGTAGGACCACTCACCACCGATTCCAGTGAATATTTAACAGGTCCCATTGCTGATGAATAACTTGCTAATGGGTGAGCTGACATTTGCAAATAAATAACCCTGTCATCTGAGGAGGACTTTGAACACCAAACTTGGTGTCACCAGTCTTTGTGCTACATTACCTGTATTCTTTTCTTTTTTTCTTTTTTGGTTCTAGGAATTAATTCTACCTCTGCACTCTACCTCCTACCTTTTTTTTTTTTTTTTTTTGAACAGGGTCTTGCTAAGTTGCAGAGGCATACCACAAACCTTCCATCATCATGTCTCAGCCTCCCAAGTACTAGAATTACAAGCCTGTGCCACCACGCCCAGCTGAACCCAGGAACTTCTCACCTCTAAGCTACACTCCCAGGTCTGGTTTGTTTGTTTGTTTATTTTGTTTGTTTGTTTCTTTGTGTGTGTGCTGACAGGGATTAAACCCAAGGGCATTCTACCTTCAAGCTACACCCTCAGCCCTAATTTATTTTCTGTTTTGAAATAGGGTCTCGCTAGGCTAATGAGTCAGTACTTGCGGAAGCTGTCCTTGAAACTGAATTCCTCCAGAGTGAGGCAGTATGAGGAAAACTCCATAAGCACTGTTGGGGAGAGCTGAGGGACACTGACAGTATCCAGAAGCAAGAAAAGATAAGGAAGCTGACCTCCCTCTAACTCTCAGAGAAGAAGGCAGCTTTGCTTTGACTTCAGCCCAGTAAAAACCCCTGCAGACCTCTGACCTGCAAAACAATACAATAAACACATGTTGCTTGAAGCCCCTGAGCTTCTGGTAATTTGTCACTGTATCAACAGGAAACTAATAATGCCTCTTGGTTTTATTATTTAATAAAATAATAATAAGGCATCTTTGCAAAATGCCTAAGGGACATTTAGTGTATATGTGGCATAGATGATAACAGGAAAGGATGATACTTTGTCTACTCAGGAGTCTGCCTGGTCTACTTTTTATCAAAGTCAAGTATACCAAGTTCACTAAAGGAACAGAATGTCATACCTGGATGGGCACTGAAAACCATCTGCTGTAAATATCTCTACATGGACTCAGGAAATCCCTTGAATTTGACAAAGCTGGACAACTGCTGATGGATGGGGGCAGAAAATGCAGTGAGGAAGTAATTTGAATACTGATGAGTCCGTCCCACACTCGTGTTGACCTCTGCATCACGTGACCTCTGTGCGGGCAGGGCGGGGCAAAACCCTCGCAAGAATTGCGTGTTCCCACGAGTAAACCCCTCCCCCCGAGATGCATAACTTAAAAGGAAGAGCCCGCCTCTTCCAGCGCTGGATGGGCCGCTGCAATGGGCCACAAAGATGGGCTGCGCAGGTTCCCAGAACTGAACGGCTCCATCCCCGGGAGGAGGGGCTGCACCAATAAAGGCTGATATCATGTACCTTGGAGCCCCCCGCGCTTTTATGCTCACCGAACCTGCACTTGATCTTACATCATGGTGCCGAAAAGGGTCGATTTGGGTCCTTTGATCTGCGCAGCTAAGCCCATGGCCCGTGGCCCGCCACTCCTCTTCTGTGGACAGTGGCCCAGAGAAACCTTTGCCACGGCCACCATTGGCCCCGCCCGGACAATGAGAAAGTCTTTCTAGCCCACCACTGCCACCCATGGCCCGCCACCCGCTGCCGCAGATGGCAGCCCAGAGAAACCCCCAGCATGCACCCTGGAACGCCAGCACCGGAACACCGTCCCACCACCATCTCCCCACCGCCTGGACACTTTCTGGCCCCGTGTCCAGCGACGCCGCTCTCCATCCTGCCTTCAGCTGTTCTGGGCATGCACCGGCTCCATTAACTGCAGACCCTCTCCTGCCAACCTTCTGCCTGGCCTCCGCAACTCCAGTTCCTTTCTGCCTGGAACAAAGACCCACCCCGGCTCCATCCTGCTCTTCTGGACTCAGCATTACAAACGCCCAATTTTCAGCGCTTTCCGCTGGCTCTGCGCTCCCAGCTTTTGGCACTTCCCGCGCCGGCTTCCGGATTCTACTTGCTACCTGGACCCTGGCAAGTACTCTGGCCCTCTCACCCGCCTGGTCAGACCCATGGGAGGCACACGCCATGTGGCCTGGGCTCAGAGTCTGCCCCATGCCTGGTGCACGGCCTTAACCATGCCATTCGACTGGTGGCTGTTTTACCAGAGCCACGTGCTCGCTCTGGGGGCAGCCATGTTGGACTTCTTCCAGATTCCTAGCCAATCCTAGGAGGCAGCAGCCATCTTGTACTCCTCCTACTTCACTCCTAGCCAATCCTAGGAGCTGGTGGCCATCTTGGACTCCTCCTACTTCACTCCTAGTCAATTTTAGGAGCCAGCGGCCATCTTGAACTCCTCCTACTTGACTCTTAGCCAATCCTAGCAGTCGGCAGCCATCTTGAAACCTCATACAGCCCTGATTTCACGCGACATCTCCACTGCGTGCTCCTGGCTCTGCAGCCTCTCAGCGCTTACACTGCGGTAAGCTTCCCCTTCATTGAGTAAGCGGGTTCCAGCTTTTAGCCCCTTCCGAACTTGGGCTTTGGCTCTTAGATAAATCCAAATATTTGGTGTTCAAGTTCTCTGCAATTGGCCAGGCCAATCTAAGGTTGTATAAAGGGAACGGAGACCTCCTTCTCAAACACAACCACGCTGTTTCCGGATGTTAGGTGGAATCTTGGGATGCCAAATCCCTGCTTTCGTTCTTGCCTGCTGACCGGTTACGGGGGGAAGTCAGCCATCAAAGATTGACTCCCAGTTCGGACTAGGTCGTGTTCTGGTTAATCTCCAGACTCTGGGTTTATCTGGGGAACTATCCCCAGAGAAGCTCGTTTTCTTCTGCACTGAGGTCTGACAGACATATGATTTAGATATTAATTTTTGATAGCCTGAGATGTGAATGCTAGATCTTGGGATGTTGACTGCTCTCAGTAATTTTTGCACGTGGTCCGCAAAATGGACAGAGGCTTTATATATACAGGCCTTCTTGTGCCTTCATTCCCAGCTTTCCTCCACTCCCAGCTCTACTGCCCAAGTCAAGCCAGCTGAAGATTCCCACCAGCCGCAGCCGCCATCTTGGTCACCACGTGGGAACTCACAGGTGCCACCTGGTGGTCTTTCTGGGTCACACACCTGCAATTCTGCGGACTCACAGCAGCCATTTTGCAAGGACATGTGGATGCCAGAGTCTGATCCATCTGAGTTACAGGCCCCATCTCCCTCTCTCTTGGCCCCACTTCATGAAGTGGCTGGTGCAGAAGGTGTGGTCTGTGTCAGTCAGTGGAGGAGGGCAGCCTTCAGGGTGACAAGCACCACCTAGAGGAGGATGACAGGAAAGACAACCACCTCCAGGAGCCTGTTTCAGGTGTGGATTGAATGGCCACTAGAAAGACAAGTGGCCTTTTAAAAGTGGTGAGTCCCAGGTGCCTCAACACAGGGGGACCACCCTTCCAGGCCAGGACCTGTCGCTTGCCCTGTTTGGCCTGGCCAAGAACTGACAGTTCCTAGATCCCTCATCCTCCTTCCTCCATCCTCCTTGCTGGCCCAGGGTAACTCTATAGGAACAGGGTAAGCCAGTCTCCTCTTTGGTGGCCTGCTCAATCTTTCCAACCTTTCAGGCCCTAGTTTCCCTTCCCAAATCTCAGACTAGGGGATTGATGGTAAGTTCTCCTGCCCACACACTACAGGCCCTCCTTTACAGAATAAAATTGCTCTGCCCAAGGCTTATGCCATATCTAAATGGGCTCCGTTACAACAGTTCCATGACAAATTCTCTTGCACAGTGTTGGGGCCTACCAAGCTTTGTTCTCAGCATAATTCTCTTTGATGTCTTTATTTTAGCAGGTCCACTTGCTTACATACTACAGAGCTCTCCCTCTTCGGATGCCAAACTGCCATAAGCATTAAACCTCTGAAATCCATTACTGATGCTTTTGATTCAATGGCATGTTTTCATTTGACCAGATGAACCCAAACCCACTCACTGCAAAAAAGAATGGCATGTGTTTCTCTCAGGAAAATGCTGCTATTAATGACTCTGGTCTAATGAAAAACTGCTAAAGGGGTGGTGTATGTCTTCCTCAGGGAAAAGGCTGCTGTTGTATTAATAAATCTAGTGACAATTTACCTCATATTTCGAAGGGTTCCAAAGGCCAGCAGCTGCTGGGCTCCATCTCTTGTGGGCAAGGGCCACTAGCTGATGGGTTCCTACCTTTCCCAGGACTCGCTCTCACGATTTTTTTTTTCTTTAATAGCCCCTCGCCTGTTCAAGTCTCCTCAAATGCACATCACTAAGCTGTCCAGGGTAACCTCCAATTCTCTCTGCAGCCACGCTCCCACCTGCCCATTTCTGGTGGACTCAACCTCTCCCAGCCAAGGGGCCCCTTACGACACCCCTTGACAGCAGGAAGTAGCTCGAGGGTCAAATCTTCACCCGTTATCACCAAAAGGCTGGGATGATGAGTCGGGTCCCGCACTCATGTGACCTCTGCGTCACATAACCTCTGTGCGGGCATGGGGGGGGGGCAAAACCCTCATGAGAATCGTGTTCCCATGAGTAAACCCCTCCCCCTGAGATGCATATCTCAAAAGGAAGAGCCCACCTCTTCCAGCGCCAGATGGGACGCTGGGATGGGCTGGGCGGATGGGCTGCACGAATTCCCAGAACGGAACGGCTCCATCCCCGGGAGGAGGGGCTGCACCAATAAAGGCATGTACCTTGGAGCCCCCCATGCTTTTATGCTGGCCGAACCTGCACTTTATCTTACAAATATGCTCCAAATAAAGACAAGAGAGAAAAATTATATGCTAGATGTGCAGGAAATAATGACATGCATAAAGACTGACTTCAGGACCTGAAACAGTCCTGCAAATGCCTTCACCCTCTTCATGGTGAGCCTCACTGTTTGCTGTGATTTTAGCACACTAGAAAAATAGGAATCCTCCCCCTCCCCAACAACTTCACCCTTCCTAATACCTACAATCTACATGTGTGTGTGTGTGTGTGTGTGTGTGTGTGTACACATGCACAGTAGGGATTGAATCCAGTGGCATTCTATCTCTGAGCTACACCCCCAGCCCTATTTTATATTTTATTTTGATAGGGGTCTCGCTAAGTTGCTAAAGGTCTCACTATGTTGCTAAGACTGGCCTTAACCCTGCAATCCTCCTGTCTCAGCCTCTCAAGAACTGGAATTACAGGCATATACCACCATGCTTAGCTAGAATAATTTTTCTTTTTAAAGTGAAAGTAATCTTAGGAGAAGTGAGCATATTAACCCCTTTATTATTGATATTGAGACAGAATTTTCTCAATTCTAGAGAGCAAACTCTTTTCCACAATTTTCTCAATTCTAGAGAGCAAATTCTTTTCCACAATTTTCATAAAACAAAAATAAAAATGCTTCAAAATATTTTCTTAAATATTTTTTTTAATCTTTCAATAGCTGGGCGTGATAGTACACTCTTGTAATCCCAGTACCTGGGAGGCTGAGTCAGGAGGATTGCAGGATCGCAGCCTCAGCTACTTCGTGAGGCCCTATTTCAAAATAAAAAATAGAGCTGAGGGTATAGCTCAGGCAGACTGCCCCTGGGTTCAATTCCTAGTTTAAAAAAAAAAACTTTAAATAAGTTTTCCAAAGTTTATGAATTCAAAATGGCAGTTTTAAAATAAGCCTTCCTTAGTCTTATATTGAGAATTGGCTAACAGTGTAGATGTCCGTTCATTTGTGAACTTTAATGTTCATGATGATTTCTTCTCACTAAAGGAAAGACTTGTTTTTTATTTTGAAAATGAATTCAAACTTCTCTAGTGATGAGCATATTCATAGCTTTTCCAGATTTTTTTTTAAATAAGCTTGTTTTTAATATGGATCTAAAACTCCTAAGAAAAAATTTAAAAAACCTCTAAGGTAATTCTGAATGTTAGTTTATTTAAAAGTATAGAAATTTGATCTTGCTGTAAAATGGAAAATTTTGCCCCAGGATAAGGTTAAAATTGTTATATTTTTAGGCCATAAACTTAAACATTCTCTAGAGAGACAGTCTTGGAATAATGTCCAAAATCAAAACAGGAAGTAAACAGGGTCATTTAATTCGAGTATAAAATGGTTTTATATATTGTTTTGTTTTGCAAAAAATTTTTACTGTGGCTTATGCCTATAATTTCAGCGACTCTGGAGGCTGAAGATGGAGGATCACAAGAAGGAGTCAAGCCTGGGCAACCTAGCTTGATCCTGTTTCAAAGTAAAAAATAAAAAAGGGCTGGGGATATAGCCCAGAGCTAAAGCATTCTGGGTTCAATCTCTAGTACTAAAAGTAATGATGATAAAATTAAAATTTAGAAAAATGTGCAAATATTTCTAGGCAAAAGTGTAAAACTGAAAATTACAAAGACAGATAACTCAAAGATTATAAATACTTCCTTTCATCTCTGTCACTGACCAAAAATTTAATTTAACTTTTCTAAGACATAGTATAGCAGAAACTGAACCATACTGATAAATAGGGATAGCACAGTCTACATGTTAAAAATAATTTAGATTTTACAAATCAGGAAGGCCTTATTTCTAAGCTAATATAGTATGTATTTTGAGCAGAAAAGAAAGAAAAATTCTTCTGAGGGTAACTAATCAGTGACTAGAGCAACCTATGATTAGGAATTTCACATGATTTCCTTTTTATTTAATCTAAAACATAAAGCCACATATCAGTAACAATGAGACCAGGTTCCAAAATAATTTGAAGTTTAACCTTCAGAACGAATAGCCTGTTGCTTTTCTCTTCAATTAATATCGCTTATCCGAGAAAGGATACTTTAAAGCTACAGCAAGCTAATCCATCAATGAACACAATAGATATCAATTCCTACAGATGAAATAGAATGTTCCACAGAGACAATGAGAGTGAGTGTAGGTTGCAGTGGGCAGGGAGGAGTCAGATCGGTGTTCTAATGGAGATACAGCCTTCAGGCAAGTTTCTGTACATCCCTGTGCCTTCAAGTGCTCATTTGAAAACCGAAGCTACTGATAATACTTGTCTCATGGGGTTAGAATGAAAATTATAAAAAAATTTTCATGTAAAAAATTTAGTGCAGTGTTCGCCACAGATACAAGCACTCAACCAAAGCTTTCTGAAATGGCAGTACGCAGATTCATGACCATCATTTGAATGCTTTCTTGAGAATTTAAGTTACTTTTAAACTCACTAAATTCAAATATCGCAGTTAGAAGCCATTTCTACCACTGCTAAAAAAAAAAAAAAAAAAAAACAAGCAGATTGATTTATTTTAGTTTCCATAATTAAAATGGCCTGGCCCTGCTCTGCTCTGATGTTTACCCTTAAAAGTTACCTTCTTTCACACGGAATTTTACTCCAACATTTTGTTTTCATTTCTTTCAAATTCTATTATATCTACTTCTCTTTGCTCTGTGAATTTCTGAATGGCCTTTGGCCAAAAGCTATAAAACACAGACCTAAAAATTGCTGCTCTAATCTTAACTGTGGCCTGAAATAGCTTTAATGGAACTTGGAATCTCAAAGAATCTCAGGGTTGGGAAGGCTCTCAAAATGTCACTTAGTGCAACTTCCCTTTCCCTCGTTCAACATCGTCAACGTCTGCGAGAAGGCATCCTTGAGCTGTCGTTGGACCCCTAGTGATAAAGACATCGGGACCCCAAGAGGCAGCTGACTTGAAAGCAGTTGTGAAGGAGCCACCAAACAACTTCACAGAAAGATGTTCTAGACTGGTTTTTAAACGTCAAACTGTAATTATGTCTGAGAAAATAACTTAAAAGCTCAGCCATATCTCACGTGGACCCCACTGGAAGCTGTTACATAATGTATTCCATTTAAGGAATCGGTAAGGTATGATACATGAGCACAGCCCTCTTACAAAGAGATCAAGAATAGGATCTGTTGTAGTAATCAATTGCTTCCATTAGCATTCTGCCTTATCTCCTTTACCTACAAAATGCAAGGAAAAACACTGGTGGCTTTTTAGTTCTTGACGGGATTACCGGAGATCACCCACATAGAGTACTTAGCACATAGTACTAGGCACAGAAGGCTCATGCTTAAGCACTAAAAATAATGAAGTGCCTAGAACATGCCTGGCTCCTAGTGCACAGTCCAAAAATGTGGTGACAATTAATTGAACTATGTGCTCATTACCCAAGATCTCTATTACTACCTGTCAAAAAATAAAGTCCCAAGTACGCTAACACAAGAAGGACAAAAGAAATACTGATCTAGTAGGACAAGAATACAATACCATTACAGACCACCCTGAGACGAGACAGGTTTCACTATGTCAGGAAAACAGGGGCAAGACGGGCCCTGTGGCGTAAACAGACGCTTGGCTGCTTTACAACAGAAGCAAAGACCACCTGCGCCTGAGAGGGCATGCTGTCTATAAGGCAGGTCTAGATGGCAGGTTGGATGATAGTGCAACCCAAATTTTGAAGTTTCCAGAAAATATTTCTTGGTCAAATTCAGTGCAGAAATATTACTTTTTCTAAAATGTCTCCATAATGATAGACAACTGGTGGCAGACACATTAACTAAAAGCAGCAATGAGGTCTCCAATAAGCTCCTCCATATCTGGAACCTACCCCCGCCCTTCCTTTTATGGAAGCCTTGATCGCCCTGTTCCTCGTGCCTGTGCCCTGCTCATTCTCCTGCCTCCTACTCCACTTAGCCTGCGCAGAGAATCCAGATGCCAGAACACTCCTCTCCAACATCAATGCCACTGCCTTCTCAGAAGGTCCCCAGGATGCACTGTAATAGCTCACCAGATCCACGTCCTTGGGTCTGAGCCTCCCAGCCTAGCTTTTCTTCCAACTTCTCCCCTCCCATCTATTAAATACTTATTGAACTCATCTCCAAGGAATTCTGAGGAATTGCTTCCTACCATCAGCTCACCAGTTTCTGCTTCTCCTCTTACAATGTAGCCTGCAAATTCAATTCCTTTAAGAATTCTTGTTCACACTTTTTACCATGCACTCTTCCAGCTTTTCTGTATTCTATTTGCATAAAGATTAACATTCATCTCCTTTTGTGTGGCTTTCGAATACTTTCAATCCTCCTGGGTGCATGGATATTGCTCCTCCCAAGCTTACTGCGGTGTCCTTTCAGGGCTAACCACACCATTTCGTGCACAAGCCCAACAAGCCACAGCTTGAAGGATCAAAGTGCTCCAATCCTTTAAAGCATTTACAATTAGACTCTACTCTCAGGGCTGAGCAGAGTGGTAGAGTACTTACCTAGAATGTGCAAAGCTCTGGGTTCAATCCCCAGTACCACCAAAAAAAAAAGGCAGACTCATTGGAGTGAGAGGAGTGTCATGGTTTGGCTCTTTGGCTCCTCTTCTATGCAAGGTGGGAATGTGTGGCTCAGAAATAATTCAGAGGTGGAATGCCTCAATGTTTTCCAATCTCTTGCCACTGATGCCACATGATGATAAAACATTTTACCACTCGTGGTTGCTCTTAAACCTTGTTATTTAATTTAATTCTCAAACAAATTAAGCAAATATCCTTCCCCTCCAAATTAGGTACCATTTGGCAGAGCGGAGAAAAAGTCCAGCTCTGTTGAGTTCAAGCCAGGACTCAACCCCACTACGGGCTCCCCCAGGGAGACAACCTGGCTGCCCACATCTGGACATGCTTCGCTATGTGTGCATGCTCACAGTTCTTAAAGGGAATTCTGGTAGCTCTTCATTATTATTACAAGTTAATTCTACACAAGTAATCTACTGGAATCTAGCAACTGTATCCCCACAGTTCCCAAGTTTGTCTGCAGAGCACAGCACTGCCAATGAGTTCTCTCTCTTTCTCTCTCAGGGAGAAAAATTTATATGAATCTCATAAACATTTTTAAGAAATTTTATTATATCATTCTTCAAATGCTTCTCTGTACTTTGCACACAGTATATTAATTCATGTTTTTAGATTCCATTAGCCCAATAGTAATAAAGACATTTTCAGAACAAAGCAGTATTTCATTGATAAGTCCTTAAAATGCTGGATTTAATGCCCACCTACCCAGGCTCTAAGTCATTTGTGGAAAAAACAACAAAAAAATTTTTGGCATGTACTTTATCTAACCTTTGATTCAGCTACTAGTCAACTGCAAAGAGTGGACTAGTTGGGGAGGTGGGATTTAGTTACCTCTTCCTCCATTGTTGGGAAAAGCCAAACATTCTAGATTTTTTAAATATATTTTTATTGGCACATTGTAATCAAACATCTCAATGGAATACATGACTTGTGAGAATATATAAGCACACATCACCCAGTTAGCCCTTATCCCATCCCCATCCCATTCCCTCCCCCTCCCTTGATCCCATTATTGATTTAATAATTGACTTTGATATATTTGATATATGTGCTTTAAAGAGTTTCCATCTTCCCCCCTCCCATCCCCTCAGATAGGTCACCTTAATTGCTCCTGTATAGGGCCCCTTCTTCAACTAAAATTCCTCCTGTTACCAATTTCTCCCTAGTTTTTGCATATTAGGAAAAACATCTGATTTTTTATTTTTGTGTGATATTTCCCTGTGGATGCCGCACTGCAGGCTCCAATCCCGGCCCCACTGGCCCCAGCACCGGCCTCACCGCACTGCAGGCTCACTGACCCTGGAACCAGCCTTGCAGCACAGCAAGCTTTGATCCCGGCCTTGCAGGCCTTGCCACTGGCCTCACCACCCGGCAGGCTCTGATCCCAGCCTCACAGACCCCAGCACCGGCCTTGCCCCACAGCAGGCTCTGATCCCGGCCTTGCTGGCCCCAGGACCAGCCTTACCACATGGCAGGCTTTGATCCCAGAACATCCTAGATTTTAAGGACCACTTAGACCACCAGTTCTGCCCCTCATATTTGGTGTTATTTGTTTGATTGCTTCTATCTTCTTTGCACAATGATTCTGAGCCACTAAGGAACAGCTGACAAAGGATCATTTATATTCCTCTTGTCTCCCTCTCCACCTCACACTCCCTGCCTCCCCATACACATACAGGTACACACGCACACATGCTCACCTATCCCCTCGTGGGTAGCAGCCAGTGATCACAACAGCTGATGAACTGACTGCCTCTCACTAGGAAGTCATAGAGTTAGAAGGCATCATACACACACACACACACACACACACACACACACACACACACCAAGATGGGCATGATGATGCACACCTGCAGTACTTGGGAGGTTGAGACAGAAAGGTCACAGGTTGGAGACCAGCCTCAGCAACGTAGCAAGACTTTCAGCAACTTAATGAGACCTTGGAGGGAAACACACCAAGTGCCTTGTGCAGGTATGTTCCTATCACTCTGAACCTCATTATTATGCACAATTATAACACAGCAATAAAAGTATATTAAATAAATATATAAATAAATAAAATGGGGCTGGGACTATAGCTCAGAGGTGGAATGCCCCTAGGTCCAATCCCTAATACAAAAAAAAAAAAAATTAAAAATGAGGCTATTTTTTAGTCCTTATGCAGAAGGCGGGGGAGGGAATGCCATTTCCCTTTATCCTAAAAAATTCTCAAGAGTTTCCATAATCTCTCAAACTTTCATATCAGCAGTGTTTTGCATATCTAACCTCACTCACATTGTATAGGGGCAAGGTAGCATTAAAGGAAGTTTGACTAGAGCACAGTTTCATGTGGAAAGAGTGGGGAGGGAGGTGAGGGAACAAGGCAAAGCAACCCTGCAGAGGATGAGCATGTAGACTAGCTCAGGCTAAGAAAAGCAATGGGGTGAACCATGGAGGTGAGGAGGAGACACAGCTTCTGTTAAAATGATCAAAACAAGCTCTAGATACACACGTTTACGTACGTACATCACATGCTCACACACACACTCGCACACAGGCTGGCTGATCTGAAGCGCTCCACTGGAAATCCCCCTTCCCAAAATGTATCATGTGTTCTGAGTGTGGCGCTTCTAGGTGCAAAGCCAACTGCTACTACAGAAATAGCTACTTTCAATGGAGTCGAGTTATGTTTGGCAAAAATGACACTTTTTATTGAGGCTTTCAGTTTTTTCTTCTTTTTTTAGCTTTTTTGAAATAGAATGTTCAAAATATTCTTACTTGCTGTGGCTGGTTTAGGCTTAAAACAGTTTCTACTTATAACATGCTAATGTAATTTGACTATGCAAACTGCAAGTTTTAATTATTTCTAATTTTAAATAGGACCTTCCTTATTAAAAAAAAAAAAAACCTTGCTCTCTAGGCATGTATGGATATAAATTTAGAAAGCAATCGTTTAATAAAGTTTTTCTTGGTAATTTTCTTTCCTTCAAGGGATAAAACATGTTGAGGGATTAGTGCAAAGTTGAAAGGGAGGGAAGAAGATAGCTTGGGTTGGCTTCATGGTTGAGATAATAGCTGTTCACGCTAATGCCCTGCAGAACACACTGCCGCCCTTATGCTCAATTTGAAAAGCTCTGAAGAAGACAAAGACATAAAAAATACACTGTGAACTGTACCAGCCTGAAGAGTCAGGACAACTGGCTCCTTTCTCTAGCTGTGCCACAGACTGACTACATCTGAGTCAGTCACTTAACTCTCTGGACCTCACTCACAAGTGACACATCAGGATGCACCTCTATTTTACTCCAAAGTCAAATGGCCTTCCCACCACTTTGCCCTGCATGTCACAGTTTAAATCATAAGATGCAAAGCCTGTGGGTATCAGGTAGTTTATGAGAAAAATGTAAGGTTGGCACACAGGTCTAAAATAATTGTTTCATGTCATCAATTAATGAAGGATTTGGTAGCTATTGAATCAAAATTAAGCTCTCTTGTTGCCAAGTTGAAGCCCATAGAGCTGTTGCAATTTTTATTTCAATTTCTACTGAGTACAAGCTGGTGTCTTTCGAATAACAGCACATATGCAGGCAGTGTTTTCAAAAATCAGTCCGTATATCACATTAAAATAGTGTAACATGCATATGAATTTGAGAAAATGAAAAATTTTTTACCTGCTTGACATTAAGCTTCTATTATTTTGAAAATAGATGTTTTGTTTTGTTTTTGTGGTACTATGGATTGAACCCAGGGACTATTTTATTGAACCCAGCCCTACTTTATGCTTTATTTTGAAATGGGATCTCACTACATTGCTGAACACCTCACTAAGTTGCTGAGGTTGGTCTCAGATCTGCAGTCCTCGTATTTCAGCCTCCCAAGCATGGTGATTACAGGCATGTGCCGCCAAGCACAGCTCATAAATGTTTTAGGGACTGAGTTTGGTTCTCTAAATTTCTCCTCATCCTAATTCTCCTAATACACAATAAAAATTAAATATCTGAACAAAACAAACTGGTATAGCCCTTCAGGCATGAAAATCTACTTCTAATCATTCACCTAGATCTGGTTCAAGACTCATGTCAGCCGGGTGTGGTGGCGCACGTTTGTAATCCCAGCATTTGGGAGGCTGAGACCAGAGGTTCACGGTTTGCAGACAGCCTCAGCTACTTAGTGAGGCCCTCCGCAACTCAATGAGACCCTGTTTCAAAATAAAAATTTTAAAAAGGGCAGAGGGTGTAGCTCAAAGGTCAAATGCCCCTGGGTTCCATCCCAGGGCAAGACTCATATGTCACAACAGTTTTGTAAATTTTAACTAGCAACATTTCTGGCAAATGTGTCTTAGAATCTAATAACAAGCAAAAAATAAAAATAAAATCCAGGTTCAGAAATTCATGAGAATGATCAAATCCGGCAAGATCTTCATTACATATAATATTATTTTTAGGGGAAGGATCTATTTTGAGGTTGTAGGTTTTTTTCCTTCTCTTTTATTGACTGGAAAAAGCATCATATACTATTCCAACAACCTACATTTTTTTTTATTTCTGTCTTAAAACCAAAAGCTTTGTTCTGCTGAGAAATTGTATAACTAGTATTTGTGGCAAAGTTTGGTTAAACAGTACTCAAATTGTGGTTTCCAAGGGAACCAGGAAAGGTTTTTGAAAGCATCAGACAGAAGAAGCTGACTGCTTACCCTGTGATACGATGATGCTGCAGGGAAGACCTGAGCAGTCACTACCTGGGAGAGGACCCCACTGCTCTCTACAGAAAGCACATGCAGCGCTGCGCCAGGCCTACTTCCTACCTGGCACTCCATCTGTACAGAAACACTTTCTGCACTAAATAAGCCACAGTTCACTTGGGCTCTGCAGCAGGGCAGGGCAGCACGCATGGAGGACAGATGCCCAGAGCGCTGGCATCGGTCAGAAGAGGTCTGGACTCTGCTCAAACTCTGCCATTTTCTACCTCTGGGTAAAAAGTACAACCTCTCTGAACTTTAGCTTTTTCATGCTCTCCCAGGTGTGGTGTCACACACCTGTAATCACAGTACTTGGGAGGCTGAGATAGGAGGATTAAAGGTTTGAGGCCAGCTTCAAGAATTAAGCAAGAACCTCAGAAAACTTAGAAAGACCCTGTTTAAAATAAAGTAAAATAAGGCGGGGGTGTAGCTCAGAGGTAGAATGCCCCTGGGTTCAACCCCCAATACCAAAAATATTCATAGTAATTATACACAAAGAATTCAAAAGCTCTCTTCCCATCTACCCTTCAGCACCAGCCTGTGAGCCCCGCGTCCCTCCCACACCCATCACCCTTCGCCTTCACTTCAACAGATCCATGCTACGCTTCGTTAACTCTCCTGCTCAGCCTCCCACCGAACACATCTCCCCAGCTTAGACCACCCTTCAAAGAGCTACAAATTAATCTCCCAAAAGAGGCAATTCCTCTAATAAAACAACTGCAGCCTCCTCGCTGCCGCCCACCGCATAATGAAGTGAGGACCCTCCAGTGGCCTGGGCTCTCTCCCATGGGCTCCTCCTCCATCCCCAGCCTCCCGCAGCCGCTTTACGCATGTCACCAGGACTGACTGCTCAGTGCCCGAAGCACCAGCTGGCTTCAGCTCTCTGCACCTTTCCTTAAAGCCGAGATGTACCTGCCAATCCCACCAGGGCTGATGAGAACGCCCCCCCCCCATTATCCTTGCACGTGCAGTTAGAGGGTTCGTGGAGCTAAGACCTCACTTACAGTTCTGTGGCCGCCCCTTCGCATCTGCCCTGCCCACCCGAGTGGGAAGCCTCAGCCAAGGGGCACCCGCCTTTAGTCTCAGCCTCGTCTCCATAGCTCATATGGCCTCAAAATTGTTAAGTTTGGTTTGGTTTGGTTTAGCCGTTCTATTTAGGTATAGCTGATATTGCAATAAATGGCATCTACTTAAAATAATGATATAAAATATGTATTTTGTAAGTTTGAGCACATGGGCACACCCATGAAACCCTCACCACAATCTACAATAAACATCACTATTTTTGTCCTTTAGCAGTTTTTTCCTGCTTCTTTGTAACCTCTTCCCATTCCAGACAACCAATGACTTTTTTCTCTGATACTGTAGATTACTTTGAATTTTCTAAAAGTTTTAATAAGTGCAATCACATAGTATATACTCTTTTGTGTATAGTACCTATAAACCCATGTAATGCTTTTTATGGCTAAGTAGTACTCCGCTGTATGGATATACCACAGCTTATTTATTTATTCATCTATTGATGGGCATTGGTGCTTTTCTAGTTTCAAATGATTACAAATAAAGCTGGTATGAACATTAGTATTCAAATTCTTTTGTAAGTATGTTCCTCTCTTCTCTTCTCTTCTCTCTCTCTCTCTCTCTCTCTCTCTCTCTCTCTCTCCTCTCTCTTTCTTTCTTTCTCTCTCCCTCCCTCCTTCCCTCCCTCCCTCATAAACAGCTAGGAGTATAACAAGTGGATCAGGTGATAGTTTTATTAAAAACTCTTAAATGCTTCCTATAGTGGTTGTACATTTCAATCACTAAGCCAAACATGAGGAGGGAGGGGGAGGAATGGGGGAGGAATTGGGGAAGGGCTAAATGAGTGATGTGTGCATAACTCTACTATCTTGTACTCCATTAAGATGTATGACTACAGTGCACTAACAAAAAAATGAAAAAAATTTATATCCCTTCTTTGGTATATAAGAGTTCTACTTCCTTCATTCTTGCTATGGGCAGCCTTTAAATAATATCTAATAAGTATCTGATGATATCCTGCTATGGTTTTAATTTGTACTTTTCTAGTGAATAACAACACTGAGCATTTGTACGCTTGCCTAACTTTTTATCTGCCCTGGTGAAATTTCTGCTAAACTTTTGCAGATTTTTACTGAGTTCTTTCCTTACTTTTGGATTTTGAAGTGCCTTTTATATTTTGCATATATAAATCCCTTATCAGAAATGTAATTTGCAAATATATTCCCTTCCTGCCTATTGCTTCCCTTTCTATTCTTTTTTAAATACAAAGGGTTTTATTGATAAAGCCCCACTTACTACGTTGCTCTCTTATGAATTGTGTTTTTCATGTCATATCTAAGAAATCTTTGCCTGCTCTAATCCAAGGGCACAGTATTTTTATCGTATATATTTTTCAGAAGGTTTTAAAGTTCTTAGCCTTTATACTTAAATCTTTGGCCCATTTTGAGTTTTTATGTATTATGTTAAGTATCAATCAGGTTTTTCCAGATGAATATCCAATTATTCCACTATCGCCTGTTGAAAAGAGTATTTTTTTACTGAATTGCCTTGTGTTTTTGTCAAAAATCCATATGGGGGGCATCAGAACTCTCTATATTTATGCCAACACTATGTTGTTTTGTATGTGTAATTTTGTAATAAATCTTAACTAGTGTTAATCCTCCAGCTTCGTTCTTCTTTTACACATGTTTTGGGCTACCTTGAGGTCTACTGTATTTCCATAAGAATTTGAGATTTGTTTGTCAATTTCTACAAAGATGACTACCGGGATTTTGGTTGATACTGCTTTAAAGAGCGACAGATTACTTTGCAGAAAACAAATAACAATCTGATGCCTGGCACAGGAACACGTTCAATCCACTTAGTTTTTTTCATTTATCTCAGTGATGAGTTTGGTTTTCAGTTTATAAATCTTTGAAATCTTTCATCAGATTTATCCCTGAGTATTTCACATTTTTACAGCATTGTAGAAGATATTTTTATTGGACTTCCAATTGTACATATAGAAATACAATCTATTTTGTGTACCGATGGTGCACCTGCACCTTACTTAAGTCTTTTCTTGGTTCGAGTCTTTTCTTGGTTCGAGTGGTTCTTCTATAGATCCCATCAGATTTTCTGTGTTTTTAATATTGCCTACACCTGAAGCTGTTACTTCTTCCTTTCTAATCCAGTACTTTCCCCTTACTTGTTGCGCTGGCTAGAGCCTAGAAAGCACTTGAAGAGAGCTCACTGACCTGTGCTGTTCGCTGTGGGGCTTCTGCAAAAGGAAGATCCTTCTATTCCTGCTGAGAGCTTTTGATTAGAAATGCATATCATCTTTTCTTCAATGCCTTTCCTTTGCCCAGTGATACGATCACAAAGGTTTTGAGGTTTTAGTGTTTTGGGGTTTTTTTAGTTAGTTAATTTGGACAATTACAATGATCACTGTCAGACTGTAAGCCAATCTTATATTCACAAGATAAAACCCAGTCAATCATGATGAATTAGTCTGCCCATATTTGGTTATATTCTATTAGCTAACATTGTTTGCATTTATGTTTAATGGAGGATATTGATCTGTA
Organism: Muscardinus avellanarius; assembly: GCF_963383645.1. NCBI lineage: Eukaryota > Metazoa > Chordata > Mammalia > Rodentia > Gliridae > Muscardinus > Muscardinus avellanarius. Next base: position 88,170,413 of record NC_137789.1, on the reverse strand, counting down.
GTTTCTTTTCTACTAATGTCTCCTGATTTTACATCAGTCAAGGCCGAAATGAGAAATTGACATGGAAAGTGTCTGCTCCTTTTTCGTCTTTTGGAAGAGGTTGGTGAAAACTGCCTTCGTTTCTTCCTTGAATATTTGGTCCACTCTCCAGTGGCACCTTCTGGCTGATTTTTTGCAGGTGAGTTTTACCACTACAGATTAAATTTCTTCAACAGACATCTAGCTATCAGATTACTTATTTCTTTTGGAATGAGCTTTGGGGGCATGCCTTTTAAGCACTCTGTCCATTTCATGAAAGTTGTGAAACCTGTTGGCATAAAGTTGTTTTAAAAATCTCTTATTATGCCAGGCATGGTGGTACACGCTTGTAATCTCAGCACTTGGGAAGCTAACACAGGAGGATCGCACAAGTTCGAAGCCAACCTCAGCTACTTAATGAGGCTTTCTGCAACTTAGTGAGACCCTGTTTCAAAATAAAATATAAAATTGGTCGCTGGGCATGGTGGCACACACTTGTAATCCCTGTGCTTGGGAAGCTGAGACAGGAGGATCGCACAGGTTCGAAGCCAGCCTCAGCTACTTAGTGAGGCTCTCAGCAACATAGTGAGACCCTGTTTCAAAATAAAATAGAAAATAGGTCTGGGAGTGTAGCGCAGAGGTAGAAAGCCCCTGGGTTCCACCCCCAGTACCACAAAAATAAAAATAAAATTAAAAGCTCGTATTATTCCTTTAGTAACTGTAGACTCTGCAAAATACCCATCATTCCTAATGTTGGTACTTTGAGTCTTCTCCCTCTTTATTTTCTTGATTATATCTGGCTAGAGGTTCATCAGTTTATTGGTCTTATCAGAGAACTTTTGGCCTCAGTGATTTCTTTCATTGTTTTTACTGTGTTCTATTCTATTGGTTTCTAAGCTGGTTCTTATTATTTCCTCTCTTCTCCTTACTTTGGCTTTAATTTCCTCTTGTTTTTCTAGTTTCTTCAGGCAGAAAACTTATCCTCTTAAACTTGTAGGCCATATCATGTCATACACCACTGAAAACCCTCCTGGTATTGCTACTGAGTTGGAATCATGTCCAAGCTGCAGCCACCTCCTGACCCCAGCACCTCCCACTCGCCTGCTGTGCTCAGGCCCCCCTGGCTGCCACACACTAATTCCTGCCCCAGGGCCTTCCCACTGCTCTTTCTTCTCCCTTTTCTCAGCTCTTCCCCTCACTACTACCTCAGACCAAGTGAAGTCCCCTCCCAGACTTCCCCATAGAAAGCTGCCCGCAACCTCACCCTGCTTAGACAGCCACACACTGCATCCATTTACGCTGCTTATTCCGCTTCAAAACGCTTGTGGGAGTGGGGGGTCCCTTCCTCTAGTTTCTGTCGGCTTTTAGAAAAGTACAACATTTTCACCTGTTCACTACTGTGTCTCCAACACTGAGCCCACTGAGAAATACGTAGTAGGTGCTTGATAAATGCTCTGTGAATGATTGAACACCCGAAATTAATCACTCTCACGTCTCCACCATTAAGGTTTATTATCCCGGCAACATTTCAGTGGCAGTTAAACTACAACTTAAATTATTTTTTTCCTCCTATTTCCTGGCTTCACTCTACAGTTCCTGGAAAAGAAGTAAGGTGTGTATCTGTGGATTCAAGCTCGCTCTGCGGCTGGCTCAGGTGGGATTTCATCTCTGCTGCTGAAGCACAAAAAACTCAGTGAATCTAACCATGGCAGACAGAGATTTATTTCCTTGTAGATCTAAGAATTTGTCTGTTTATGAAATTAGGCTACATTGGGATTGCAGGCTGAAATTTCAAGAAATTTTAAAATTTCTCCATCCAGCAAAAAATGTTGGTCAGCCTTGTTCATCTGTGTACATCTGTTTCTCTAGCTAACCCACCCTATCTTAGATGATACATTCTCCTAAACTGTAATCTCTTCACAATATTCCATCAAAATAACATTTATTGGGAATTTACTCTAAGTGCCAAGCTGTACGCTATCATATATGTGTTTTCAGCTGGAATAACGCATGTAACTGCAACAATTCTGTGAGGTATGTATGATCATTGTTGCCATTGTATTATAGGAAACGAAGGCTCAGAGAGGTTAATAACTTGTCCAAAATTACTTAACAATTGACTCTCAATAGAATTAGGACTCAACACATTTGTCTAATTCCAGTGCTGTGATTCTCATCTATTTCTTTTTTAAATTTTTTATTGGTACATTATATTCATACATCTTAATAGGATACAAGATGGTGGGGACCTGCAGGCACACATCACCCAATTAGCCCTTACCCAAGTCCCACCCCATTCCCTCCCCCTCCCTCCTTCCCATGCTTGGCTGAGTGACTGACTTTGATATGTTTAAGTACATCATGTGCTTTAGAGAGTTTTCCTCTTCCCCATCCCATCCCCTCAGTTAGGTCGCGTTATTTACTCCTCTACAGAAACTCCTCCTGTTACCCATTTCTCCCATTTCTCTTAATTGCATCCTTTTCCAGAGTGGGAATCAATGGCGGGGGGGGGGGTGGCTTGTTCTTACTATTCTCCTATCACATCCCCTACGAAGTAGAAATTCAGTGGATATTTAAGGAATGTATTGGCTGCTACTCCAAATCACATATGCATTAGTCTTCCCTCATTTGTCCTTCGTATGAGTGTGAGACAGCGGGACCGCTGCCCAGCCGTGTCCACAGTGCAGTCAGCATGGGGTTCTGTCTTCACAGAAACAGTAAGATGAAACTGGGTAGCACTTTAATAAAACTGACTGACTCAATAGTTATATGTTGTCATATCCAAAACCAAATTTGAAATTTTTTTCTAGAGAAAAAGAAAATAAATTTAAAATGTCAATTTGTCCAGAATCTCCAGATTTAGGGTGACAGTTTATTGAGCACCAGTGTTCATTTACTCCTGAAAATGATGAGACATTTCAAACTGCATCACGATATGTAAAGCAGTATACAGACACCGGCAGGTCCTAACACTCTACAGTTTCCCAACCAACTCTCTCTTGTTGAACTTCCCCTCCCCTAACACAAAAAAATTGATAGCTAACATCTCACTTCTCATACCTATTACCTCCATCTCTCATCAGATAACACCACATAACTGGGTGAGAGGTGATTCTAATGGAGGTTTTTATGATTCTGCTGCACTTATCTATGACCATTAAGAAGTATTTTGCAATTAGATATTTTACATAAATGGCATTACAATGTAATATCCTTTTGCAGTAACTTTATTCACTCCAAAACATTTTTCAAATTTACCCATAAATTACCATTGCATAAATTTTAATTAAATAAAACACTTTTTTTCAAAAAAAAAAAAGTGCAAAGGAAAAGCGTAGCTGCATTCAAAAGCATCAGAAATATGTTCTGTAAGCCGGGGTGGTGGCGCACGCTTGTAATCCCCGTGCTTGGGAGGCAGAGACAGGAGGATCACACAGGTTCAAAGCCAGCCACGCTGGCTTAAGAGACCCTGTTTCCAAAATAAAAAAGTATAAAAATAAGGTCTGGGAGTGTAGCCCGGAGGTAGAAGAGTTTCCAGGAACCCTAGTACCGCCAAAAAAAGAAAAAGAAAAGAAAAAGAAGTATGTTCTGTAAGCTTCCCGCTGGCTGATTCCTGCACTAATGCAACCCTCTTGTCACTCATTATTTCCCCAGCCACGCCTTTCTATTGCATCATATATCTTAATTTGTTATTTTAACAAAGTTATACAGGAAGATACTTTACATATAGGGTCAAATCACAAAGGGTTTCACAACAGCCCTTCCCCACTCTTGACCGAATTCTACACTAGGGAGAAAACCAAGTCCAGAGGGTTTTTTTTTTTTTTTAGATAATTTGTTTTCTTCCATCTATCTAATATCTAACATAACTATACTGCTACACTTTTTTCAGCTGTGAAATTATATGTCCGCTTCCTACTATGAAAGGAACTTGTTCTGTCGTTTTCTCCTTCCTGTCACCCCTGCACACACTTTCCACCTATGTAATTCTCTCAGTAATATAGAATCAGAAGTTTTGTCACAGAGTTAAGGCCTATACAGTTAGGACTACAGACATGTTCTTCATCACCAACCCCTACAGGACATCATAAATATTTGTCCTTTTAATTATATTACACATGATTTTAATTCTTTTTCATCCTTTACCATAGTTTTCAATTTCTATACTTAAAATCAATTTTTTTGTATGTGATGCTGGGGATTGGATCCAGGGGCATTCTACCTCCGAGCTACACCCTCAGGCCAATTTTTATTCTTTATTTGGAAACAGGGTTTTACTGAGTTGCAGAAGGCCTCACTAAGTACCTGAGGCTGTCCTCAAACCACCATCCTCCTGTCTCAGCCTCCCAAATGCTGATTACAAGATGGGATTACAAGCGTGCGCCACCACACACAGCTAGAATTAATTATTTTTATTTATTTACTTTGTAAAATTATTTTATTCTACCTTTTGTCACGACATAATGTCGTAAATACTTTTAAGGTTACACACACACACACACACACACACACACACACACACACACACACACAAACACCACCCCTTCAGCTAGTTGAATTTCCCAGAAATGATGCTTCCAGTACCCTACCAGGAGGAAGTACATCTGGCTACCAATGAACTGGGAGTTGGGTGGAGATAAATCCTAGGAGGCTTCTAAATTTAGTTGTAGTTATCCATGCAATTCTGCTATTTGAAGTTCTTGAGGCTCAGGGTCTCTGCCTCTACCTACCTCATTTTCTCGTGTCTAGAAACCCTTTATTTTAAGCTGGGCATGGTAGCACACACTTGTAATCCCAGTACTTTGGAGGCTGACACCGGAGGATCACCAGTTTTGCAGCCGGCCTCAGCAACTTGTGAGTTCCTCTACTACTTAATGATACTCTGTTTCAAAATAAAACATAAAAATAGGGCTAAGGGTGGAGCTCAGAGGTAGAATGCCCCTGAGTTCAATCCCCAGAGAAAGAAAGAGAAAGAAAGAGAAAGAAGAAAGAAAGATATTTATTCTGCCAATCCATGAACATGGAAGAACCTTCCATCTTCTAAGTTCTTCTTCGATATCTTTTTTCAGTGTTTTATAATTTTCTTTGTAGATACCTTTTACCTCCTTGGTCAAATTTATTCCTAAGTATTTTATTTTTTTTTGTGGGAGATCCTGAGTGGAAGTGTTTTCTGAATTTCTTTTTCAGTGGATTTATGGTTGGTGTACAGGAAAGCTTCTGAATTTTTAAGGTTGATTTTGTATCCAGATACTTTGCTGAATATGTTGATCAGTTCTATAAGCCTTTTTGTTGAGTTTGTTGTGTTTTTTAAATATAGTATCATGTCATCTGCAAATAGTGAAAGTTTGAGTTCTTCTTTTCCTATTTGTACTCCTTTGATTTCCTTTTCTTGCCTTATTGCTCTGGCTAGAGTCCCTAGTGCTATATTGAAGAGAAGTGGTGATAATGAACATCCTTGTCTCGTTCCTGTTTTTAGGGGGAATTCTTGAAGTTTTTCCCCATTTAATATGATGTTGGCAGTGGGCTTATTGTAGATTGCCTTAATAATGTTGAGATATGTTCCTTCTATTTCAATTCTCTGCAGTGTTTTTATCATAAATGGATGTTGAATTTTATCAAATGCTTTTTCAGCATCTATTGAAATGATTATGTGATTTTTGTCTTTGATTCTGTTTATATGATGAATTACATTAATTTATTTTTGTATATTGAACCAGCTTTGCATCCCTGGGATGAACCCTACCTGGTCATGGTGAATGATTTTCTTGATGTGGTTTTGAATGCGTGTTGCTAGTATTTTGTTTAATAGTTTTGCATCCAAGTTCATCAGAGATATAGGCCTGTAGTTTTCCTTCCTTGAACTGTCTTTATTCAGTTTGGGTATTAGTGTGATGTTGGCTTCATAGAATGTATTTGGGAGAGTCCCGGTTTTTTCTATTTCAAGAAATAGTTTGAGGAGTATTGGGGTTAGCTCCTATAAAGGTTTTATAAAATTCACTTGGGAAACCATCTGGTCCTGGGCTTTTCTTTGATGGTAAGCTCTAACACTAAGAAAACAAAGCATCCAATAACAAAATGGGCAAATGAACTAAATAGACACTTCACAAAAGAAGAAATTCAAATGGTCAATAAATGCATGAAAAAATGCTCAACATCACTGGCAATCAAAGAGATGCAAATCAAAACTACCCTGAGATTTCACCTAACTCCAACTAGAATGGCAATCACTCAAAACACAAACAACAGATGCTGGCGAGGATGTGGAGAAGTGGGAACTCTAAGACATTGTTGGTGGGATTGCAAATTAGTGCAACCACTTTGGAAAACAGTATGGAGAATCCTCAGAAGAATGGGAACAAATATACCATTTGATCCAGCAATACCACTTCTGGGTATCTACCCAAAAGAAAAGAAACTAAACTACCAAACTAATGTATGTGTATCTATGTTCATAGCTGCACAATTCACCATAGCCAAATTATGGAACAAGCCAAGATGTCCATCAACAGATGAATGGATTACAAAACTGTGGGATATGTACACAATGGAATTTTACTCAGCCATCAAAAAAAAAAAACTCAATTACATCATTTTCAGGGAAATGGATGGAACTGGAGGACATTATGCTAAGTGAGATTAGTCGGTCACAAAAAATAAGAAATCAGATGCTTTCCCTATATATGTGAGAGTTAGGGAGAAATGGGTCATAGGAGGAACTCTTGAAAGAGGAAATCCTATAGAGGAGCCAACAAGACAACCTAAAGGAGGAGAAAGGAGGGGGGAAGAGGAAAATCTCTAAAACACACAATGTACTTAAACATATCGAAGTCAACCACTAAGCCGAGCAAGGGAGGGAGGGATTAAATCAGTGATGTGTGCATGTATGTACACACAAGTTTTTTACCCCAATATGATGTATGAATATAATGCACCAATAAAAATAAAAAAAATTCTGTAGGATGATGAAGGACTTTAAGGTTTTACTCTGTTATAACTTGACCCATAACATCACCAATATGCAAATGCCATGGGATAAAACATACCCCCAAAATAAACAAATTATTAATTGTAAAAAGAAAGAAAGAAAGAAAGAAAGAAAGAAAGAAAGAAAGAAAGAAAGAAAGAAAAGAAAAGAAAAGAAAGAAAGGAGAGAAGAGGAGGGAGGGAGGGCGGGAGGAATCCTTGATTTTAAACTTGTAGAAAATAAACATTGTCTTCTTCTGCCAGGAGGAGGACAATGCTCTTGCAGAGGTTCACAAAGGTTACCTGTCACATTCACAAGAGCAGACAGCTCACTTTCCAGAAATTACCATGCTATCTGTTAAATTGTCATTAAAAATTAAATTCAACGTCAGGCGTGTTGGCGCAAGCTTGTAATCCCAGCATTTGGGAGACTGAGAAAGGAGAATCGCCATTCGAGGATGGCCTCAGCTACTTAGTGAGGTTCTGTACAACTCAGCGAGGCCCTGTTTCAAAATAAAGAATAAAAAATAGGGCTGGGGGTGTAGCTCGGAGGTAGAATGCCCCTGGGTTCCATCCCCAGTACCACACACACACACAAAAAAATAAATAAGTAAATAAATAAATGAATAAATAAATACATAAATAAATAAATAAATAAATAAATAAATAAATTCAGCCAGGTGTGGTGGTATACATCTGTAATCTGAGTACTTGAGAGGCTGAGACAGAAGGATCACAGGTTTGAGGCCAGCCTCAGCAACTTAGTGAGACCCTGTTTCAAAATAAAAAATAAAAACAGGGGTGGGAACGTAGCTCAGAAGTAGAATACCCCTAAGCCCAGTTCCCAGTACCACACACTAAAAAAAAAATTATATACATATGCAAGTAAATAAATTAAAAATAAAAAACTATGCGCCACTTGCGGTTTTACTATTATCCATGTTCTTGAGGTTATTTGGATACTGTACTTGTATGGGGTCATTACTATATAAAGGTGTGTCATTCACATCTCTTCTCAGCTATATGCTCCGTGAGTTCATGTAGGTAGCTTAAAATTGCCCATGGTGGCTGTATTTATATCATAGAAATTGGCAAGCACTATGATCATAACTTTGCTTAAGGTTGTTAAGCAGATGCCCAACTTCTCAGAACCAAGGAGGAGATCTACGGGTCTTGCTACTTCTTAGATGCATTTTTAAAAACCCACCTCCTTTCAGCTCACAATTGCCCATGACACCAGGGTGACTAGTGACCACAGCCCTACAGCTTCTGAAATCAAACACTGACAATCCTGTTGCTTTCCCCAGTTTCAGTTTTCTGTGGTCTGATAAGCCAGGACTCTCTCTCTCCCATTTCTTTTCAGCTTCTAAAATATTCTCACTATGATCTCCAATTCTGTTTCTCTGTTCTTACGGAATTGAACATTTTCAAAGGGGGGGGGGACTGTTTCAGTAACATTTTGTGAAGGAGCAGAAATATCTGCATCTGTTTTATCTTTTGTCTTTCACAGTCTGCACTCTCATGAACCGAGGCTTACGGGACTGCTGTGGGCTGCTCCAATAGCCCCTTCCTCATTCTGGAAGAAGAGAGGTTTGTTATCTGTAAGTTTACAATAAAAGCACATTGTATGCTAAAATGATAGGACTTCAGTTTCTGAAAGCATATTACAAAATACTTGAGCCATAAAAAAAAATAATCTGGAGTTGTTCTCAGAGGACTGTACTTCTCTGCTTGGGTTGCCATAACAAGATCCACAGACTGAGAAGTTAAAACAACGGAAATCCATTTCTCGCAATTGTGGAGATTGGGAAGTCCGAGACCAAGGTAGCACCCGCTCTGGTGAGAGCCTTCTTCCTGGCTTATGGAGGGCCACCTCTCGCTATGACGTCACAGGGCAGAGAGAGAGAGAGAGAGAGAGAGAGAGAGAGAGAGAGAGAGAGCGCGCGCGCTCACACAGGCACATCCACAAGGGAACTCTGGTGTCTCTGATTAAAAAGAACACTAATTCTGTTATATTAAGACCTCATCCTTGTGACCTTGTTTAACCTTAATCTGCTTGTGTGTGTGTGCACATGTGTGTGTTTGTGTGTACACACACACACACATGCATGCACCACTGGTGATTGGACCCAGGAAATTTTACCTCTTCAAGTCTTATTTCTTTTTTTAAAACAGGGTCTCTCACTAAGTTTCTGAGGGCCTCACTAAATTGCTGAGGCTGGCCTCAAACCTGAGATCTTTCTCTCTCAGCCTCCTAAATTCTGGGATTACAGGGGGAACACCACAGCACCCAGCCCTTAATTACCTCTTAAAGGACCTTGCTCCAAATGCAGTCACATGGGGTATGCAAAGGGTTCTGGCCTCAGCATATACACCTTGAAAAAGGACACATACATTCACCCCATAACTAGAAAGGTGTTTCTCCCAGCTTTTCCCTTGCCTAGATAAGGGCCAGGCTACAGAACAGAGCCATCTTCATGCTGGGTCAAAACCACTTTATAATAGGCAAGGAAGAAAATGGCCATTTGTCTGCAGTCCCGGGAGCTGGAGGAAGCAATGCCTCCGCGGTGAGCTCATCTCTGGAGGGTGCAGATTTCCGGCTCGCAACACCTGCTACAGCGCTTGACAACTCCTACTTCTGCTATCTTCCTTCAGGACCCTGCATTCTCTACTCGGCTTCCATGGCCTGGTCACAGATCCAGCACCAATCCTCTACTAAGTACTCTGTCCTAATCCCCAAGGTTCAAAAATCTTAAGGGTTATTATTCAGAGTGTGTTTATTTATTTATTTATTTATTTATTTGTGGTACTGGGGGTGGAGCGCAGAGGCTTTCTACCTCCGGGCTATACTCCCAGACCTATTTTATATTTTATTTGGAAACAGGGTCTTACTAAGTTGCTGAGAGCCTCACTAAGTAGCTGAGGCTGGCTTCGAACCTGCGCGATCCTCCTCTCTCAGCCTCCCAAGCATGGGGATTACAAGCATGCGCCACCATGCCCGGCCTCAGAGTGTGTTTATTTTAAAGAATTTATTTTGTTTGAGAGGAACTTACACATGGATAGCCAAGCCTGCAACTGTGGCAGGTGTCTTGACGTCCTATTCACCCAGGAGTCGGTGCTTCCTACGGTGTACAGGCTGATGAGGCAGGAGGCTGAGCAGTACACAAAACAGAAAAGGCATTTCTCGTGAAACTTTCACTTAAATGGCCAAGCATGGCTTGTTAAACCATTGCCATAGTAGAACCATTAGATATTCAAAAACTTTCCAGAACATCCCCTTACAAATTGTAAGCACTCATTTCAAAGCTTGGCTTGAATTTTTTTCACCTTCCTAATACCTCCCTATTTCCAATTATGCTATATATTTTTGGGGGCTGGGTACCTCCAAGCTACACTGCCAGCCCATTTTAAATTTTTTTTTTTAATTTTGAAACATGGTCTCACTAGGTAGTTGAGAGTCCTGCTGAGATACTCAGTAGAGGATTGGTGCTGGATCTGTGACCAGGCCATGGAAGCCGAGTGGAGAATGCAGGGTCCTGAAGGAAGATAGCGGAAGTAGTTGAGAGTCTCACTAGGTAGTTGAGGTAGTTGCTGCTGCTGGCTTGAGCCTTCAGTCCTCCTATCTCAGCCTCCCAAAGGCCAGGATTACAGATATGCGCTACCACACCTGGCTGCTGGTTATTTTTGTAAATCCCAGAAGTGAAATGATAATTTCTTTTGAAAGGGCCATGGTGAGCTTAACTCAATGAATGGAATTATTCCCATAGCAAGACGTATCATTAAAAAATGTTGCTACGCTGGGAATAAAGAGATTTTAGACGTTTCCAGAAAAGAAAAAAAAAACAATATACTCTCAAGACAACCTCTTTATTAGTGGTATCTAGCTTGTTTTCTGGTACTCAACGGGCCCATAAATATTTGCAGTGTAAATAAATTCTGCACTAACTTGGCTCCACTGTGTGCTGGGCTAAAAATATTTACATATAGATCATCAATCTCTCCTAGAATACTAGGCCATTTCACTGAGGTCAAGTACTTGGAGATAGGAACACATTTTTCCAAGAGCATGAGAAGCATAAATTGTAGTTAGAGTCCCAAGCGAGTCAGCAAACACTACCTTAACACATATGTAGCTAAAACATGATGTATGAAGCTGGGTAGCCCAGTGACACTGGGCCCGCCCAGCAGGTGCAAGCCCTGGCTTTGATCCCCAGCACCACACACTAAAAATTAAATTAAATTAAAAGTAAGCTGTTATACTGTTTTAAAAATGGGGATAATTTTAACATTCTTGCCAGGCAAGCTATTAAAACTATATGATATATACTAATATATATATATATATATATATATATATATATGTATATATATGTATATATATGTATATATATGTATATATATGTATATATATACACATACACACATATATGAATATTGAACATTGATGTTTATAGCAAAGATAATTGACTATAATTACCTACAATCATGTCAAGTTATAAGATGGGTACATTTTACTTTATTTATTTACATTTATTTACTTATTTTTTATTTTGCAACAGGTTCTTATTAAGTTGCTGAGAGCCTTGCTAAGGGGCTGAGGCTGGCCATGTGCCTGTGATTCTCTTGTCTCAGCCTCCCAAGTATTAGGATTACAGCCATGTGCCACCACATCTGGCTTTCTTACTTTATATGGAAAATATGACTTTATTTCCCCATCTCCAACCCTCAGCCTAGGGTGACCATCTTCAGGAATGGGAATCCATGCTGGTGTGAGGCTTAAATAAGGGGAGAGTCTCAGAAAGGGGCTCCCTTAGAGCGGGGTCCCCAGCAGCAGATCATGAGACCAGGATGAGACATAGTTGCCAGGGGCAACTACAAGCACCCGTGGAGCACGACTCCCAGAGCGCAGCAGGGGAGGTCTGGAGGGAGATGGCACCTTCAGGAGCTCTGGAGGCAGGCTGGTAGCCGCCACACCTGGCCTTCACTTGCAAGATGTGCTCTGAAGTGAAGAAACTCCCAGCCCCCTCCAGCTCACTCCTGAAGCCTGAAAAGCAGCCAGTTGCAGCAGGAAGTCCCTAGAGGAGGAGGAGCAGTGGCCAAGACAGCCAGAGCTGCTTCAGCAGAGTTAATGGGGTTGGGGGAGATGGCAAAAGGGAATCTGGAGAATCTGTGTAGAACACAGAGCTTCTTCAAAAGTTATACAGAAGCCAGGCACGGTGGTACACACCTGTAGTCTTGGTACTTGGGAAGCTGAGACAATAGGATCACAGGTTCGAGGCCAGCCTCAGCAATTTAGCAACACCCTCAGCAACCTAGTTAGAACTCTGTTTCAAAGCAAAAAATAAAAAGGGTTGGGGGTTTAGCTCAGAGGTAGAGTGCCCTGGGTTCAGTCCCCAGCCCCAAAAAAAGAAAAGTACAGAAGACTTCAAGGATGAGTTGTCAATTTTAAAATGTGTGGGTGATTTTATTTTATTTTGTTTTCCTTTTCCTAAACCATCTCAAAAGTTATCTCTTCTGCCTAAGAATACAATGGCATCTTCCTTTCCCAAAACATCACTACTCCCACTCAGGGTCTGACAGAGGCCACATTTTCCCATCCTCTGTCACCTGCAGGGCAGTGAGACCTCTCCATTCCACTGGGCCCAGGGGCCATGGCCCCCTGCTCAGGGTTGGCCTGTCTGCCCCCACCCAGCCTCTCCCACTCAGGAGCTTCAGGACCCAGGAAAGGTGACAGAACAGGTAAATGGAAGGACCATGGCAGGGAATTAGACATAACACTTCATTTAATCCTCCCAGCTACCATAGGAGTAGGCTCCATGTCACATACATTTTATAGATGTGGAAGAGGAGGCATGGGGAATTTAAGTAACTTGCCCAAGAATACACAACCATAAATCAGCAGAGCAAGAATTCAGACACAGCCAGACCTCAAGAGCCAAGTGCAGAGCCATACATATACACAGCCTCGCCTAGAAAAGTGAGGTAGGTATTGTTACTGATATTTTACAAAAGAAGGAATTAATGCCAGAGAGATGAATGATAATCCACCCAGGTCCACAAACCCAATAAGGCACAGAGGGAGCACTTGAATGAGAGTCGGAGGACTCCACAGACCATGGTCATGATACTTTCCATGAAAAGAAGGCTGGCTCTCTCCCAGCTAAACTGGATGGAGAAGAGCTGGCTTGAGACCCATGCCGGGACCCAAGAGAAAATTAAAGCAGTAAAAGTTAAAGATAAAAAGCCTTAGAAAGTAGATTGTAGGCTCTGTTTCTTCTTTCCTGTGGACGTTCCAAGGATTAGTGCAGAACTCAGCCCAAGTCTACTCCCACAGAGGACAATCTGGATCAAAGTGCCTGAGAGCTGAGCTGCTCGGGGGAAGGGGCACTGCCGCACAGAGGGAAAGACCGAGCACTTTGAAAGAAGTAGAAAATCCTATAGAAGGGAGATGAAAGTCAAGTCAAAGTAGGGCTGAGAATAGGTCTACCTGATAGCCACAAACGCAGCACCAGCACTGAGATGCAGGCAAAACATTGATCAGATTGTAGCCTTCATGGTTTCCTACAAAAATGGATCCTGGTCCTAGAAAAACCTCCTGGGGATTGAACTCAGAAGAATTCTACCTCCAAGCTACACCAGTAGCCCCCCCTCCCCCCAGGGCCATTCTACCTTCAAGCTACACCCCCAGCCCTAATTTTTATTCTTTTTTTTTTCTTTTTTTTTGTGGGTTTGGGGGTAGAACCCAGGGGCATTTGACCTCTGAGCTACACCCCCTGCCCTAGTATTTTTTATTCTTTATTTTGAAACCAGGTTTCACTGAGTTGGAGAGGGCCTCACTAAGTATCTGAGGCTGTCCATGAACCACGATCCTCTGGTCTCAGCCTCCTGAATGCTGGGATTACAAGCGTGCGCCACCACACCTGGCTTTTATTCTTTATTTTGAAATGGGGTCTCACTGGCCGGGATTGGAGCCTGTCGTGAGGCAAGGCCAGTGCTAGGGCCTCCGAGGCCGGGATCAGAGCCAGCCGAGGGATTAGGCCAGTGCAGGGGCCAGCAAGGCCAGGATCTGGGCCTCCCATGAGGCAAGGCCAGTGCTGGAGCCAGCGAGGTCAGGATCAGAGTCCTCTGGATGGCCAGGCCACTAATGGGGCAGTCAAGAGTGGGATTGGAACTTCCAACGTGCCGTGCACAGATAAATATCACAGAAAATAAAAACCAGATGCTTCCCCTAATTAGCAAAAACTAGGAGGAAAGGGGTAACAGAAGGAGGTCGAGTTGTAGAAAGGGCCCTATAGAGAAGCAATTAAGGTGACCAATCAGAAGAGATAGGATGGGGGAGGATGGAACCTCTTTAAAACTCAGGAGGTACATAAACAAATGTATCAAAGATAATCACCAATCAAGCATGGGATCGAGGGAGGGGGAGGGAATGGGATGGGGAGTGGATGAGGGCTAATTGGATGATGTGTGCTTGTATATCCTCTCAAGTCTTGTATTCCAATGTGGTGTGTGATTACAATGCACCAATAAAAATATATAAAAAAAGAAATGGGGTCTTACTAGGTTACAGAGGGCCTCACTAAGTAGCTGAAGCTGGCTGTGAACCTGCAATCCTCCTATCACAGCCTCCCAAGTACTTAGATTAGAGCATGCACCGCCACACCTGGGTCTTACCAAGTTGCTGAGGGCCTTGCTAAGTTGCCAAGGCTGGCCACAAACCTTCAGTACTCCTCTTTCAACTTCCCAAGTACTTCATTACAGACACACCTGGCTGGAAAGTCATATTTAAGATAGCCAGGCAGCAATGTGGCACTCAAGGCAGGGTGTGAACCAACCAGAACAGACACCACAACATGGAGGCACCAGCACCGTCCAGCAGCAGAAGCTATAGTGAGGCTCAGAACAGACCCACTGTCTGTGCCAAAGGGGCAGTTATCGAGCCCGCACAAGGATGAAGAGCATGGGGCAGAATACTAGTTGCCCAAATGGCTACCGTGCTGACATTGGGGAGATACAAAATGCCTTCAGAAGTCACCCAATGTCCCCTGGGCACCATCACTCCAACCGAGGAGCCGCTGGGTCCGTGGAGTGACGAGGATGCCTCACACTAGCCGATCACTTTCCCCTGACAGGCACTCCTCTGAGGACTGCGCAAATATTATTCCAGTTCTCCTAACAGATATGATTACTAGCCCTATTTTACAGATAGGAGACCAAAGGCATAGAGAGATTAAGCAACTTTCCCACTCTCGGGCAAAGCTGAGCTTGCAGTGGAGAGGTCGCTTCCAGACACTGGGCTCCTGCTGTATCACTTGGAAGCCTCACTATGATGTATGATCACAATGCACCAATAAAGGTATGTGTGTGTGCATGTGCATGTGTGTATGCGTGTGTGTGTGTGCTACTGGGGCTTGAACTGAGAGGCATTCTTCCTCCGAGTTCCACCCCTATCCCTATTTTTTGTTTTATTCTTTATTTTGAAACAGGGTCTCACTAAGTTGTGGAGGGCCTCACTAAGTAGCTGAGGCTGGCTGCGAACTTGGGATCCTCCTGTCTCAGCCTCCCAAGTACTGGGATTACAAGTGTGTGCCACAATGCCCAGTTTACCAATAAAAGTATTTTTTGGTGTGTGGTACTGAGGTTCCTGGAAAACCTTCTACCTCCGGGCTACACTCCCAGACACCTATTTTTTATATTTTTATTTGGAAACGGTCTCTTAAGCCAGCAAGGCTGGCTTTGAACCTGCGCTATCCTCCTGTCTCCGCCTCCCAAGCACGGGGATTACAAGTGTGTGCCACCACGCCCAGCAATAAAAGTATTAAGAAAGCAAGAAAGCAAGCAAGCAAGAAAGGAGTCCCAGTGGTGGCAAGACTCAAATCTGAACTCAGGTCACTCAGACTCCAGAGCCCAAACACAAAACCCCAGGCTCACCTGACTCTCCAGTCACCATTCCGGTGGGACCAGCAGGAATATGGACAAGGCTACCTACCGACCTAGAAGTACTCACGGTGTCCAAGCACAGCTGAGTCTCCAGCTCAGGAACAAACGCACTGCTAGATGAAGTTCCTTATCTTCAAGAGTAGAGGACTGGGGAGCGAGGAGCCAAGAGTTCACTACACAGAGCACTGGAGCGGTTTGAAATCCACATATCCTCTTTCACCTGTCTCCGTCCAACTCTCTTACTCTCAGGCTGTTGTACCTCAACTGTACTACCTTTTAAAAAACACTCTACGAGGCCAGACACAGTGATACACACCTGTAAGCCAGGTACCTGGGAGGCTGAGACAGGAAGATCACAGGTTCAAGGCCAGCCTCAGCAATTTAGTGAGACTCTCAGCAACCTAGTGAGACCACCCAGTTTTAAATATATATATTTCAAAGGGTTGGGGTACAGCTCAAAGGTAGAATCCCTCTGGGTTTAATCCCTAGTCACACACATACACATAACTAATATTTTTTAAAAATAAAATGATGTGTTGTCTATTTCTTTTCTTTTTTTTTTCTTCCTTTTTTCTTTTTTTGGTAGTACTGGGGGTAGAAACAAGAGGCTTTCTACCTCAGGGCCATACTTCCAGACCTATTTTATATGTTATTTGGAAATAGGGTCTTACGAAGTTGCTGAGAGCCACTAAGTAGCTGAGGCTGGCTTCGAACCTGTGTGATCCTCCTGTCTCAGCCTCCCAAAGCGTGAGGATTACAAGCATGCGCCACCACGCCTGGCAGTATTGTCTATTTCTAAATGAAGCCTGGGCATGGTGGCACACACCTTTAACCCCAGTACTTGAAAGACTGAGACAGGAGGATTGCAGGTTCAAGACCATCCTCAGAAACAACTTAGCAAGACTCTTAGCAACCTAGTGAGATTCTGTTTTGAATGAAGAGATAAAAAAATGACTGAGGGCATAACTCAGAGGCAAATGCTCCTAGATTCACTCTCCAGTACCGGGCACGTGTGCATATGCATACACAAGTGCGCACACACACACGCGCACACACAAAGTGATATCACATGCATATCCTTTATGGAAGGAGGACCTACAAATCTAGGTACAAACAAATCATAAATTTGCCACAATTAACAACAATTACACTTCTATATCTGAAATAAAAAAGTAAAAACAATACACATAAAGTTTAGATCTGCTTCCTTCTAATCTGCTAAAAGGCCTCAACTTCTTTTGCCTTGCATCAACTGCCTTCAGTAAAATGAAGAATCCTGTGTCTACTTTAAATGTGCATCTCTCTAGTAAGCTTCAACCCCTTGAGTCAAAAATCCGACATCCACAAATCTGAAAGTGCTCAGGCAGACAGCAGAGTGATTTGCTCTGACTGGGATGTGGCTGCCCCAGCATCTTCCTGCTCCAATGCATGTGTTTGTGTAGAAGCAGCAAAGCTGAGCGCATCGCTCAACTGCTATCAAAGAATTCCCTTGAAGTCGTGCTGAAAATAACTGAAATTGCAGTTAACTATAAGGTTTCCCTCAGTGAATAAGGCAGAAGTAAGACTGGGGCTATTAATTTTAAATGAAATTGCTTATTTTACTCTTGAAAGCAACTAAGGAAACAGGGAATTACAATATACACTAGCTGTGCCCAAGAAAATAAAGCCCCTGGCTTGAACCTGGAAAAGTATGGATTACCAGCACTTAGAATTTGATTACAAAAATACAGAGAGTGAAACTGTTTGATCAAAACATTTCAGGAGCTGATGTAGAAAACGGAAACTATTAGAAAACTGCCTTTATATCTACAACAGCCATGATTTCCAAGAACAGTAATTTAGAAGCATCTAGAAACTAGCTGTCATTATGGGAAATTAGAGCACAGACGTAGGTATTAAAAGCCCTGAGTTCCAGGCTATGCTCCTTCCTGGCGACATGACTGTAGACCACAAACTCTGGCTACCACTTCATCATTAGTTGTACAGAGTCAGGTGCACTTGGCAATCATCGTCTCTTTTTAGCTCTAACACAGCACTAAGGGGCAGGGCTCTGTAGTGAAAAGAGGAGGCGGTCCAGAGTCAGAGAGACCTAGGTTCAAATTCACACTTCATCTGCAAACAGTGCTATGAATTTGTTTTTAAATGTCCCTGAGTTTCAACTGCCTCAAGTGTTAATTATATATTAATGTAGCTTTTAAATAAAAAAATATAAAATGTGTTAGTTCCCCTTATAGACTATATTGGCTCATAAACCTTATGTATAAATTCAGAATCAAAAACTTTGAAAATTAAAGCATTATAACTTTGCAGGAAATTCACCCGATCATATAACTCAATCTGAATTGACTATAAGGCTTTCTGTAGCCTTGTTCTCCTTATCTAATAAATACAATTATGTCTGCGTGGGTTACTGCCTGAGACTCTCACAAGGAGTCATAGAATCCATTTTATGTGTCCTTTTTCACCAATCCTTCAAAAATCTGAAAAAAAAAAGATTCTGGAATCCAAAGCATATTGAGACCCAAAGGTTCCAGGTAAGAATTATAAATCTATATTGCAGATATTAATTTTCTAGCATATATATATTGGGGTTCCTGGAAACCCTTCTACCTCTGGGTTACACTCCCAGACCTATTCTTATATTTTTTATTTGGAAACAGGGTCTCTTAAGCCAGCGAGGCTGGCTTTGAACTAGCGTGATCTTCCTGTCTCTGCCTCCCAAGCACGGGGATTACAAGCGTGCACCACCACACCCGGCTCTAGCATCTTGGAAATTATCATTATTTAACAACTGACAACCAAATATTAACCACTCAATCAATAATTTATACAACATCAAAACATAGAGAACACAGATATTCCATTTTGTTTTCTAATTGCTAATGTTAGGCCTTAACACTCTATCTCAGTTATCATGTTCAGGCTCAGGGCAAAAAATTGTTGGAAGCTGAGAGTTACAACAGTCCTAGAGGAACAGAGTGTGGAGGAAGTCGCTATGTGGATGCTTTGATCCCCAGTTCCTACACTAGTCTCTTTACATGTATATTTCTAATGCAACATTGAGATAGAAGTCCTGACCCCTGAAAGGGCAGTTTAGATCAGGACACATAAGTATCAATGGTTGCTCACTGCACCCTGGCCACATCAGCCACTGTACCAGGCCTGGATCACCAGAGCTGAGTGTACATGGAACTCTCCAGACAGACAAAATGCAGAAAACAATCTCATGTAACGAAGCCCTAAGAAGAAACTAGGTGAAAATGACACAAAAGAGAATACACAGGACACAAGTGACTCCTATTATCCTGTTCAGAGATGGAGCACTTGAGGATGTGGCCGCTGAATGTGTATATGGACACATATGCATCCACATACAACACGACCAAAGAAATGCATGAAGTAACAATGAAATAATTAATGCAAGTGCCAAAAGAATGTTAGATGTAAAGGTACTCACACCTACATATATCCCAGTGAAGCTGGGTGTGGCTTGTAATCCCAGCATTCAGGAGGGACAGGAGGATCTTGGTTCACGGACAGCCTCAGCTACTTAATGAGGCCCCCTGCAACTCAGTTTCAAAATAAAGAATAAAAAATGGGTCTGGGGTTGCAGCTCGGAGGTAGAATGCCCCTGGGTTCCATCACTAGTACTGCCAAAAATAGAAAGAGAAAGAAAGAAAGAAAGAAAGAAAGAAAGAAAGAAAGAAAGAAAGAAAGAAAGAAAGAAAGGAAGAAAGGAAGGAAAGAAAGAAAGACATCCTATGAGAAAGCATCTCAGGCTGGTGTGGACAGAACAAGCCTCCTGGACATGATGAAGGGCAGCTCAGCTTTGCAAAGGAGCGGACAGGACCGGCCAGAGCCGAGTGCAAACAGCAGCTCCTCACTCTGAATTCCTCAGCTGCCTTTAATGAAGTCCTGACACAGTTTGCCCCATTTAGTTCTAAAGTCTCTTCCCACCCTATTGTTCCAGAGGTTCTCAAACTTCAGGGCAAATCGGAATCACCTGCAGGGTAGGTGGACTCTCCCAAATGACAGCTGGGTCCCAGCTCAGGGTTTCTGATCCAGTGAGTGTGGGAGAATGTCTGGGATATGCATTCCTAACAAGTCCCCAGATGATGCTGATCTGCCAATCCAGGGCCCACATTTTAAGAATCTTTTGGTCTCTGTATCTATTATGTCCTGCACACCACATATTTGAACTGAATTCTGCAAATACACAAAGCACATAGAAACAGTAACCAACCTACACAATAATTTATGATATGTTTAAAACCTTTGTTGCATTGCACAAGCTTTTATGAAACTGCTCTAAAGTGTTTATTTATTTTAAATATATATTTTAATTTCTTATTGTCATGTACTTATATGTTTATCACAACTAGTTTCACATACAAACACCATGCACTTTTGTTTTAAATAAGAAAATCCAAATTTCCCCAATGGAATTTATGACTTCCAAACACTAGCACAACTGAAGCTTGAATCTGCAGCTTATGAAAACACATGAAATGGTTTATCATCTCCGAAGTCCTTTTTATCAACCCCCAGTTAGTCCTCAAAGTAAGATTACTCTTTATTCTCTCAAGCTAGAACTTCATTCCCACTACCTGCACAATAAGAAAGAGAGCTAACAGTGCCACCTCATTTCACTGCTGAATAAGCAACAGTTCTGGCAACGTCCCCAATTGGCTGATAATCCAAAAGCCTTTGCACCAGACAGGATTGACTGGCATCAAAGCAAAGGCTTCTGAGGAATACAGTCAGCCAGGGAGCAAGCCAGGGTCTTCAGTGAAACAGAGTGGAGTCAACTGCAGGCACCTGAATCAGAGTCCCATCCCCCTGGGGTCAGGCCCACCTGCATTAGAGACCATTTAGTCCCCATCTGCTTCCAGCCTTGCCAGCACAAGAACTCACTAGGATTCTTTTCTCTTTTTTTTATAGTTTCTAGTCTCAATATATTAAAAAAAATGTTCAACACCATTTGCATTTCAGGGAAATGCAAATCAAAACTACCCTGACATTCCATCTAACTCCAGTTAGAATGGCAATCAAAGAGCAATAAGTAAGTACTGGTGAGGATGTGGGGAAATAGGAACTCTCATACACTCCTGGTGGGAGTGTAAATTAGTATAGCCACCATGGAGATCAATGTGAAAGTTCCTCAAAAAACTAGAAATGGAACCACCATATGGCCCCGCTATATCACTCCTTGGTATATTTCCAAAAGAATTAAGGGCAAAATACTAGAGTGATATATGCATTTCCATATTTGTATAGTCACAGTTTACAACAGCCAAATGATGGGTGTCCATCAACAGGTGAATAGATAAAGAAATATCTTGATAAGTACTTAGAGTTTTACTCAGCCATAAAGAACAAAATTATATCATTTCAGGAGAAGAGATGGAACCAGAGAATATTATGCTAAGCAAGATCAGCCAGTCCCAGAAAGTCAACGATTTTATGTTCTTGCTTATATACGGAAGCTAGAGAGGAAGCAGGAAACAGAAGGGACTTCAGATAAACTGGAAGAGAAGCCAGGAGAATGGCAGAAGGAATTGGGAGAAGAATGTGGGGAAGGGAAGAAGGAGGAGAGGGAGGGTCGAAGAGGGGAACAGTTGAAATAATGTGTGGCAATACATGAAGGTGTTGCTACCAACCTCATTAGCATGGAGAGGGAGGGAGGAGGAATGGAGTAAGATGGAGAAGGAAATAGACCAAGAGCTCTGTGCATGTACATTTGCATGACTTCAAATCTCATTGTGATGTATAATTAAAATGCACCAATAAAAGTTAAAATAACAGTTTCCACCCTAGAGTTGTAATTGAAACCCTCTATTTAAGGAATCACTACCTCAGGCATATCTACAGATCTAAAATTTCTCCCTCCCTCTCAAATCTGTCTTTTGCTTACATTTCTCACATGTATGCTTGTCCATTCCTTCACTTCGTAATTCAACTCTCTCTCCTGTTCTTGCCTCCCTCGTTTCTGAGTTCTCATCTATTCTGTATTCACCTCTGGAATTGGTGCTTGTCTTTAACTTGTTGGCGCTCTCTTCTTTTAACACTCTGCAGCAGAAGATGCCAAGAAGGCAAGATGGAAGGACATCAATAGTAAAGAAAATGAAAGATCTGGATAGCCATAGAAGGTAGAAGCCATTCAGTGTGGTTACCACAGTACCTCAAGATAAATAACTCTTGAGCAACAGCAAGCTGCCAAAAGCACAGATTTTGGATTTGGGCAGCACTGTGTGCTCTTGGGCTAATTTCTTTACCTCTCTGAGTTTATTTTTACTGTTTCTAACATGCATACTCTCTGCCTTTCTGGAGTAGTATAAAGAGTAGCAAAAATATCATCTTAGTCCCTCAGTAGAATACCTGAACCCAAGTAAAAAGACTTTAAAGAAACCTGATACTTTTTATTCTTGCTACTGTTCATCATTACCACAATAATATGTCAAATGTAGGTATAAAACTAAATTCTCCAATTTCTGCATTATTCCAAAAACAACCAAACACAAGTAGGCTAGTTGAATTTTTCTAACACTAATAAGATTTAGTGAGAGACTGGGGAAGATGGTGACTGAGTAAAGCAGCTTCTAACAACACTGCTGACACTCGATCTCCATAGTGGCAAAAATAATGGTTACAGAATCAGAAACTGCTATCAATAGAGAAATAAAAGCTATAAATACAAGAGACAGAAAAAAGGAAGACTAGAATAATCTGAGAAGCAGAAAAGAAAGCGGCCCGCCACAGCGGGGGCTGCCACGCCAAGGCCACCGTGACTCACAGAATCATACTCCAGGGAGGAAAAGGAGCTGAAGCGACCAGATGCAGTCCAGGTGGACATAATTCCGCAGTTCTTTCAGTGCGAAGACAAGTTAAAAGTTTCAGTGGCCAAGCCCATCACTGTCTCCAGGGATTCAGAGCGGAGCGCAAACCAGAAGGGAGATATGCCAGCCTTACTGCCGAGGGCGTGGCAGAGACACAGCAAGCAGGTGAGTTAACCGCGCCCATGAAAGCGCCAGCAGAGTGCCAATACCATCATAAGTGAAATGGCGGCCCCTACAGGATAAATCCCAGCATTGCATCCACAGGGACCCAACCAGCTTTGATAAATTCTCTGGGTCTGAGTTCTTGTGGTTCAAGGCAGTGCAGGAATAGGGGTGGCAGAAATTTCTACACCCTAATCGCAGGTCCCTGAAGGAAAGCCCCCAGCCCAGCGACCTCAGAGTGTGGCGCAACTGCCACAAACTCCCTTGGTCTGAGACCTTGCAATACAACTCAGGGAAGGAGCGGTGGCAGCGGAGACAACTACACCCCCCTAGAGATCCAGAGCACAGTAAGTGAAGTCCTGGTAAATTGGAGAAGAACTCAGAGAAGGTAGAAGTGGGATCTGCTGTTGATCATATCAGAAGCCCAGAATGACTTGGGCTCAGACCAGTGGAAATTGTAGGGGGAATCTTACGCTTAACTCTAAACCCAGTGAGCAGGTTTTCCGAGAACACTACAGACATTCCAATGTGGTGAACAGGGAGAGGTCAGAATAGCCCAGCCCGAGCTGTGTAGAACTAAGACCCCTACACTGAGTTTGGTTTCAGAGGCATACACTACTAACAGAGGCAGGGAAAGACCTAGGCTCCAAGTCTGTGGAAAGTGTGGAGGGTGACCTTCACTCAATATTAATTCCAACCCCATTGATATCATCCATCTGCATAGACTGAAAAGACTCAGAGAACTAGACTCACAGAGGGAAAAGTCACCATAGCAATCAGTATCTACATAGAGAGAGACTGCTGAATTTGTTTGTAGTGTCGCATGAATTCATTGGTGGAATTGTTTGGGCTTTTTCATTCTTTTTTTTTTTTTTCTGTGTGTGTGTGTATACCTGATTGCTTTTTTGCTTTTTTTTTTTAGAAGCAGTTTGTGGGTCTTTTGTTTTGTTTTTATGATTTTTGTTTTGCTGTGTTTGTTTTTTAACCCTCATACCAAATCCTCTCCCAAGCTTCTTCCCTTACAAACCTACTCTCTCCTCTCTCTCATCTATCTTTTTTCTTCTTTTTATCACTCACTAGTCCTGTATTGAATCCAATTCATATCACAATACCAGAAACTATACATTGGTTACTAGAATTCTACTACATTGGTACTATATCTAATCTCTAATATATATTACTTTAACAAACTCATATACTCATACTATTCGAGCCTATCTGACCTTACCCTATTCTTCCGTTTACTCCCTTTCTTCCCTCCTTACTCAACCTTCACTGTTGATCACAACTTGCCCTTGAAAATACCAGCTGACACCTAGAGACTGAAAGAAATCTACCAAAAGCAACAGGTACAAACTTTTGAAATCATAGGAAAGAGGAACAACAACAGAGCACTGAACTCCCACAACTCCACAATAACAGAAACTGATAACACCGAAATGCAGAGATTTCCAGAAGATCAAATCAGGAATGTAACTGTAGAAATAATTCAGGATTTTAGAAAAGAATTTAGAGAGAGTCTGAAAGAAATAAAGGATGCAGTCATTGAAGTAATAGCATCAATTCAAACTATAAACAATTGATTAGACCACATGGAGAATAGAATCTCGCTACTAGAAGATGATCACTCCAAGAATGAACGCATAGTTCATAACATAGAAAAAACAATTCGTAAACAGGAATTGAACATTGAAGAAATATGGGCCTATACTACAGCTAACATCAGAATTATCGGCACAGAGAACGGAAAAGAAAGTGAAACCAAAGGGATCAAGAATCTCTTAAAAGAAAGAATGCAGAAAATTTTCCAAACACAGAGCACGAGGTCGATGCACAGGTTCAGGAAATGTATAGAACTCCCTTTAGACAAGATCCGAGAAAAGGTTCCCCACGCCACATAATAGTCACAATGACCAATGTAGAAGCCAAAGAGGAAAATCTTAAAGGCAACAAAATTAAAAGGCCAAGTGACATTTGTAGCAAACGAATTAGAATCACTCCAGACTTCGCAAACCAAGTCATGAAAAGCCAGAAGGGCCTGGAATAACACATTCCAAACTCTGAAAGAAAACAACTTCCAGCCAAAAATTTCCTACCCAGCAAAAATATCTTTCAAATTAGATGGGGAAATAAGAAGCTTCCATGACAAACAGAAGCTGAAGGAATTTATGTCTTCAAAACCAGCAGTAGAGAAAATACTCAAAGAGATTAACTCCAAAGAAGAAATAAGTAATACACTCTAGAACCAGAGAAACAAGAACTTTCATCCAGCAGAAAACTAAGCAAAAAAAGAACAAGTAGTCTTTCAAACAGAAATAAAACCTTAACATGTTAGGAATTAAAAATCATCTCTCATTAATCACACTGAATGTAAATGGCCTCAATTCCCCAATAAAAAGACATAAAGTGGCAAAATGGATTAAAAATCAGAACCCAACTATTGGCTGCTTGCAAGAAACACACCTTACAAGGAAAGATAGAAACAAACTTAAGGCAAAGGGCTAGAGCAAGGTAATCCATGCCAATGGAACTCAAAGGCAAGCAGGAGTAGCAACTATGATATCAGACAAGTTAGACTTCAAGCCCAAGCTAATTAGAAGAGACAAAGATGGTCAGTTTTTACTGGTAAAAGGAACAAACCAACAAGAGGAAATAATAATAATCAACATTTATGCCCCAAACATAGGTGCAGCTACTTTCAGAAAACAAACACTCTGTGACAATACACTACACATAAATCCCAATACAACAATACTGGAAGACTTCAACATCCCTCTTACACCATTAGACAGGTCATCTAGACAAAAGGTCAGTAAAGATTCCTCAGAACTAAAGAATACCATTAATCAAATGGACCTGTTGGCCATATATAGATTATTTCACCCAACTATAGCGGAGTACACATTTTTCTCAGCTGCTCATGGAACCTTCTCCAAAATCAATCACATCCTGGGACACAAAATGAGCACTAGCAAATTCAAAGTATGTGACATACTTCCCTGTGTATTTTCAGACAATAAAGGAATGAGGTTAGAAATCAACTATAAAAAGACCCAAAGAAACCACATGAACATGTGGAGGCTGAACACCACATTTCTGAATGAAGAATGAGTCATAGAAAACATAAGAGGTGAAATCAAGAAATTTCTAGAAACAAGCAAAAATAAAGACACAACATATCAAAACTTCTGGGACACTTTGAAGGCAGTATTAAGAGAAAAATTTATAGCACTGAGTGCTCACATAAGAAAAACAGAAAATAATCAAATAACCTAATGACATACCTCAAAGCCCATGAAAAACAGGAACAATCTAATCCCAAAACCAGGAGAAGACAGGAAATTATTAAAATCAGAGAAGAAATTAATGAAGTAGAGAATAAAAAACAATACAGAAAATCAACAAAAGCAAAAGCTGATTTCTCCAAAAATTAACAAGATTGACAAACCACTAGCCACCTAACTAAAAAAAAAGAGAGAATCAACCCAAATTATGAAGATAAGAGATGAAAAAGGAGATATTACTACTGACAGTGTAGAAATCCAGAGGATTATCAGAAACTACACTGAAAAACTTTACTCCAACACAATGGAAAGTCTGGAGGAAATTGCCAACTTTCTAGATAAATACAACCTTCCTAAACTGAGTCAAGAAGATTTAGAACACTTAAACCAACCAAAGAGATTGAAACAGCAATAAAGAGCCTACCATCAAAGAAAATCCCAGGACCAGATGATTTCCCAAGTGAATTCTATAAAACCTTTATAGAAGAGCTCATACCAATACTCCTCAATCTATTTCATAAAATAAAAAAACCAGAATTCTCCCAAATACATTCTATGAAACCAACATCACATTAATACCAAAACCAAACAAAGAGAGTTTAAGAAAGGAGAACTACAGGCCTATATCGTGTGTGTGTGTGTGTGTGTGTGTGTGTGTGTGTGGTACTGGGGTTCCTGGAAGCCCTTCTACCTCCGGGCTACACTCCCAGACCTATTTTATACTTTTTTTAAATTTGGAAACAGGGTCTCTTAAGCCAGCACGGCTGACTTCGAACCTGCACTATCCTCCTATCTCTGCCTCCTAAGCACAGGGATTACAAGCGTGCACCACCATGCATGGCACAGGCCTATATCTTTGATGAATTTGGATGCAAAACTGCTAAACAAAATACTACCAACACGCATTCAAAAACACATAAAGAAAACCATACGTCATGACCAGGTAGGGTTCATCCCAGGGATGCAAGGCTGATTCAACATATGAAGATCAATCCATGTAATTCATCATATAAACAGAACCAAAGACAAAAATCACATGATCATTTCAATAGATGCTGAAAAAGCATTTGATAAAATCCAGCATCCATTTATGATAAAAGCACTGCAGAGAACTGGAATAGAAGGAACATATCTCAACATCATAAAGGCAATCTACAATAAGCCCGCCACCAACATCACACTAAATGGGGAAAAACTTCAAGAATTCCCCAAAAAGGGAATTCCCCATAAATGGATAAAGGATGTCTATTATCATCACTTTTCTTCAATATAGTACTTGAGACTCTATCCAGAGCAATAAGGCAAGAGAAGGAAATCAAAGGAGTACAAATAGGAAAAGAAGAACTTAAGCTTTCACTATTTGCAGATGACATGATACTATATTTAGAAAACCCAACAAACTCAACCAAAAGGCTTATAGAACTGATCAACAAATTCAGCAAAGTGTCTGGATACAAAATCAATCTTAAAAAATCAGAATCTTTTTCTGTACATCAACCATAAACACAATAAAAAATTCAGAAAACACTTCCACTCAAGATTACCCACAAAAAAATAAGATACTTAGGAATAAACTTAACCAAGGAAGTAAAAGATATCTACAAAGAAAATTATAAACAATTGAAAAAAGAAATCAAAGAAGATCTTAGAAGATGGAAAGATCTTCCATGTTCATGGATAAGCAGAATAAATATTATCAAAATGGCCATACTTCCTAAAGTGATCTACAGATTCAACGCAATGCCCATTAAACTACCAAGATCATTCCTCACAAACATAGGAAAATCAGTCCTTAAATTTATTTGGAATAACAAAAGGCCCAGAATAGCCAAAGTAGTTCTCAGCAACAAAAAACATGCAGGAGGAATCACAATACCTGACTTTAAACTATACTACAAAGCCATTGTAAAAAAAAAAAAAAAAAAAAAGCATGGTACTATACACCAATGGAGCAGAATAGAAGACCCAGAAACAAGTCCACACACTTTCAGCCAATTGATTTTTGACAAAGGGGCCAAAAACATACAGTGGAAAAAAGATAGCCTCTCCAACAAATGGTATTGGCAAAACTGGTTGACCATATGCAGAAAATTGGAAATTAATCCCACTTTCTCACCCTGCACAAGAGTCAATTTAAGATAGACCAAAGACTTGAAAATTAGACCAGAGAGCTTAAGGCTCCTCGAAGAGGGCATAGGTCCTATACTGCAACACATAGGCACAGATAAAAACTTTCTCAACAAAACCCTAAAGGCATAACAAACAAAAAGGCAAATCAATGTGTGGGATTGCATGAAATTGAAGAGCTTCTGTTCAGCAAAGGAAACTGTCAAGAACCTCAATCGAGAGCCAACAGAATGGGAGAAGATTTTTGCCACCTACCCCTTCGATAGAGGACTCATATCTAGAATATATAGAGAACTCAAGAAACTCAACACTAAAAAAACAAAGCATCCAATCAAAAAATGGGCTAGTGAACTAAATAGACACTTCACAAAAGAAGAAATTCAAATGGCCAATAAATGAATGAAAAAAATACTCAACATCATTGGCAATCAGAGAGATGCAAATCAAAACTACCCTGAGATTTCACCTTACCCCAACTAGAATGGCAATCATTCAAAACATGAACAATAACAAATGCTGGCAAGGATATGGAGAAGAGGGAACTCTAAAACATTGTTGGTGGGATTTCAAATTAGTGCAACCACTTTGAAAACAGTATGGAGAATCCTCAGAAGAATGGGAACAAATTTACCATTTGATCCAGCAATACCACTTCTGGGTATCTACCCGAAAGAAAGGAAACCAAACTACCAAACTAATGCATGTGTTCATAGCTGCACAATTCAACATAGCCAAACTGTGGAACCAGCCAAGATGTCCATCAAAAGATGAATGGATTACAAAACTGTGGGATATGTACACAATGGAATTTTACTCAGCCATAAAAAAAATACAATTGCAGTATTTTCAGGGAAATGGATGGATCTTGAGGACATTATGGTAAGTGAGATTAGTCAGTCACAAAAAGTAAGGAACCAGATGTTTTCCCTAATATGTGAAAGCTAGGGTGAATGGGGTCATAGGAGGAACTCCAGGTGAAAAAAGAGATCCTATAGAGGAGCAAATAAGACAACCTAACTGTAGGGATGGGAAGTGAAGAGAGGGAAAAGCTTTAAAGTGCATGATGTACTTCATATCGAAGCCAACCACTAAACCAAGCATGGGAGGGGGGGATGGGGAGGGAGTGGGTAGGGGCTAGCTGGGTGATGTGTACATTTATGCCTACACACGTTTTTTACCCCATTATGATGTATAAATACAATGCACCAATAAAAATTTAAATTAAAAAATAAGATTTAGTATTTAGTGTGACAAAAAATACACTGGGTCCAAATAAAACCTCAAGATTGTAAGCTGCATTACATAAACCATAAATTGATGTCACATAGTCATTCAAGTAAATCGATGTCATTTGCAAAATGAAATGCCTGTTTATATGAAACATATAGAAAAGGCAAATTTATGAAGACAAGTAGCAGCTCAGTGGCTTCCTGGGGCAGTGGGTGTGATAAAGATTAACTACAAGTGCCCCCAAGTAATTTGGGGAGGTTCTCAAACTAGGCTGTGGTGATAGTTGCATGATTCAATAATTTTACTAAATATCTTTTACTGTACATATGTAGTAGGTACATTTTATGGTATGTAAATTGTATCTCAATAAAGCTGTTAAAAAATCTCTCTTGTACTACATGACATATTTCAAGATGAACTAGTATTTTCATTTTTAGTCTAAAGCTTTCCATTATCAGCTCATCATTATGACTGTCAAGAATTTGTCCGAGACCATTAATATATTCCTCCACTGGATAACAGGAATGTTATCCTTGCTTTTACTCACAATCATGTTGTTTTTGAAAAGACATCTTGAGATGCAAAATCAAGGTCATTAACAGAAAACACTCATAAGCGATTATGTTCTGCGTCTAAGAGCTTCTTGATCTGGACAGCAAATATCCAAGTTGAGAATGAATGGCCTTCAAATAGAAATCCATTATCAGTGAATAACTTCTGTGCAAACATTTCAGGAAACAGAAAAGCTACTTTGCTCCAAATACTTTTGATGGATTGAAATCAAATCATTAAAGCAGTGGGTCTTTAAAGCCTGCCTCTAGAGCAGCAATGTCACGGTTCACATTGACAAAGGCCGCATGTGTAAAAATAAATGTTAAGAGCAATATTATCATGACATCACATAAATGCACCTGCATAGAATGACCACTAAATATTATTCTTTAGGGTACATACGATCTCCATTAGCATAATACAACTATTTTCACTGTAGGATTTTTTAACATTATTTAAGAACTCAGTTCAAACTTTGTCAATCCATTCTTGACTTTTTTGTAGGCCTACAACTCCTTGATGAATGAACTAAATAGTGTAATGATGGAACTCTAAGCTTGCCTGTGTTCACTCTTTCTTGTCTAGAGCAGCCCACACAGAAGTTATGGAGGAATCTCTCTGTCACTCAATCTTCCTCTGAGTCACACCCAACAAAGCCAAGCTGGGTTCTGCTCCAAGACCTTGTTATCACTGAAACTGCCTTTCCATCTCATGCTCTTCAGTTTGGTTGAGAGATGTTGATAGCCCTTCATTGAAAATTGATTAGTGCTATGTACCTGTATGTCTCTATTACTTTGAACCTCATTATGATGTGAAATTACAATGCATCAATAAAGTATATTAAAAATTTTCCTACATAGTAAAAAAAAAGTTCTGATAATAATAATAACCTCAGTGCCAGGCACGGTGGCACACACTTTTAATCCCTGCCCTTGGGAGGCGGAAACAGGAGGATGATATAGGTTCAAAGCCAGCCTCGCTGGCTTAAGAGACCCTGTTTCCAAATGAAAATATTAAAAAAAATAGGTCTGGGAGTGTAGCCCGGAGGGAGAAGGGTTTCCAGGAACCCCAGTACAATAATAACAATAATAATAATAATAACAATAATAACAACAACAACCACCATAACAACAACAACAATAATAACCTCAACAGCCCTTACTATGTTTCGGGCACTGTGCTGAAGGACCCAGAAGTGTGATCTCTAATCACAGTAGATATTAAAATCCTCAATTATTATATGGAAATGGAAGCTCAGACAGATTCAGTATCACAAACCTACTTCCTGTTAAAGTTGAACTGCAGCCCACGTTCTGAGCTTAACCTGCTTGGAATTTCCACAAATGTACTGATAAACCTTAGGGACTCAGCAGATTTGCAAGGCAAAGTCATGAAAGCATTAGGCTGTGTAGGGGATGGGAGGGGGCTGGACTGAGCCTGGCCACCTGTTGGATTTGTGGTGCTATCACTTAAGAGCCACTGGATTTGGGTTATGTTGCCTCTTTTCTGATCTGCAAAGTGGAGATGATCTGCTCTCCTTTCTTCACTTGGATATTGTGAGGCATAGATGAAATCATACTCATATTCATTTTTCTAACCAGTAAATACAAGTTGTTATCAAGCCTCATTATTACCGTATACAAAATCTACAGGTGCATCAGTACACTTTCAGAAAAATAACCTCACAGAAGTATATGATCAAGTGAGATAAAAAATTTTATAAAATGAGGTGTTCCCAGGTTCCTTCCTGAAAAGCTAAGAGATTATATGAACACAAAATCATCCTTAAATTTTTTCCTGTTTTATTTTAGTTAATATTGAAGCATTACCTAATTAAAAAGTATTTCCTCTGGAGTTTGTTGGCCCTTGCCATCTCATAATATTAAGATCTCTGAGAATCTGTGGATAGTCAAAATTAGCAAGCTATTATCCTAAATTGACAGGATTGTGTTAGTGAGCATTCTGCCTGTGTCTGCAAAAGGAATTAAGAATTTGAAAAGATTCTCTTTTGACTATTTCCATTAATTCCACACTCTTGTTTCTTAGCAATCAACCCACTTCCTTTTCAAGGTTAGCCAGTTTATATGGCTTCACGTTGTATAACCAGAGAGTAGACATCTTCCAGAGTTAGAGGACAAGTGTGCTTCCTCAGGAAAGCACTTTACCATCACAGATCATTCAAACTAGATTGGATTTTCTAAGACTTTGCAAACCCAGAGGTGAAAAACTGAAATGCCTTCACAGATCAGACAAATTATACAGTCAAGGGGCCTGAGCTAAACGGATGCGGCATGGTGGGGCAGGGACCAAAATGAACCTGTGGGACACAGCAACCCCCAGAGGCCTGCCAAAGCATTCAGATCCAGAAGCTTGCAAAACACTTCTCTGGCCAAACTAAGTATGCCTACAATCTCTGGAACCAGTGTCATACGTTTCCAATTTTCAAACTGTTAAACTGAAGACAAGAAGTAACTGATGACCAGGGACATGAAGAACCTGCAGCCTTACCCTTCATTTGGAGCCATCTTCTAGGCTCCAGAGGTACATCATGGGCAACAGAGATATTGGTTTTTGTTTTCATGGAATTCACCACCTTCTGGGGGAAGTGGATCTTTATCAAATAATGATCAAAATAGAGAAATTCCAACTGCAATGGACATAATGAAGGAAAGGTGCATAGCACTACAATAGAAAACACTAAGAACTGGGACATGAGTCCAGCCCAGATGCTGGGACAAATCTGTTGGCATAGCCCCAGAAAAGTCAGTCTCTTACAACATAAGCTCTCAAATCACCATTTTTTAGGTAAAAAATGATTTGTGAGCCAGGCATGGTGGTGGATGCCTACAATCCCAATACTTGGGAGGTTGACACAGAAGGATCGCAGGTTTGAGGCTAGCCTGAGCAACTTAGCGAGACCCCCAGCAACTCCAGAACCACAAGAAAAAAGGAAATAAAGAAGAAACAGTCCCTCAATTTGCTAGAGTTTTGCATCTTTAATTATCCCTCCTAAATACTAGCCATATTTAGTTGACTGTTATTAGAAAGTTTTTCAAATACTCCTGAATCTTATTCCTTATTCTGATAACAAAAAATTTTCTATGGATTGGCTTTCAGTTGTGTATTTGTTTACTTACCAAGTATTTGTTAAGGAAGTACGGGAGGATAGTGCTACACCATGTGATAAACCCAAGGGTGTTTTACCTACCTCCAAGATACACCTCCCAGCCCTATTTTATACTTTATTTTGAAACAGGGTATCACCAAATTGCTGAGAATGGCCTCCAGCCTGCAATCCTCCTATCTCAGCTCCCAAGTACTAAGATTATAGGTGTGTACCACCATGGCCCGCTGAGGGGCTATTTCTTTAAAGTGAAAATTTGCTTTAATAGGGACAAGCACAGGTTACTTAAAGCTGAAAACCAAAGAATTCCAAGAATGAGATGAAAAAAACTTCCTATGTATAAAATAGCAAAAAAGATGTGTTAGACATGAATAGTTGTATTAGATAATAATTTAAATGTAGCAAACATACTGTATTATTTGAAGAATAACTGCCAGGACACTAAAGTGCAATAATCTCTGACAGGATACATACTCTGGCCATCCTGGGCATAAGGGCGTGTGGTACATAAAAAATAATAATAAATACATAAAGGAGCAAAACTATATAATTGAATGGAATAGGACTTCTGTTTTAAAATGTGGTTTTGAAACAAATATCTAAACAACATAGTATACAGAGGATGAACACGAGCTCTGGAATCACAAAGACCTACATTTCAGCATTTCAGTCAACAGTTTTATTTTGGGCAAATTTTTTAGCTTCTCTGTGCCTTTATTTTCTCCATCAGAAAAAAAGGTAACAATAATAGCACATTACTGTGGAATCCAATGAGATAGCACATATTGCATACAGGAAAACAGATAGTTTTGTACTTATCATCATTAGTATCATCAATAATTAACCAGTCAGGACAAAACTACAAAGCAAACATTACTGCCCTAACTTTACAAAAGATTTCTCTGAAGAGGAGAAAAATTATATCTCTATTCAGAGGGGGTAAAGGAGAGGATCCTGGTTCGAGTGAGAGAAGTGTTTAATAGTGTATTCTTCCCCTTCATGATGATAAAGCAATGTACTCTTTATGGGAGTCAAAAGAGAGGGGCAGAAAATCTGTCATCAGTGATTTAAAAACTCACTAGCAAGAGTTCAGCTAGATGTTATTTAATAACCTCTAAGTCCACCAAGCACAGAATCCCACTCTTGCCAAGACAAATAGATGTATACATGAGTCATTTTCCATCCATCACCCTGACAGTAACCCTTGGGAATCCAGGAGATGGAGGACGGCTCCATTGTGAGAGACGATTTACATTGTTAGGACTTCAGAGATGGTGCCCAGAAGAGAAAGGGTCACCTGGGAAGAGAGGTGGTGTTTTCACAATGAAAACTTGAATATGTTTGTTCAATTTTATTCCCCCCTCTGCACACCTTTAGATGGCATTCTCGCCACAATTTTTGAATATAAGTTCTTTTGGCTTCTCCATTTACTTAAGAAAATGGAAAAGAGCTGTTAGAAGAGCTTTTACCCAGGATTGCTTAAAATAATCACAACTATATTATAGATGATATAACTCTTCATAGAAATAATAGGCTGGGCCTGATGGCGTATGCTTGTAATCCCAGCATTTGGGAGGCGGAGACCAGGGAATCATGGTTTGCCAACAGCCTCAGCTACTTAGTGAACCCTTCGCAACTCAGTGAGATTCTGTTTTAAAAATGAAAAAGACTAAAATATAGGACTGTGGGTGTAGCTCAGAGGTACAATGCCCCTGGGTTCCACTCTCAGTACCGAAAAAAAAAAAATTGGGTTGGGGGTATAGAATGCCCCTGGCTTCCATCCCCAGTACCGCAAAATAAATAAATAAATAAATAAATAAATAAATAAATAAATAAATAAATAAGATACTCCTCAAATTTCAGAATTTTCTGAAATATTTCTTGTCATTATTCATAAACATCTAAACAAGTACCCAAATGCACTTGTTTAATGCTTCTAAGTGCCTCAATTCTCCATTTCTGAAAATATTTGCTTTGGTAGTTGTTACATTTGTTACATTTGGCAGTTGCCTATCAAAAAAAAAAAAAAAAACCACATTTTTAGGCTAGGTATTTTCTACCAAAAGTCAGAAAGGAGGAAAAATAAATATATTAATGCTAGAAGTCTATTAAAAAAAAGGTGACAAGAAGTTAATAAAGTATGATCCATTCACAGTGAGCTTTCTCTAAAGTTATATTCACTTAGTTTGATGTATCCAGTGCTGCATGAACAAGGGAGGATCCAGTTCTTCATTTATTTCTTTCCAACAAGAGAATAGAAGTCTCCATACTCAGTTATGCTAAAACATCTGGTACGCAGAATCAGACCAATTTTACTTTTGTCATATTTTTCCTTTATGAAGAACAACAAAAAATCTGAAGTGATACTTTGAGAACAAGAAAAATGACTTTTTCCTGAGCAAGGCTACCACTATTTTTTTTAAAGGCCATAACAGAGTTTCTTTCACAATATTTCTAAAGCTTTTCAGATCTGTAAAAAGAGACATCACTCATGCAAATGTATGATGAAGTTCAGCATTACATTTCTATAAAACTAGAAATTAAGTGAACAACTAAAAACTTTGAAGATTATTTTTTAAGTTTGCACTGTACCATACACTCTAGGGTGAAAAATTCCTAACAATTCAGAACAGTAAAAGTTCTATTAAGTTAATAGACTCCAGTGAATGGATCTTTCAGAGAGAAGAGAGAGAGAGAGAGAGAGAGAGAGAGAGAGAGAGAGAGAGAGAGAGAGAGAGAACGAACAAACCTACTCTTACTTACTTTTCTTTGGGCTCACTTTTTTAAGCTTTGGTATCCTCAGACAGTTCCAGAGTCAGAGAGTAACAATCAGCTAGAATGAAAACATGGTTCACCCTATATCCTATGCTCCATCATGCATAGACTGTAGACCCAGGTTTACCTCTCTGCATATTTCATTTCTCTCCTCCCACTGACAATGACTTCTCATCACAGGCCTAACAAAATGGCACCTGCCACCATCAGATGCTTATTATTCCTGTGTGCTAGATATGGTGACACCCTGTCAACCCAGTACTAGTCTAATCTAAGGCCATCTTCTTTCTCACTATAGAACAAAATGTGTTACTCACACACTGGTTTAGTCAGTGTGTCTTGTGAAGGTGGCTAGGTAGAGTTGTGCTTCCTTTCACAGTAGTTTGGCCAGTCGCCAGCTGATGCAGTAACACATGGCCAAGCCACCCTACTGTCCATCGAAGACAGAAGCTCCAGAGGGACAAAATTCAGAATTCCCATTATTCTCTCATGTTATGACAATTTTCTCTCCCTCTAATCCAAACATAGAATTACTGTCAAAACTCAATTTATTGATAAAGCTGGGCCATTAGGGTGATGTACAGAAAAGATGTTTTTCCTCCCATTATCTCATTATTCCTTGGCCTAGATATGGTGAAATCTGGATATGATCATAATACGATTGTTTTATTAAATAGAAGAAGTATTTTTGCTTAACTAGAGTGTTTTTGTCATCACTGACATTCAATACAATTAACCAAATTAAACTGACTGGCTCATACTATAATTACCTCATGTTCAAAGAAGTACAATGCTACTTCTAATGAACATGTAGGGTCTTGAAGTAAGAAAATGAAACTGAACATTAGAAGGTCAGTAATATTAGGAGATCTGTCTTGAAAACATGTGATAATCCCAGAAAAATAATTGAAACTATTTACTTATGCTTTGGCTGGGTACAAGCTATTCCACCTTTCCAGAGAGGGTAATGCCACTGTATCTGTCTTACAGCAAGTCTGATGAAGTTTAATTTGCATTTATTATCTTTAAACAAGCAAAGGTAACTAACATTTTATTTTTGATTCAGGTGAAAGTAGTATGTGTTGGCACTAATTTGTCACTGATTTTATTTTTCTCAACTAATGCCCATTCTTACCTATCCTAGAATAAAAGAATCCAAAGACAGATGTTTTTCAGGTTCCTTCCACCGATTTTTTCCCCATCATTCTGCTTCCAACTGCTAACCCACAATAAGCGAACGCATACTTTTGGCCATGTTTCTTTATTGTTACTAATTCTTCTTATCCCTCTCATTTAAGTCCAATAACCAAACACACCATTCACAACAAAAGTGTTTATTTTCCTTATGATTAACTTTGCTGTGTAATTAAAGTCCCTAATCCTCTGGGCAGTTTTATTACATCAACTGAGCTTTAACATGCTGTCAGCTAAATACATCTTCATATTTTAGGAGGGAGAAAGAGACAAGGAAGCTCCTCCTTGCTGATTCTGATTCTAAGAAGATGATTTTTTTTTTACCCAAAAGGTTATATGCAATTATATTAGCTAATTTTCATTACTTACATAAAGTGCTATATTGCCTGATCCTCACCTGAGAAGACAATGATTAAACTACAAATGGAAATAGGCTCCTACTGATGACCAGCAGGCACACCTTGAAAGTTCTTAACAACGATGTAAGGGGAAGGAGAGAAGAAGGAGACTCAGGGCTGGCCACAGGGGCAGCACGGAGGTCTGACCACTGGGGCTAGGGATTCTTATTTCCCCTAAAAGCCTTCCTCAGAGACACCCAAGATCAAGATCCCTACTGCAGGTATCCCCTCCAACCTCTCACCTGCCTGCTATGCCCAGCTCTGCTCCCACAAAGCAAACCATCTGGATGGGGGCTGAGAGGTTGATGTGCAGCACTGCTTTCTCTGAAACCTCCTTGGAAAGCACTCCTCAGCCTGAGCTCAAGCTGTTTGCCTTAAAAGGATAAAATATCTGTGGGGGGAAAAAAACTGTAGCTGGCTGCAGAGGCATCACATACCAGAAGGAGCAGCGCTGCAAGCCCAGCACTGCTCCTCCAAGAGGCGCCTATCATGGCTCCATCCCCGGCCACCTGGTGCCCAGCAGCAGTGGGGCCAAGGAGGCAGTCTTACAGGCTAATGAGGCAGCTGCCCCCGTGAGGGCAGAAAACAAACTCAGGATGATGGCTGATCCCACTGTGTGTTATGTTGGAATGGTGGCCAGGACTTGTGGCTGCCAGGAAAGAAGAGACACACTTCCCCAGTGAACAAAGCTGCCACCACTTCTGTGTGCCACAGAATTGCAGCAGGTAACCCCCACATCGCAGGAACTTCACAGGTCCCAATTCTATCGGGACTGGAAAGCTGGAGCTAACAGGTTCCACTGCGAGTAAGGGATCTGGGGAGGCCCAAGGAAGGTGCTGCCCCAAAGAATGGGACTTCAGGTAACTACTAGCAACTGAAGTTGAATGGGTCGAAGCAGAGGTACTCCACCTGGATGAATATTAGAATCACCTCAGTACCTCAAATAATATACACCTGTACCTCAGGCCTACCCCAGAGACCTGAATCAGAACCTTGGAAGTGGCACCAAAAAAAGATATGCTTTGAAGCTCCCTGGGAGATTCCAATATACAACTAAGTTTGAGAATGAATAAGCTGGGTAATGATTACTTACTTGGAATACTGAACAGTAAGATATTAAAATTGCATGGCCGGGTACGGTGATGCACACCTATAATCCCAGGACTTGGGAGGATGAGCTAGGAGGATATCGGTTTGAGGCCAGCTGCAGAAATTTAGTGAGACCCTCAGCAACTTAGCAAGATCCTATTTCAAAATAAAAAGGGCTGGGCATGTAGCTTAGAAATAGAATGCCCCTGGGTCCAATCCCAGTATCAAAAAAAAGAAAATATATTAGCCGGCATGGTGGCGCACTCTTGTAATCCCCGCGCTTGGGAGGCTGAGACAGGAGGGTCGCTCAGGTTCAAAGCCAGCCTCAGCTACTTAGTGAGGCTCTCAGCAACTTAGTGAGACCCTGTTTCCAAATAAAATATAAAATAGGTCTGGGAGTGTAGCCGGAGGTAGAAGGCACCTGGGTTCCATCCTCAGTAAATAATATATATATATATATATATATATATATATATATATATATATCTGTAATTTAGAAAAAAATCCACTACCTCTTTTGCAAGCCTTCAGTGCTCAAAGGTTTTAGCCAGGAGAGACAGTCAACTTTTTATTTGGGAAGCCTGTCCTGGTCCTGTTTTAAATATCACAAACAAACCACAGGCACAAATCTTGTGCTTATCAGGCCCATCAGAGCAGTCCCCAGATTCTGCTGCCAGTGGCATCGCCTTAGGAATCCTTGAGCAATGCGGATGCCTAGCTTCTGCCTCCAGAATTTCTGACTTTAATTAGCTTGGGGTAAAACTGAGGCACTGGCTTTTTCTTCAGTTCCCCAGGGTAATTCTAGTGTGCAGCCATGTTCGGAAACCACTGCCCTGTCTAATTCCTTCTACTTCTCCCAAAGTCCTTTGGTTTCCTGTTTAACTATGAGTGAAGAGTCTCCCCTGAGAACAGCCTAGATGTTATTCTTAGGTTTGCCTGCAACTGCCTATTCCTCGCACCCCGGGGGGAAAGGAGGAGAACCCAGAGGTTAAGGAGGAAGGTCCTGGGGATCAAATTCAGGTTCACACTTTTAGTAAGCTACCTAGGGCAAGTCAATGAGCTTCTCTGAGCCTCAGTGTTCTGTTC
Source organism: Muscardinus avellanarius (assembly GCF_963383645.1). Lineage (NCBI taxonomy): Eukaryota > Metazoa > Chordata > Mammalia > Rodentia > Gliridae > Muscardinus > Muscardinus avellanarius. Next base: position 88,130,635 of record NC_137789.1, on the reverse strand, counting down.
CTCATCCTGTGAAATGGGGATACTTTGAAATCTTTCTCATGGGGTTGTGAAGGAGTTAAGAGAGGTGATCCATATTAAGCACACAGGGCAGAGCCTGTAGAGTGAGTGCTCTGTAATCCTTAACCATTGTGATGAAGAAGGACAGTACCTCTGCCTACTGGTCAGAGCAGTGGTGCCATTCACTTACCAATCACATTCCTTCCCTCTGCACTGTGGGCTGGACAAAGACCACCACGTGCTCACTGATTCGCATTAAGGGGTGTTCCAAAGGACTGATACACAACATTCAAAGCAAGCACTGGGCTGGGCATGGTGGTGCACGCCTGTAATCCAGCACGCAGGAGTCTGACTGCAGATTCAAGGACCACATCAGCAGCACAGTGAGACTCTCAGTAACCTAGGGAGACCCTATTTCAAAACAAAAGGTAAAAAAGAGCTTGGGGAACAGCTTGAAGATAAAATGCCCCTGCGTTTGATCCCCAGTACCACACACAAAAAATAACAAATAAAAGGCAAGCATCAGTCTAAAGGAAAACATCCTCATGGTCTTCCTCCACCATCTCAGTACAGCTTCTAAGAGGACATGATTTTGATAGACTCCTACAGCTGTCTTCATCCACAAAGTACCATCTTATGTACACGTTCCGCTGCAGTCTTAGGGCTGGATACTTCCTTGCCCGCACAGCCCAATGCTACTCCCCCAACTTCCTTGGGACTATGGCATCATTTCAACAGCCTTGCCTTACCCTGTCCTTCCCCGTCTCATCCCCCATCACCTCTCCCCCGCTACTCCTCTGCTTTCTTCATATTAATAACTATGATTATAAAAATCCAGCCTGAAACAAGACACTTTGAGGAGTGTACCATTAGTCCCACCTTGGGTTTAACATCTGCTTTTTGTAGCTGCAGTCTCTGTGCTCTTGTTTCTGTTTACATGACAGTTTTGGAGGGAGAACATTCCTCTGCTCTTACAAACAAAATTATACTTAGCGAGTTCAAACAGGCTGCACAGATTTAACTTCTCAGGGAATGAATTTCAAGGAGATGGTGAGAGACAATCATTACTGAGGATAGTGAGGGGACAGGCCTGGGTCAGGAGGCCGGGTGTGAGGAAGGACAGGGGAAGCGAGAGGGACTGCAGGAGAAGGGGTGGGAGCACCACCAGCTCAACAACTCAGATTAGGATTCGAAATGCCACAGATGTGATTGCATAATAAGCTGTTGAGCGTGCTGGTAAATGCTGCTTTCGGCATGTGCTTATTTGTCACAATGCCGCGTGTTTTCTGAGCTGGGGAGGTTTAAGTCAGAGGGTCGGGAATGCGAGCGACAGGCCCAGTTCCTTGGGATGGGTATCAGCACCTGTGGTGGAGATGGTAGAAAGAGCAGCAGCCTGGTGTTCAGATGTGGTTGCTAGGATACCATGGAGACCCTCCATCGCTAGGCAGATAGAGAGAAAAAAATGTGTCCATATGCCTTATAACCTGCAAACAGCAACAATAGAAACATCTCCCGGCTTCTTCTACCCTTTTCCATTAGGAAAATAATGTTAGTTCAAAATGTAACTCCTCCACAAAAGCGGGAAAGATGAATTTCCAAAGCCAACTTCAGGTTCAGGACATGTCTACCTCCGGTTTGCCTGGGTATGTGAGGAATCGACAGTGCTCGTCAGTGGCGTATAATTAGATTCTTTTCAGTGGAAACATCCTGAAGTCAGTGGAAAAGGGAACTTGGTTTCTTTAAAGGTTTTAATCATATGCTGCTTATTCAAATTAAATATTCTTACCTAGTTAGTGTAGTTATGAATACTCTGGGGACCTTCCTGGTAGAGGGTGCAGAGTTTGAAATATATATTCTGGATCTCATTCTACTTGTGGTTAACAAGTAGTCCTTGGTGTAACACACACACACACACACACACACACACACACACACACACTCACTCTTTCTAAAACCAAGCAGAAATGCTGAGCCTGGATTCCTCCATGGAGTCCTAGGATGGCTACTAGCTGGTGCCAGTCCCCAGACGTGCTCCTTTCTTTGCTTAAGGCCTGGACTGGCTTTCCCTCAGTACCGAGTTCCAGCCCCCTTCTCTTTTCATTATCAAGCACATATCAAATACTTACTTTAAAAACTTACACTTCTGCAAGTTTCTGATTCATGAAATTAAATGGGCTCTACACAATCTGCCAACTGTCTTACTTATCTACTCCTAAGCTTACCTCATACAATTTTCTAAAATACTCACTTGTGTGGTAATTGGTCCCTTGTTAAGCCCTTGATGGCAGAACCGATATGTATCTCTCATCCCTAATACCATTTTGGATAGGATAGACAGCATGAGAGTACTGAACTGACCTGTGGGGCGTGTCTGGAATTTAATCTATGTTCTAAGAATATGCTATCTCCAATTATACAAAAATGTTGAAATTATCTTACTAAATACATACAGCCTTTAGGAAGATCTGATTTCTCTTATGATATATTAGTGTCAAGATTTAGAAGATCATATAAAATCATTTTTTAATTAATGTCTCCAAAAATAATAGAATATATATATTTTTTATCCTCTGTTCTTCCAAAGTACTTCACAATCACAGAGTGAAACCTAACAGGACATGTCATCATTCTCTGAAATGCAGCTACCTCTGGGGTGAAAAAGCAACAGCTCCACAAAAATCCAGAGACACTAAGGACTTGTGATAGAAACACAAGTCTACATAGACCCATTGAAATGGCACGGGAGTCCGTGACAACAAAACAGAAAATATTTGGGAACAGTGACAAGTAAAGGGGTTTAGGTAAAAAATATCAGATACTCAATATTCTAATCTAGTCTAGGGCCCATTTCCAGGAATGAAATAGCATGATATGGAACGACTTTCAAAGTTCATGAGAACCAACAGGCTATCTGATCTCATGGGATTGAATGCTTGGGTTTTGTCGTTTGCTTTCTTATATCATTTTTAAGGATTTAATTTACTCAGTTTATTTCAAAACATGCCATCTAGCAGTTTCATATTCACAAGTAGTAACTAGGTAGCAGTGGAAAATAGATTCTAATTTGCTACATCAGTTCTTTGCCTCACATTCAAGAAGCTAAGGAAGACATAAGGACTCTCTCTATACAAGTTGTAAAAGAAACCAACAAAACACTTCCCCTACCTCACAGATGCAGGAGTACCCTGGCTCTGTGCTAGGACGCCATACAAGCTTCTTTCCAATCCTCACCTCATGGGAAAATTCCAAACAAAGTTAAGATTGATTAGGTTACTAAGTTAGTTTACATTCTATACTATTTTTCAAGAAACTGAAAAAGTGACTAAGAAAACAATTTTTAAAATATGTGTAATCCTTAGAAAGAAACTTCAATAAGCAAGCACTGAACAGACATCCTTGCAGGCATACTCAGCAGGCATTCAACAAGATCTAAGGATAAGATACCCCAAAAGTAACACGAACATGAAGTTAAAATAAATTTTAGTCTAATCGGATGGTTTCCTTTTAACTTGAATTCACAATAATCTTAAGAAAGATGGCTAAATTTAGGTTGCACTAAAGATTAAATATAGACATAAACACTTGTTGCCAGTAAGTCTGGACAATCAAATTATCCAAATGAAACAAACTGAAATATAAACAAGTCTTCCCTGGGTTTGATAAACTTTCTTAATTCTGTTTTGAGCTACCTTGTACAACCATTCCAATAATAGAAGATAATTATCATTTGCATACAATATATTTCTTTTTCCCCTAAGAAAGGTACACTCTAACACTCAAGCCAATTTTATTCTAGTTTTCTTTATGTAAGTGTGAAAAAAGAACAGATGTTTTTCCAAAATTATTTAAGCTTGGAAGACATTCTATCATTCTCTTCAATATAATCCTTTAAAAAATCACAAGAACTGGGTGTGGTGGTACACGCTTGTAATCCCAGCATTTGGGAGGCTGAGACCGGAGGATCGCGGCTCGGGAAGGCCTCAGCTACTTAGCGAGGCCCTCTGCAACTCAGTGAGACCCTGTTCCAAAATAAAAAAATAAAAAATTGGGCAGCGGGAGTAGCTCGGAAGTCAAATGCCTATGGATTCCTTCCCCAGACCCGCAAAAAAAAAAAAAAAAAAAAAACAAGAACCACTATGGCAATACATTAGCAACTGAGTTCTTTAAATGCAATCATCAAATAAATATCAGAATGCATAGCCATGTTCAATGGATAAAATGTTTATGATAATGAGGTGTTGTGAATTATTGACACTCATTTCATTTTCTACCACAGACTTAAAAAGAACAACCTAGTTATTCTTCAGGTCGAGCACTGAAAGGCTCCTAAAACTTACCACCTTCTCCAGTTCATTCCCTTTCCCTGCAGCCTGGATTCCTTTAGATCTTCTCTATAGAATGTTGAACTGGAGTTATCGGCTCATTCGATCACGCTCCATTATGAAACCCATTAAGATGGTCTTTCTATAAAAGCAGACTTAGCTCTGTGTGTCTCTGCCGCCTTGCAGATACTAAAATGAGATCCTACTGAATGCTTAAAGATGCAAAGAGCTGTCTTTGAGTTATTTTCTCATTATGCAAAACTTGGCCCAGGAGAGATGGCCACGCACTTCGCTAGCTAAAACAGGAGAGCATGTCAGGACTGCAATTAATTTACCAGGGAACGTTACTGTAGATCACTGGGGGGTTCTAAGACAGGTCTAAGACTGCTGAACTACTGGGGCAACTTGGTGAGGTCAGAGTCTCAAAAACATTTACCCTGTCTCTCTCCCATCCTTCCACAGAATACAAACTCCGACTTCAGCTAAACCTGCCCAGAGAACTGAACCAACACGTAGCCAGACACAACGTGCAAGTTTCTAAAAGTATAATTAGTCTATACTCATGATCTCCCATCTGGTAAATACAAGTGGAGATAACCAAGTATTTACTGTTTTTCCTTTATTAATTCCTTGTGTTTTGAAGTAAGGGTTCCCAGGGACCTTGTATTATTATGTAACACGTGTCATTCACCCATTGTGATGTAGTAAAGAAAAACCTCTGCTTTATCAATTAGGTCTTTATCTCTTCATCAAGACCATTCATTCCCACGCGCTCCCCATTCCCGTTAACCTCATGTTCCTGCCATATGGACTCTGAGTTGAAGGTTGTGTAACAAGTTTCATTCAATTTTCCCATCCAACTTACGAAGCCCACTGACTTGGGAACTACACTGTTCTGTAAAATACTAGAACAATACCGGAGAGGTTGCCTGGAAGCCAGGAGGGAGGCAAGAGATGTGTGCACGTTGTAAATAAAGGTAAGTGCGCTTAGCCACGTGACCCTGAAAACATACAACCTCTCCCGGGATGAATCTGTTCATTAGCAATCTTTTAAAAAAAAAAAATCCCTCAGGAAAATAAGCAATATTGTCCCTCAGATGTTATGAAAAAATATTTTTTAAAAAATGAACAGACTAGGCTTCCATTTATGGATTGTAAATGTCATCCAATTCAGGAAATCAAAAATGCTTCCCCTTTATACGCATATTTACGTATTTCTTACACTTCGCGGATGACAGAACATCAGGTTTGGAAGGTGCCCGTGGGGAGCGCCGGCATGTAGAGAAACCCAGGGGCGCATGGAAAGCCAGGGTGATCTCAGACGCGTTTCATTTCAAGTCTGATGAGCCTGCGTTGGGGATTTTTCCGGCTGGGCAGGTTTGCCAGGGCTCTAGGGAGAGGGGGATTCTGTCCCTCTGTCTGCACTCACACACGGCGGGACACACACCTGGGGAGCGTTCGAACTCTAGGTACAGTAGGTGGCAGGTGAATGCACATGTATATTTTAAGACAAAGACGCGAAGGCAGCGTGTGTGCAGCGAGTGTGTCTGCCTGGGGAAACGTGCACAGCCCCGCAAGAAGTGCTAGTGAAGGGAAAGATTCCAGGGGCTGCGGACAGCAGGCCGGCGCGGGCCCGACCCCCGCCCGCCCGGCCAAGGCTTACTGTGGGCTCTTGGGGTAGAAGGGCAGCGTCACGTGGCTGAGGTCCTGCAGGTCGAAGGCGGTGGGCTCGGCCGAGATCGCCTGGCGCTTGGTGCGCGGCTCGCCCTGCAGGGCGCCGGCGCTCTGCTTCTGCGCCTGCTGCGTGGCCGGCCGGATCACCGAGCGGTACTTGTCCAGCTCGTTCTGCAGCTTCTGGATCAGTTCGTCCTTCTGGTCCAACTCCAGCTCCAGCTCGTCGATGAGGGCATCCCGCTGCCGCAGCTCCTCGATCTTCTCCTGGAGCGCGTACTGCAGGTCCCGCAGGGTGCCCATGCTCCTCCGGCCGCTGCGCCGCGCCGCGGGGCTGCCTCCCCTCCGCGATCAACTTTCCCCAAAGTCGCCGCCGCCACCGAGCGCCCGAGCTCGCGACTTGAGCCCGGAGCCAGCCCCGGCGTCTGAGCATGCCCAGTCCGCGCCCGCCGCGAGGTCCGCGCGGAGCGGCCCCTCCGTGGGCTCGCGGGGGCGGGCGGGGACGACCCGGGGGCTGGGCCGGCCGGGCGCCGAGGAAGCCCGCGGCCGCGCGTGCCGCAGCCCGATAAGCCCGGCTTCGCGGGGGGCGGCGGAGGATGGAGAGGACCCGGGCGGGGGGCGGCGCCGCGGGCGGGGGGACGGCGCCCTGGGCTCGGCGCCGGGGGCTCCGCGCCGCCCGCAGCGGGAGCGCCGGCCAGGGCGGCTCCCGCGCCCCCACCCCGGCGCCTCTCACAGGTGGCTACCGCCGGCCGAGAAACTTGCTTCTCGGGAGAGCAGAGGACGGCGCCTGGCCAGGACCGCCCTGGCAGCGGGGCCTCCGGGGGCCCCTCGCCCGCCCCGCCGCCCAGCTCGGGCACCCCGGCTCCGCCGGCCCGGCTGGTCCAGCCCCTCCGCCCCTCGCGATTCAGATCCGTGAGCTGACCTTAGGGCAAAGGCCAGACTGCGTGTGGGCCCTGGGTGTCTGCTCAGCCCCTAAATTGCTAGATTTGATGGAGAAGGGGTGGGGCACAAAATCATTCCTGAGTTCCAAAAAGTTCATCCTGAAACTGAGCCATATCTTTTTTTTTTTAAGCCAATGCATGTGTGTTTGTATCCCTTCGAATCTCATTAGGATGTATAATTATTACATTGTATCAATAAAAATGTAATTTTTAAGTTTTCTAATGTATTACTTCCGTGATAACCAAGCAGTTTGGAATATGTCATTCCAGTTGAAAAGCAAGGAAGAAATCCTGACGCAACTTTGAAGGAAAATAATTGTGGAAAGGAGGAGAGACGACAGGGGCTGCAGGATATTGTACATTATAGCAACCACTACCCTACCTCGGTCCACTGGCACCTCCGCCCCTGCCCACTCAATACACCCAAAACGATGACAAGTAGCATCCTCCTGCCCCAGGTTATGCTCCCCGTCATCATGAGAACCCATGGTTAAGATCCCCAAATGATTTGCCAAATACTTACCTAAATTCTCCATATTTAAGTTTTCACCAACTCGTCCAATTTTATACTTTCATTTATTAGCAGCTTTTTAATTACTATTGCTGGGCACTCAATATTATTGGCGTGTGTGTGTGTGTGTGTGTGTGTGTGTGAGAGAGAGAGAGAGAGAGAGAGAGAGAGAGAGAGAGAGAGAGAGAGAGAGAGAGAGAGAGAGAGAGAGACTGGGAACTGAATGCTGAGGCCCTTCTCTGGGACTGAATGCTGAGGCCCTTCTCTCTCTTTTGAAACAGGATCTCCCTAGTTGCTAAGTTGCTGAAGCTGGCCTCAACCCTGCACTCCTGTCTCAGCCTCCCAAGTACTAGGATTACAGGTATGTGCCACCACACCTGGCTGAACACTCAATACTACAATCTTAAATGTTCTATCTGACCATTCCTTAACACTGAAACAAACTAGATAGAAAATAAATTAAAAATGAATTGCAATGCCGAACCATCCACTAGAATCTAAAGTTATCAGGGACTCATAAAACTTGATTTTTGCTTTTAAGTAAGTAATTCTATATCTGAACAAAGAAGAAGGGAGGAGAGGGGAGAAAGGAGAGGGGAGGAGGAGAAGGAGGAGGAGGAAGAAAGGGAGGAGGAGGAGGAAGAGGAGAAAGGAAGGGGGAGGAGGAGGGGAGGAGGAGGAAGAGGAAGAGAAGGAAAACTAAGTTACTGACACATTAACAAGCTTCTTGATTGATTACAGATGTATTTGTCTGCCATCAAAGGTGTAAATAAAAAAAGGACATACAACCTGAAACATTCTTCCATAGGGATTATGACCTAATTTTTAATACAGATGTCATAAGACATTTAATTTGTCTACTGTCCAACATAAATATTTTTGAAAGTGTATTTATTTCAGAATGAATTGTCAAAAGTGGATAATTCCCGAAATATTTTCATTTATAATAAATAGTCTACAGACAGCAGTAAATAATAGTTCTTAATTATTGTTGTTTCAATTAAAAGTGAACTAAGCAAAAGTCCTGCGACTCTGTATGACTGACTATATTCTAAAAGCACTTCTGTGACAATTTCCTTCTCCCAGGCAAAAGTCCAAATTCTTATCTTATTTAAGCTGTGGGAATTCTTCACTTCCCTGGGAAACTGTTTAATACTAAATGACGATTCCTTATATTTCTATTTATATCTATTATGGGGTCCATGAGGCCAAGAGTTTATGTCGACAAATATATCAGAAGCAATAAGGGACATCATTTGATAATTGCTAAGCAGGGCTTTGTGTTTAAGTGTTCATTTGTGGCTCAAATGAGGTTATTTGATATCTCTGAGCAAAAAAGTAGAGAAGATTCCCCCACCTTTGTCAAAGCCTGTCCACATGTATAGAGAAAAATAGAAACTATTTTTAGAAAAATATAAAGCAAAACCAAATATTAAAAACAATAATACGTCTGCCAAAAACATTTTGTGATTTAATTGTATAATTTTCACTCCTTAAGCTAGCATAACTACACACAACTCTAAGAAATATATATGTTATATTTTCGTTTTAAGTAAAATTCTCATGAATGAAAATATGTCCCAGAATGAATCCAATATGGAGAATCAGAAATTTGTTATAACAAACACAAAGAAATTAAATGTCTGAAAAGATACATTACAAAAAACAATATATTCGAGGTATATAATTTATTGTTGTTAGCCTATATTATGAAAAAAATTGCTTTTCCCTTTTAAAAGCCTTATAACTGTTTATGCAAAATTCAGAATTTTAAGCTTTTTCTTTCTTAAAATCAAAATAAACGCTTTAAGTATGCTTTTTCGATCATGATTTTAACTGGATTTAGAATTTTTAAGAAATTAACTTCCTATCTCAGCCTTTTGAATGATTCTAACATTTTCTAAGATGCCAATGCTGGAAATAAATTGTATATGAAAACTCAAAGTCCAGCATTTACTTTTCAACAGAGAAATTCTCTTCACTATGCATCCCACAGCAAATGTAATTGGTTAAAATACAAGATCAAAGATCAAGTATGCCGGGCATGGTGGCGCAGGCTTGTAATCCCTGTGCTTGGGAGGCTGAGACAGAATTACACAGGTTCAAAGCCAGCCTCAGCTACTTAGTGAGGCTCTCAGCAACTTAGTGAGACCCTGTTTCTAAATAAAATATAAAATAGGTCTGGGAGTATAGCCTCTGGGTTCCACCCCCAGTACCACCAAAAAAAAAAAAAAAAAAAAAAATTAAGTACAAGTCTTCTTTCTGCCCATTAGGAAGTTTCTACCACAAATCTGAAAGGGAGTAGGGATCACCCCCAGCCCCCAGCTAGGTCTTGATGTCAGATACTAACACTTAGAACAAGGCTGCTGTGAAGGAGCTGAGCGCATACTCTAGACCTGCACTGGCAGCTCCCAGCCGCTTTCAGTCCTCTCCCTCTTCTTAGCTTTAACAGAAGTGAAGTTCTACTGGCCGCCACACAGACTAAACTCCAACATGCTCTTCAGTTTTGCACCCAAACCTCATGATTAAGAGTAAATATTACCATGACTTCCTTAATGGAATCTCAGAATTACTGAATGAGATTCAATAAAGTAGCTTCATTGTAATACTGTTTTTTAAATAAAGTGCGTTGATATCTTTCACTAACAACATAATTGGCCTCAAAAGAATTGTGATCATTTTACTATCCACTTGTCCATTCTACTGAAGCTACCTCTCCAAGAAGAGTCCTAAGTTCGAACTTCTGTCATTTCATGTGCATGTATTGTGAATAAGGGAAGATGAACGAACATCTGGCTGATCTTTTTCAGTGATGGAAGCTACCCCTTGCAGACCGCTAGCCCTAACAGTCCTCCTGGCATCGAGTGTGACAGTTACTCGACTGGCAGGCTATTGGCTTCCTCCAAGTTACTAATAATAACCAATTGCTAACAATTAAAACCACCAACTTCCTTGAACTCTCTGTGTATAATAGGCACTATTTGTGCAATCTAATGAGTTGGATACTATTATTATTAATGTTTCTATTTATATGTGAGAAAACAGGCACAGGATCACCTCTAATAAGTGACAAAGACTTGATTTGAATACAGAACATTCCACAAAGAACTCAAGCCCCCACCTCAAGGTGCCTTTGACAGGAATTCTGAGTGTCATAGTTATCTTGTTTCTAGACCCATAGGGAAAAGAATGAGTTCTTACATTAACTAACTTGGCTTTAGGGCTGAGAAATTAGAAAGAGAAGGATTTTGGACAATCCTAAAAGTGTTAAGAATAAGATTTTTAATAGTCTTAATTCCAGCACCATGTCATCCTGGTCAACTTGCACCCATTTGTCTGGAATTGACCTAGTTTTAATACTCAAATTTAATACTAAATTTAATACTAAAATTACTTGAGATTGCCCCAGTTTTAAAACTAAAGGCCCTAAGTACTCACTGCTGGGCAAAACAAGATAGTTGTTCACCCTTCTTAATTCAGGATTGCCAAGCCTCTTTATTTACAAAAATTTTATATAATATTTATAAAATAGTTTCAAATTTTGCTTTCAAAATTGCTAACAATAAAGTAAAGCCAAAGAAGAGCTATAATTGTAGTATCCATGATTTAGGCACATTACAAACCCATTTATATGCTTATTTATGTAAATAGGTTTTAGAAAAATTCTATTTCAATTTATAATAATATACCACAAAAATTATCTATGAACTGTAAAGGGGGATGAGTCAGAAGATAATATAACTAATTATACTTTGATGAATTAGACAAAGATTCAAGGTTCTCTTTGGGGCTTATTGGTTTTTTGTTTTTTTGTTTTTAGTTGTGTTTTTTTGTTTGTTTGCTTTTTTTTTTTTTTTTTTTTTTTTAGAAACAGGGCTTCTTAAGCCAGCGCAGCTGGCTTCAAACCTGCTTGATCCTCCTGTCTCCGCCTCCCAGTGATGGGATTACAAGGGTGACCCACCACGCTCGGTGGGTTTATTGTTTTATAAGAACAAACAGACCAGTTTCCTATGAATTAAGCATCACAATTTAAGCACTCAGTATACTATTAACTCCTATAGAAGTAGATTACTCTAAATAACACATATCTAAATGGATATAAGTAAGAATTCTAATGGGTGGGCTGTTTTGAAGTCATACTACGTCAAATGGTAAGTTCTGCATGGAAAAGAATGAATAAACCATTAATGTTGAAAAACTGCAGAGGCCTCGGAAAGTAACAGCCTACTGTACTGTAATTGCTAATGTGCTTAGCATTTAATACCAAATTAGTGTCAGGCCTAATATTAGTTGAAATGAATTCTCATATTCTCCTGCTTAGAATGGTGGTAATTACTGGACTTTAGCCTAAACTAGTTCTCAGGAAAATCCATGTACCATCTTAAAAAATGAGAATTTCTTTCTACTCCTTAGCAAGCTGCCTGTTTCCAAAGATCTGAGGAAATAAAGGGTTTTTAAGAAGAAAATATTAGGTTTTCTGTTTGTGAATGGAAAATTTTTAAATGTTTAAATGTAATTCATAATGCTTTATTAATAAAAACATTTTATTGCATTTAAGCCCAGTTAAATATATACACAAGCATGATACTCCACAATGTCTCCCATACCCGATTAATAAGTTACCGCTTCTGAGTTCCATTCCAGTGCTTCTTCTGGTATATTAAATGCACATCATTTACCAAGTTAATACATTGGCATCTTCTACAAAATATTCATAAACATTTGCAAAAGCAATTTTCCTTTGGAAAACATACTTAATATCATGTGGCTTATAGGAGAATCGCTCCATAACAAATGATTTTTCATTTTGTGTTGTTGCTTTTATTTTAAGCAGCACTTCACAGCTGACATAACTTGGCCATTCTTTACGTGTTTTGTAACTAAAACCTAAAGGTTTCTGGTGAAATCATTAAAATCGGTAAGGTGGGAAAGTACTGAAGATGTACAACGGATAATAAAATAGAAGTTTAGGCGAGTTAAAGTTTTATCAGTAAGCAAAATGACTAATTTGGACAAGAGAGAAAAGGTTTTTTCATTGTGAGAATCTCAAGTATTAAGGGAGATGGTGAGTTTCAGGGGAAAAAATCTTAGGAAAGTACAAAGAGAACTTTACACTCACTAACTTAGTGAGCAAGTAAAACATACCTTCAAATTAAGGAAACATTTGATGTGACCGTTATACAATTGTCATGAGATGAAAATTCAGAAATCCACCTTTCTTGTGACAGGAAAATGAAATAGTAGACTGTTAAAACAAATCAATATCATTTCAAGGCCAAGAGAGGTGCCCTGACGTTTATGAAAGACTGGCAGACAGGGAACAATGCCCCATGCCAGGGCCCACGATATGCATATATTTTCTGCATATTTTAACCAACAATAAAATTATCAGCCACCTTGTCTAATATAAGTATTTAGAAACATTCCTTCTTGGACTCAACTGAACTTTTTAAATTCATTTTTCAAGCATAAGCTTTAATCTGGCAGATAAAGAATAATTTAAAATGAGTGGTTCACACTCCTGGGTATTTGTCCAAAGGGGTCAAAATCAGAGAACTGCAGTAACATGTGCATATCCATGTTCATAGCAGCACAATATGGAACCAACCTAGGTCACCATCAACAAATGAATGGATTGTGAAATTATGGGAAATACACACAATGGAATTCTACTCAACTATAAAGAAGAAGAAAATCATGTCATTCGCAAGAAGATAGAAAGACCTAAAGAACATTATGTTAAGTGAGATCAGCCAGGCACAGAAAGAGAAGGGACATATGTTTTCTCTAATATGCCCAAACTAGAGAGTATTAGGGACAGCAGAGGGACTCCAGATAATGGAGGGGAAACCTCAGCAAAGCTAGACTGGAAGGATAGGAGAGGAAGAAGGCTGAGGTTGATTAATGGAGGAGCTACATCCGAATATGTATAAAAGTATGAATGTAGCATGGATAACTCATTGTTGGGAGGGAGGGAGGGAAAGGGAAGCAGGGGGGGACACCAAGCACAGCCTGAATGCATGCCATTTTTAATATGTTCCACATAAAAATAAAAAATACATTAAAAATAAATAAATAAAATTCGTGGTTCAGATTCAACTTAAAATACAAATGGATAAATCCATATATAAGAATGTTACCCAGAGACTAGGCGTGGTGGCGCATGCCTGTAATCCCAGTACTTGAGAGGCTGAGACAAGAGGATCACAGGTTTGAGGCCAGCCTCATCAACTTAGTGAAGCTCTGTTTCAAAATAAAATAAATAAATAAAGCTGGGCGTGATGGTACACACTTGTAATCCCAGCATTTGGGAGGCTGATATAGGAGGATCACAGCTACTTAGTGAGGCCCTCCACAACTCAGTGAGGCCGTTTCAAAAGGAAAAAGAAAAAATAGTGCTGGGGGTGTAGCTCGGAGGAAGAATGCCTCCAGGTTCCATCCCCAGCACAGGAATAAATAAATAAATAAATAAATAAATAAATAAATAAATAAATAAATAACTCGGAGGTAGAACTCTCCTGAATTCAGTCCCCAGTGCCTCCACACACACAAAGTTACTCAAAACAGCATAAATAAGGTATTATGTAGTTTTAGTGACTTACAAAAATACATATAAAATAGGGACTTTTGCACTTTTGGGGTATTAGTACAGAATATCCAATGTCTGGCTTGAGTCATTGCATTATGTTAAGAATATTTTCACTCAAAGACCAGAGTTAATTTAGGGATTATGGGAAGTTCATCTAAGCTTTCCATAGGATTATAACACAGCCAAAATCCTAACCATCTATCTTCCTGAGAAAAGTCTCCATGCTGACTACCAAGTTTAAGTGGAAAACATGACAGAGAAATCTTCAAAGCACTTTATTCATGGAATGTTCAACTAATTGCTGCTGTTAAAAACAGAGAACTCCGTGAAAATTGTTTATTTTCACTTTCCACTGGTCAGACCAGTGGAAGTCAGTACAGAAATTAACGTTTTCTCAGAAGTCAGAAGGAAACTTACTTAATGTACTAGTATTTTCACACTCCATTATTTAGTTAGTTTATGATTGATTGGTTGATTGATTGACTATGTGTGGAGCTGGGGATTGAAGCCAG